>NC_083095.1:51130708-51730708 GCF_949774975.1 Lagenorhynchus albirostris
CAATTCCCCGTGGTGTTGAAAGTGTATTGTGAACTTTTGAGGAAGGTTTTATTATCTCGTGACTTTTATAATTAGCACTTACATTGTGCAAATCTCAATAATTGATTAAATAATGTCCCTCTCCCCCAAAAAAGAAATTGATATCATGGTACTATTTTCTGATTCTGAGAGTTGGTCTTCAGTGCAATTCTCTGAGGGCTGGGATAACAAAATCTCATTGTGTTGTTTACTAGGGCTGAGAAAAAGGCTCAAATACACATTTAAGAATAGTATTTGTGTCCCAGAGAGTTCAGGGGCTTTTGGGAGATTGTATTTAAAGAGAAACCCCAGGCCAAGTGTATAGGGTGTGATGGCTTAAATTCTAAGGCAATATCAGGCCCTAGAAACCGTAAGAATAAGAGGTATCCTGAAGCTTTGAAATCCCTAAAAGGGGACTCCCCTTCCATGGCC
Source organism: Lagenorhynchus albirostris (assembly GCF_949774975.1). Classification (NCBI taxonomy): domain Eukaryota; kingdom Metazoa; phylum Chordata; class Mammalia; order Artiodactyla; family Delphinidae; genus Lagenorhynchus; species Lagenorhynchus albirostris. Next base: position 51,131,159 of record NC_083095.1, read on the forward strand.
CTGTCATGTATTGCCATGGAGATCATGGACAGCAGAGGTGCTCCAGGTGAGTGGAGTGACCCACGCAATGAAGGAACTCACTTCAAAAATTTCCCTAGGATCAGACTTGAGTGATGTGATGATCAACTCTGTGTACTCTGGTCTAAGGAGTCCAATGAGTAGCCCTTCGGTGAGCTTTGCAATGGGCAGTGCTAGGCCACTGGGGCAGGCTTTCCTGGTGCCCATTTGTGCTATCATGGGACTCCAGTGACAGTTAGAATGTGTCATGTTTCTTGATACTATTTTCCTAATTCTTTAACCATTCTAACCCTAAATACCAGCTATGACCTCATACTTCATTTCTCTTGATATTCAGTAGCATTTTTGATTTAGCTCAAAAATATCCCCTTTGTTTAACTTTTGAGGTGTTTTGATGACTTTGGGAAACTATTCCAGTTAGGCACCCTGTATTTCCTACTTCCTCTGTTTCCTTATGATCAATCAGAGAACCAGGTCCCACCATTTTCAACTCACAGCTTCCAAGGTCACCCTAATCATTCCCATTTTGACCAGTAGGAAGGCGAAAGACTGGAAGTTCAAGATCATAGAATTCCTCTTAAGCATGAGATGCAGAAATTGCACACATCACTTTTGCTCAAATCCTAGTAGTGAGAGCTTGGCTGCATGGCCTCTTTTCATTGCAAGAGAAGCTGAAAAATGCAGTCACTACCTGTGACCCAGCCACCAGACTATCACTACAGAAGAGGAGGGCAGCAGATTTTGGTGGCTACATAGTGGTCCCTGCCACAGACAAGTTTATATAATTCCTTGAATCTGCCTAGGAGAACCATGTTATATCAGAAACTCCCTCTTTTTCTTGACTTTGGGAATGTTTGAGCTAAATTTAGTGACACTTAGAGTAACTCATTTTCATTTTTTGGTATGTTTATTCATTACTCTGAACCGGTTTTTGACCTCCCTTTTATACTTTTAATGGTCTTGTCTATCATACACTTTAATATCTTAAGCCATCTCTAATCCTTTTGGGAAGTAGGTAGAATATAAACAATAAATGGAATAACACAGTGCAGTAAGGAAACTGCCCAAAGAACAGGTCATGTAGGAAGACTAAAAATATGCCTATGTTTGGTAAATTCAAATTGTTGATCTGCAAGAAGTGTGGGGAGAAGAGTTCCTTTGGACGACATTGTAGCACTTACATACATGAGGTGGGCAAACAGTAGTAGCAAAAGTCCAGGCAGTGTAACAATTAAGGAATAGGATGACTCAGTGTCTGAGAGGCAAAGTTGCTTATCAATATTTATGTAATATGTATCTTGTCCCATAATCTGTAAGAATTACTCTTTTTTTTGGTTTGTTTTTGTTTTGCTACTAAATGGCACATTTTAGAGTACAGGAATTCATTATTCATATGTCAGCAATCACCACCAGGATTAAAAAAAAAAAAAACAACTCTGTGTTTTGAGCCCCGAATATGAACTCAGCACTCTGGTAGTTTCAGTGGGAGATCTAAAACATGGTGCCCTTCCTTATGGATCTTTATACCCTTATAAACCCGAGAGACATAATGTATTACATTGCGAAGTATTTTTATTTGCCCTTATGAGCCCCATCCCGAGCCCTGTGCTTGGCACAGAGTGGACTCTCACCGACTCAGGCTGAATGAATGAACAGTATTTAGGATGTCACTGAATGCTGAGCTGAAATTTGAAATAGGTATTAGAAGTCTCAGAAATATGCAGGATTTCTACTGATGTTCTGTATACCAAGGTTTTGCTTGTGTGCACTAAGAAAAAACTAAAACTTGGTCCCCAATTTGACAGGGAAATTCATAGTAAAATCCTATTTAATAATGCGTTCTAGATTTGTCAATGAACATGCCTGTTCACTATCCTTATAGCTGTGAGAAAATGTATGCCCTATTCCCATAGCAGCCCTTCTCCTAGGCATTTTGTGACAATATGCAGACACCTATGATGTGGGTACCTTGAACTTTGAATAAAAAGAGATTAAGCTTTTAAAATATCTACCCACAGGCATTTATTAGAGGTTATGTTTAACATGTTATTAAATTATAAGCTTTCCAAAATTGCTCATAGTTTGAGCATTTTTTATGTTTGTGGTTATCTTTGTTTATTCTGCCTAGCTTCTGTCATATTTTTTCCAAAAACTTTCAAATTCACTAAAGACACTTGAGTTGCATATAAAATCTGACGTTTATATAGCTAAATACTTATAACTAATGTGTCCAAATATGTGTTCATATATTTTTTATATAATACAGAGCATGGAGTAATGGTTGCTTATTGGAAATGATAGGGTCTCGTAACTTGCAGTTTCTGATATCTTTACGGTATGGCTTTGGGCTGATCATTCTTTATCCTTTGGTGACAATCAGAGTGATTTTTCATCAGTCAGCTTTATATGGCATTGTTTTATTTGATGATCTAACATTTGGGAAACATTCTGAACCTGGTGAAAGAGAAAAAGTTAACAAGTACAATTAATGATAATAGTATTGTTAGGCACAATACTCTTATTTCCTATGCTGATAAGTGAATTCTTGCTCTTCACATCGAAGAGGATTAAGGGGGCTTTTGATAATGGGGTATTTATTGAATGTGTCAGAGATGTGAAGTCAATCAGTTACCTAGGCTTAATAACCGCTGTAACTTTCTGCTAGTGAAGCAATTCAAATGGGGCTTTAAGAAAATTTTATTTCTCTGTACTCTTTGAAAGTTGTTCACACTATAACAACTAGGACTATCTCAAAGGCCCATGTAGTAAACATATAGGAATTTACACTCTCCATAAGAACTGTGATTTAAACTGATAGCTTCCCCAGGTAACTTAAGGTCTCTTCTCTCCTGCCAGGGAAGCCCTGTGAGTCCTCTGAGAAGAAAGCATTCAGGAAAGAAAATAACCCTTTCCCAGTCACCTGTCAATATATAGGCATATTTGACTTGACATTTTAAAGTAATGAAACTTTATGGACCATCTAGTCTCAAAGTTTGGTTGAAAGATAAATCTTAAAATGTTTTGTATTTTGAGAGATTTCTACCTTCCAAAATCTTGGACTAGTTGAGTTTTGCTTGCCTTGAGTTGTGTTAGGTATGGGATTCTGTAGATAGACTTCTCAGCAAAATACTGCATATATGTGGGGCAATCAGGCCACCTTCATCAGGCCTCCAGTGCCACACAGGAGACCTTATTCTGCACAGGCCTTTCAAAGAAATCAGGACCTTTATCCCTCTTCTCTCTCTCCCCTGCCCCTCTCTACCCACTGCCCCATCTTAAGCCAGTGAATAGCCTCTCAGGTCCCCTATTCCTTGGTTCTTCCTTTCACAGTGGTCTTAGTTTAAATTCCCCAGAAAGTGAGGCTGAGGTAGTGGATTTGTTTGTTTCTAGCGATTACAATCCCAGGAAGCAGGAATGAAGGACAGGGGAAGTGAGGCCAAGGAGGAAGAAGAGCCACTACAAGGACGTGGCATGGAGCTGGCTGTTATGAAATAAAAATGATTGCTTGTTGCTGGGGGCTCTTCCCTGGGCAGCCGTGTAAACAGCTTCTCGGAACTCTCCATCAGAGGACAGAAAGGACACCACTGGTCCCCCACCAGATGCTCTTCACTGGGCCTGTTCACCCACCTCCCAGGTGCTGTGTTGGCTCATCTCTGCTCTCTGCTCTGCAATGTTGCCAGAAAGTCACCGCAACTCGAAGTTTTGTCCCCAGAGCCCACAGCCCCTGGCTGACTGACAGGAGGTTCAGAGGACTGGCCCCTTGCCTCAATTCATGTTTCAGAGTGCTCCATGGGTTCAGACTGAGGTTAGTCATCTTCTGAGGTCAAATCTTTGCTTGGTTTCTTCTCCTGCCCTGATCTGAGTTCCTCATTCCCTTTCTCCTGAGAGCATTCTTTTCATAAATCACCTTCTAGAGCTCCTTATTGGTGTTACTTTGTGCCCTTTATTCATCAAAGACATTGTTCTTCTGTTCGACCTCAACCCTGCCATCAGCAAGTGTTCCTACGAGTCATGACACAACATAGCCTCGGTGGTCGGTTATATTATTGTTCACTCATATTTGGTGCCCCTTGTGCTGGTGATCCTCCCTGTGGAAGAGGTATAGGTCCCTGCTCTGTGGAACCGAGGCACAGACGTATGGCTTGATTTGGCCAGGAAAGTGTGAAAAGAAGTGATGAGTGTCATTTCTGAGGAGAAGGTTTGATAGCCAAGTCAAGGTTTACCATACTGTTTTTTTCCTCCTATCAAAAGGCCTATAATTTTCCAGATGGAGGTTGCTTGGCATGGGTCACAGTGTAATGGAGCAGAGCTTTTTCTGATCTGAGATGGACATGTAGTCTAAATAAGAAATAAAACATTGTTATAAATTAGATACTTTGGAGTCATTATTACAGTATAACCAGTATTAAGTAATCAGAATTCCCAGATTACCTCAATTCCAATAATTTACTCGCAAGGCTACATCCAGATGTCTATCAATCTCTGGAATCATTCCAGCTCTAAGATATTACGTGTTGATATACATGTCTGGAGTTATTAGCCTTTTATTCTTCAAGCTCTCTCACTTTCTTACTTTACACTTGATCTTAGGTCTTGTACCACTTTACATACATTCACACTCACCTCTCTAGTCACTGCTATAGCGAGGTTTTGGTTAGGATTTGGCCAAATTTCTGGAGGTACAACCTGCCAGCATCTCATCACATGTCCTGCTTTGCATACCTCTCACTTCCCTCTCTAAGACTTCTCTGATGCTGCAGCATGGGACGTTTCAGGAACCTGTTTGGTACTCACGCATGTGCAGATTGGAAATGTGATGCAGCTAATGCCCATGGAATCACCCTTGACCAATGATGTCCAAAAGTGCATGGAAAATACTTTATTCTTTTGTTCCCTGGGTGAACAGTTACAGACACATTTCCCAGTTCTCAGAAGATCAAACGAGATCAAATACCAGTTATATGTATCCATGATTAATCTGATAACATATCATTGTATTGACTTCCCTTTCTTCCCTGCTTAACTCTCCCTGATCCTCATTCTGGTTCCCTGGAGTTTCTTAAATAAACTGTCCACAAACAAGCCTTTGTCTGAGGCTCTGCTTCCAGGAAACACAGATATGACTGTTTTCCTCAAGCTCTCTAGATTATCCACCCCTCAATTTTCTCCTTAGTGCACTGCCCACTCATGGCTTCATTTCTTCCAAATATTACCTACAAGCTTGTGGTGTATCACTCCAGTCGTTTTCTTAACAGCACTTTCAGTATCAGAGTTTCCCTGTGTTTCCCTCTGTACTAGACCCATTTTGTTAACTCTGATTTGGATCAACCTCCTGCCTTCTCTACTCTTATATCTTAGGTGCTGAGAGATGCTGGATGAAATCAGAGTTGAGGGAACTGAGACCAAGCTGATGGTCTCCACTGTGACTTGCAGCCTCAGTACTGCCCTTAATCAGCTCTTCTTCTACACCCACCCCACTACTATTGCCCTTTCTCTCAGAAGACAAAATTTCTCTTCCATATAGAAAAAAAATGTACTTGTCAAGACAGGTGTACCCCTTGCTGAATTATATCTCCATCCATTCCAATTTATCTATGTCTGTTCTACCACATAGTTTCCTCTTAACCTAGAGGAGATATCTCTTCTGATATCTAGGACTAATTAATAATGTCTCCATTGGTGGTCTTGATTTCATCAATGCTGGTTCTTTTTTCATGGTTCTGTGTTCTCTATTATTCACTGCACTTCAAAGTATAGATATGGCTGAGTGCTTCATCCAGAGAAACCCTCATAGACCCTGTCCCTCCATTTGTTATTATTTCCCTCCACTACCAGTGTTTTCAAAGGATGTCCCATAATTGCTTTCTTGCCATTTTAAGGACCATTCTCTGCAGCCCATTATAATCTGGTTCCAGCTGCCCTATCCCACTGAGTCTGTTATCAGTTACTTTCTAAAAGACAAACCCAAAACACTATTTTTATTTTTGTTTTTGGTTTGTTTGTTTATACTTCACCTTTCACAGCGTTTGCCAAAGCTGATCTCTATCTACTTGAAAATCTTTTTTTCCCAAGTCTTCAAAGGTATCACTGGCTTTCTTTCTACTTCTCAATATCCTTTCTTTCTCAAGCCCACATCTTCCTTTGACCAGATTTCATGTTTCCTAAACCAGTTTCTGATTATAATTTGGTTTCTCAAGTAGGTTGCATACAGGGACAGAATGCACTGGTCAAGGGATTTCAAGTAAATTTGGAAGACTTGTTTTAATTCTCATTGTAATGTATTTAATTGGCATGCTAATTTATTTATCAGTCTCTCATCTGACTGTTAAGTGTGACTCATCCTCTGTGAGGCTGCTAATCTCTTTGAACCTTCTTGGAAGAGAGCCAGTGCTGAGACATGGTGACCATAGCTCAGCAATGTCACTCCATGAAGCACAAGTAACCAGCTGACCTACTGTGGGGAACATAGCTACCTCATTTCTCTGTACCTGCAGTAGTCTTATGAGAGAAGTAAAGTGGAAACTTTAAGGGTCCATGTGCGATTAAAAAAATGAATTATCAAAACTAGCATCTTGTGGGGCTAAGGAGATTCTTAAAAAAAAATGAGAGAGATACAAGTGAAGTGTAAAAATTTCTGTTTCGTGGGCCCAAAGGTTACCTTCCTTAGAAGATGGGGCCTGGAATAGTGGTGCCTGGTTTTAGAAGATACCTTATGAATATTTGTTGACTGAATAAAGGAAGACTCTCTGTTTAGAAATTTAAACTTTTATCTGCATGTCAACTTTAAATTAAGGCTACAGTATCCACATTGCAGTTAAGTGGATGCTTTAATAACTGCTAAAAAGCATACCTCATATATTTAAATGCTTCCATGAGATGCCATTATAATATTTGTAATTTTTATTCTTTCTAACAGACTGCAAGGATCCCTTTCCCCACTCAATTTTAGGAAGAAAGATGATTTTGTTTCTTTGGGTTTTGATATTGGTGTCTGGGGTACTTCACAGGATTTCAAAATATCTAGCTAGACTTGTAGACAATATTGTATTCTTGGGCTTTTGAAGAGAGAGATTATTTTGACATGTTGTAATAATAGTAAAAAAAAAGTTATACCTATTAAAGGCTTAACTGATAAATTCTAGCAAGGATATCTGATTTTGCACTCTACAGAGTAACATATAGGCAAGTTTGAAAACAAGTACAATAATTGTCTTTTATAGATGTTGTATCCACATGTTTCTGGCAGATCTCATATTAGCTATAAAAAATAATAGTACAGTAGCAGGGCAAGTTGAAAGCTTTCCTTTGAGAATCGTGATGACTCATCTTTTTTACTGTTAGATTTAAGATGATGAACACTTGTTCTGAAAAATGTGATTTTTCTCTATTGCTGTGTTTAATTAAATGCAAAAATCCTAGAGTGGAGCAACCTTTAAGACTGCAAATTTAAACTCATAAAAGTCAGGCAATGGAAAAGTGAAGGTTGTGATAACAATGTTAACTCATCCATTGCATATAGGTTGCATTTTGCATGACCAATCAGGCGATTTAAGCAAGGGTGATGACAGTGAAGTATCTTTCCTCTCCCCTCTTGAATCTGTGACTATTTTAAACTAACCTTTCTATATGCATCATTTAGTAAGAGCCAAAAATACTTTTAGCATAATTGAGTGTTAGTATTTCTTTCTGAGAAGTTGTGTTAGCTTTGAGAATAAACCCTGTGGCCTGGATCAGCACTATGGTGGCCAGGTTCTTTCTAGTATATTTTCTCTGAGTAATGTTTTAAACTTTAATATATGGAAGACTAAAATAATAAAGCAACTGAGAAAATTCTGTAGTAACTTTAATGGAATATTTTCCAAGAGACCACAGTTTAATGGTCCTGTAATAAACCTTCTGAGATGGAGGATTTAAAAGGAATCAGTGTAATGGAAAGAGTGTTGTGAGTTTAGAGCTAGACAACCTGGGTTTGGATTATCATGCTGTGATTTAGTAGGTATGTGATTTGGGGTACTTACTTGATTTACCTAATTTTTCTGATTTTGTTGGCTTAACTCTAAAACAGGGGATAAACTCTACCACGCAGGATGGTTGTGAGGATCAAAGACACTAAAAATTCTTGAGTTATTATTTCATTATTATTTTACTATTATTTTCACAGAGAGTAGAGTTATGATGATGTTCCAACAACTTTTGAAATATTTCCCTCTTGCCATCCAAGTACAACTTACTGCAAAATTAGTCTGACATGTTTCCTGATGAGATGGACATCTGATACATTTTATAGATTGCTGGCCACATAATTCTCTTCCTGCTTCTCGCACGGCCCTCTGATGCATGGTCCACCCCGATGCCATAGTGACCTTCCTGAAGCATGTGTATGATCAGTTCACTTTCTTGTGTAAAATGCTTCCAAGGACTCCATTGCCTTAAGGATAAAGTCTCACATTTGCCCTACATGTCTGCCTGGATGCTCCATGTTAGTCTATGTGTCTGTGCTTCTCTGAATACTCAGTTGCTTTGCTTGGTATGCCCTTACCCATATCAACCATATGCTACAAATTCTCATTTATTCCTAATGACTTACTATGGTGTGAATTCTTCTGGAAAGCTTTCTTTGATCGCTTCAGCTAGAATTAGGTGCCCTTCCTGGGGCTGGGAGAAGCTTGGTTTTCTTAGCATCTTCTTTTATGATTTTTATTATTTGTATTGGAATTGCCTGTCTACTTAGTAGGCATCCTTGAATTAGACATCTTTGAGGCTAGTGTCAGCATTTTATTCATCTTACTATTTCCAGGGCTAGCAAAATACCTGATAAACAGTAAATGCTCAATAATTGTTCAATTGAAATGTAGGTATATGTGTAATGAGCACCACTGGGATCTCCTGCCCTCTTCTAGTAACCCCTTGGAAGCATGCTGAACTCATCTCAAAATCCCTCCTAAACAAAACCTCCCTACCAATGTATAATATTTTGAGATGGGGGCAGGGAATGAAAGTAAGACAATGATGTATGTGTATGGAGTAATTTCTATCATAATTCAACTTATTTTAAAAATTATAAATGACAACAATATACTTATCCTGTTGCCTGTGGATGACCAGAACCCAAAAGTGAAGTATTTCTTTTAGATTCTCTCTTAAGGAGGATGGGCCAATTTGTATCACTCATTATTCTATGGCAATATCATAAAAGGCACTATTAGTTTTCTTTAATTTTTAAAATCCACATCTCCAAATGCATAATAGCAGCTGTGATCTCTGCATCTAGCTGAAGAGCAGAGCAAGCCAGGTATATGAGCCATCAGTCAACCTTGTGTCAGGATTTGACACAGGCAGTAGGAGACCTGGTGGGGTGGTCTGTTGATGTTACAGCATTTTCCATTTAGATATGGACTCCTTAACTTTAGGTTAAAATATAAATTCCATGGACAAGATTTCTTACTTTAGGTCAAATGGTGGGCCAGGGAGACTACTAATTACTTTTTTGGGGGGGACGGGGAGGGTCGATTTTTCTTTAAACCACTGTTAACTTTCAAAAACAATTTGCAAGTACTAATTTCCGTTAGGCATTTTAAAATAAATGAATCCAGTTATTCCTCATTCATTCAGGTAAGGACCCTTTAGTTAAGGAACTGCTCATTAATTGACCAGGCCCTTATTGCTGAAATTGCAAAGGTAAATTAAATGCAAGACCAAGCTTTTAGGAGGGTGGTGGGTAGGGATGGGGGAAACTGATTTGGAATGACAGTTTCCTCTATCTGGGCAAGCAGGAAGGCTTTCATTCAAAAGAATGCTTAAGCCTATTAAATATTTATTGATTTAAGAGTTTGCCTCCCAATAATTATTGAATTAATTCATTTGCACCTTCAAAGTGCACCCTTATAAAAGAGGTAGAGTGAAAGTTGTCCTATAAAGACAGATTGTGAGCTTCCTTTATAACATATAGAGGTTAGTTCAAGATAAGTCTTAATTTTTAAATACAGATACAGAGAACAAATGAGTGGTCACCAGAGGGAGGGGAGCTGAAGGGTTGGGCAAAATAGGTGGAGGGAATTAAGAGGTATAAACTTCCAGTTGTAAAATAAAGTCATGGGAATATAGTCAATACTACTGTGTTAATGACAGATGGTTACTAGACTTACTGTGGTGATCAGTTCATAATGTATATAAATGTTGAATGACTATGTTGAACACCTGAAGGTAAAGTTAAATTGTATGTCAGCTATATTTCAATAAAAAAAATAAAAAGGAAAAATTTTGAGTTTTCAAGCTTCAGAGATAGAGTCATGTAATTTTGTTTTTAATTATTATTTCTTTGGAAAGCTGCATGTGGAAAACACATCAAGCCCTCAGCAGGGCGTGTGGTGAGAATGTCTGGAAATTTTATGTTAAATTACAGCACAAGCTGACTGTGGGTGATAGGATAAAAAGAGTTGGTTATGACACTTTGAAAATCTAGGATAGTTGGCCAAGGAATTACTAGAGATTGATTAATGTCATACTGTAAGCAAGATCTGGAATCCTTAACACATATGATGTGGTTTAACACTCAACCTGCTGAAGTACAATCAACGCAGGTTCTGAATTGAGTGAAATTATAGATCAAAGTTTTGTGTGTGTGTTTATTTTTATAATTATTTTTATTTTATTTTTTAACATCTTTATTGGAGTATAATTGCTTTACAATGGTGTGTTAGTTTCTGCTTTATAACAAAGTGAATCAGCTATACATATACATATATCCCCATATCTCTTCCCTCTTGCGTCTCCCTCCCACCCTCCCTATCCCACCCCTCTAGGTGGTCACAAAGCACCAAGCTGACCCCCCCTGTGCTATGCGGCTGCTTCCCACTAGCTATCGATTTTACGTTTGGTAATGTATATATGTCCATGCCACTCTCTCACTTTGTCCCAGCTTCCTCTTCCCCCTCCCTGTGTCCACAAGTCCATTCTCTAGTAGGTCTGCGTCTTTATTCCCATTCATAGATCGAATTTTAACCTAGCACTTCTATGTGAAAAATCTTTTCACACAAGCTCTCCAATTTGCTAACACTTTCAGGAAGACTGACAAGAAGGAGCACATGCAGAGGTAGTTTTTAGACAAACAAGGGACATATTTCTTACTGTTAAATATGTTAAATATAGCAAGTCATATGTATGAATATTTAAGAAAACAACTGCTGATAAAATCCTCCGTTTAGTTTTCGCATCCCATTCTTTTCCAATCCCAGAGTTAAGATTCTCTTGAATTTCATGTTTACCCTACTTACGCATGATTTTATTCTATTACTATGTATGTACTTAGCCATAAGTGAAATAAGTATTATTTTGCATGGTATCAGGCTTTTAAACTGACACCACACTCTGTAGATTCCTTCCTCCCCATCCCCTCAACAATATATTTCCAACATTGTGTCATTGGATTATACTGTATTTATCCATTCTTCTGTTGAAGGACATTTAAATCATTTTCTTTTTTCTGATGTTAAAAATTGTGCTATATATTTGTGCATTCATTCATTAAACAAATTATTGGATATCTAATGTGCTAGGTGGATATCACTGTACAAGGTATTGAGGATACAGCAGTGACCAAAACTGATAAAAAATCCATATCTTTATGGAGGTTAAGTTCTTTCCAGTTCATTTTCTTTTGTGTCCTTAAATATTGTTTCATATTTTTCTTATAAAGATATTTTCCTTCTTTTGTTAAATTTATTTTGAATACCTTATACATTTTGTTGCTATAGCGAAAGGGACATATTTTTTCTATTACATTTTCTATTTAGTTATTACTGGCATATGGGAATGCTAGTGGTTTTGATGAGTTGATCTTGTATTCAAAACCTTGCTAGTCTGTATAAGCACTGTATAATACTATGCCCATACTTTCTCTTGAATTTCTATTACTATAATAAAATTGTCTTCAACTACAATCTGTGTTGTTTCTTATTTTCTAATTTTAGTTTCTCATTTTTATTGACAAAAGTGATAGAGAATATTCTTGTTCTGAGACTGTCTTTGGTGAGAATATTACTAAAATATTATTTATTAAGCATAATGTTTGCTATTAGTTTGTTAAATACTCTTTATTATTCAGGTTAATGAAATTTCCTTCTATTTCTTGTTTGCCAAGAATATTTTCATGAATATATAATGAATAATAGTAAATGGTTTTCTGTATCCATTGAAATGCTACTATTTTCCCCGATAATCTATTACTGTTGGGTATGAGATTAATAGCTTTGGTGATGCTGAATCATCCTTGAATCCCTGAGATGATGCATCACAAGCAAACAGAGTTTTAGCGAAAGAACATGCTAAATTTGATTTACTAATGTTTATTTAGGAATTTTTTTCTGTAATCATAACTAAGAGTGGCCTAACACTTTTTTTCTTGTACTTACCTAGTCTGATTTGGGTAGTGTATGCTACTTTCATGAAACATGTTGAATTAGTCTTCCTTCTTAGTCTATTATCTGAAAAGTTTCACATAATGAATAGCTGTTTCTTTAAGGTTTGGAGAACTTATAAGACCATCCATCTTTCCAACTCTTTTAATTGCCCATTCAAATTCCTTAATAGTTATTGATATATTTTGGATTTCTAATTTCTCTTGAGTAAATTTTTAAGAAAAAGATCTGCTTCATATACATTTTCAAATTTATTGGCATAAATTCTTTCATTGATTTCACTTGTGATTTTCAATTCTAAACTGTATTTGTAATTAAGATCTTCTTCTCATTCCCAATATTTTCACTTGTGCTTTCTCTCTCTAATTTTCTACCTTCCATCCTCCCTCTCTCTCTTTCTTTTTAGATCTATTTTTGTTAGGCTCTTTTTACACAGTATCACATTTTGACCTGCTGCTCTTTGTTGTTGTCTTTTCTATTTCATTAATTTCTGTTAATCTCCAATTTTCTTTCGGTTTTTTATTTTGGGGTTCATTTTGGATTTAGTCTGTTATTCTCTTTATAGCTCCTTAATTTAAAACTTAGCTTATTCCTCTAATCTTTTCTTTGTATATAAATGTATTTAAAGCTGTACAATTTCCTTTAATTATATGCCATTACTTATATACAGCACTTTCATTATTATTCACTTCTAAGTGTTTTACAATTTTATTGCTATTTCCTCTTTAATACAGTTTATATTTAATGCCTTTTAAGGTTTATAAACATATGCTTGTATTATCTTATTTTCACTTTCAAATATTAAATTAGATATCGTCATAAAATAAGCATACTACTGATAGAAATTTTGTTGAGTCTGCCAATGTAGTTTATTACATGGTCAATTTTTATAAACGTTCTCGATTTTCCATATGTGAAATGAATGTATAATTTCTTTTTATTCTCTGTGAGGTGTTATATCTATTTGATAAACTTGTTAATTTTGTGGTCAAATCTTTAGACTTATACCCTTTTTTCTATTTGACTCATTGGTTTCTGCTAGAGATATGTTCAAAATCTCCCACCCACAATAGTGGATCTTTCTATTTCTACACATAATTCTGTCAGATTTTTCTTTGCATATTTTGAGGTTGGGCTGTTACGTACATATACATTTATGATTGTTATATAGTCAGTGCGTTTTTCCTATTAATATTCATACTGTTCATTTGTGCTTCTATTAATGATTTCTGCATCAGATACCATTTTGCCTGGTACAACAGTTTTCATTCTTTATAGTAGTTTAACTCCCAGTCACTAATGCCTGCCTCTGGATTGGGAGCTAGTGAGTCCTGGGCTTCATTTCACACTCACTGCTTTGCTCTGCAGAGATTCAATTTCTGTTGAGGTATTTATATTGTTTTCAAGCTTAGTTATTTTAGAATCATTATATTTTATTAATCATTACCATGTATTTGGAACTGACGAAGTATATCAAAATGTGAATCTCTGTACTTCTGACTCTGTGACTGACATTTTATTTGGGGAATCTAGAATGCTAGTTTTTGAAGTGGAATCTGAAAATTACTTGTATCAGAATCACTTGAGGTACTTTTTATAAATTCAGATCCTCTGGTCTTACCCAGAACTAGATTAGAATCTTGGGGTGGTAGTGGCAGTATCTAGGAATCTTCATTTTAAACAAGATTTGCATAGTGTTTTCATGTGTACTAAAGTTTGTGAACCACTAGTCTAGAACATGATGCAAACTATTGTCATTTTTCTAATCTTTTATAACATTTCCCTGAATATAGACAGATGATTCTCTTTTTACATGTTTGGATGGTTTTTAGGTGGGTGGATGAACACCATAGGTGGCCTTGGGCACTTATACTTTTAAGCCTCAGTTTCTCAGTCTGTAGTTAAATAGATCTGTTCGGTTAGATAAGTGAGATTATATATATACCAGTGTCTGGCACTTAATAAATACTCAATAAATAGTAGTAGACTATGTTGTTACAAAGAGAAGACTGAGACATAAAGCTTGAAATCTGCAAAATAGTAGTCCCCACAACTTTATGGTAGTTTCAGTTTTTTAAACTGTGCCCGAAGTCTTAGAATTGAAATTGGTCTATTAGGGAGGAAGAATGATAGAATGCTTCTGAAGAGCTTAAATAAGGAAAAATAGCTAGATAAAAGATGACTTGCATCTGATTCTAGTTACAGGTTATAACTCATGTTTTAATAATCCCTTGTTTAATCATTATGCCTATTTGAAATCTAATTACATTCTACAACAAAATTAAGTAAAATTGGTTTTAAGTTTCTTTAAGATCAATAGGTGTAACTACATGAATTGATATTTTTAATAAGTGAACTGACATTCCATTAATCTCAAATATTAGAAATGTTTTTAGCATTGAAAAAATACATGGCTATGATCAATCACTGGTTTACCACCTCTTATTAATTCAAACACTTAGAAGGAATATTTTTAGGTGCATAGAAACTGGTTAATATTTGGCACAGAGTAACAAAACATGAGTTTACTTGAAAGAAAAGATCAGGAGAACCAAGAAGACAAATGTAAGAAAAAATTTCAGAAGAGTTCCTCATTTATATTTCCTTGGGAATCAGGCTCATGCACATGCAAAGTGTTAAATCTCTGTTTCTGATAAAAATAGTTCTGTCTTTGACTTCCAGTTCTGCTGTTGTCTGACTGTAAGCAATTCTCATTGATTTCTTTTGATGGTCATGTATACTCTTATATAATAACATTTTACATGCACCACCTTTCCAATATTATATTTTAGTCCATAAATTATAAATATCAAGATGGAACTGTGACTACGGTAGTCCCCACTTATCCACAGGGATACGTTCCAAGACCCCCAGTGGATGCCTGAAACATCTGATAGTACCTAACCCTATATATACTATGTTTTTTTCCTCTACATACAGACATACCAATGATAAAGTTTAATTTGTAAATTAGGCACATTATTCTCATTGACTTTTAAAGTTTCAGTTCCTTCTCTATAACAATGGGAAAAATAATAGTACCTATATCGTAAGACTGTTAGGAGGATTCAAAAAATCAATATATTTCAAGCTTTTAGGACTGTGTCTAAACTTAGAAAGACTTAATAAGTAGGAGTTACTTTCATTAGCTCTCTAACACCTCATCAGTATTATTTAGTAGCTTCTTTAGTCTGTAACGCAATATACGTAGCATGGACGAAATACTGAGTTAAACACTTTGCAACTCTATGATCAGGTACTACTATTATTATAATATTATTAGTATTATGAGTTTACATTTAAGGAAACTGAAGAACAGGAAGTGAAACAATGAATGAGAGGTCATAAGAGCCAAGATAGGAACCCAGAGATTGTGTTTTGAGATCTCATGGGGTTTCTTTCCCCCCCCAACAGTACTTAGGAGTTGGTGGAGGAAGCATTTGCCATCTTACAAGGGTGACCAGCACAGGGATTATAATTCCTCAAATATCATTCAGAGTTGGAGACTGGCTTGTTAAAGGAAAGATTTCATCAGGTTATTCTCAGCTGCTAAAATAATACCAGTTCATTGTTATTTCAATTATATCTCTGTCTATTCACTCTCTCATCCTCTCTCCTACTCTCCTTTCACCCCACACCCACTCTCAACTACTTATCTATCCATCTGTAACAGTGAAGCCTTAGTGATCTTTATACAAAGTGAAGAGTGTCTAAAATGGACATGGACCAAGCTTTATTGTACATTGTTTCTTTTAAGTCTATCAAGATAGCTTTTAAAAATATCTTCTATCTTAAGTAAAATTTCACACTGGAGAATATATAATTCTCAAAGAATGATCTACTGTCTTTCATCAAGAAAAATTGATTTTCAGAACATAACTGTAAGCATGTATTCAGGTGCATTCATTTTTTTCCCTACAGAGTACAAAGATTAATTTACCGTCGCATCAATAAGAAGGAGTGATTATGACAAACTCCTGAGTTGAGGATAGTCATTAAAAGTAAGCAAGAGATATTTCACAGGTCAAGTATTTTGTCTGTGAGCCTTATCCTGGCTATTAGTTTAAAAATGTTGCTCTTCAAGGCAAAGTAAATTCTTGCAGACAGATCTTCTCTTTTTTTTCTTAGGGATTGGGTGGGGTGTTGGGGTAGAGTGAAGTGATTGAGATTAACCCTTTTCTGGGTGGAGTCTAAATTTGTAATCTCGAGGCTCAGAGTTAGGTATCTTCCCAAGCCTTCAGAGTCCTCTTGAACATCATTATACATTTATTGCGCAGTGCTATACTACTGAATTCGTCTGAAACATTCAAGATGATGTTTCTGTATGAGATTTTTTTTAAAAAAAGAAAACCCTTTTTATAGATCAGTAACTGTTTACTTTTGGCTCTAGAGTAAACATTAACTAATAATTTCAGGTAGATGTAGAAAAACAGTACTTTCACGAGTGAGATCAGTATCATCATGGCATAAGACATCCCTCCTTTCTGTCTCCTCTTTTTACAATTATGGTTTGGCATCCACCTATGAACAAAATGTGACTCTGTGGGAGTTTTGGGACCCAGCACCATTTGCCAAGGGACCCAGGAAGTCTTGCCTACCTGTGCATCAGGCATGGGGCAGACACACCTGGGTATGACCTGAGAACCAGCTCCAGCTCCTCTCAGCCTCAGTCAGGGAGCATCTGTAGAGTGCTGACTTGGGCAGCTACCCATGGATGAGAGAGCCTTTGTAGGAGTCCAGATTTCCTGAGGAGAGATTCTAGCACTCTGTTGGGAAAAGCAACAGCAATAAAAAATGAGTTCGGATTCACTGAAGAGGGCAAGAGGAACTTTACTAGTGCTGCCTCTCTCCCAAGATGGCACAATTCCTGATTTCACACTATACTACAAAGCTATAGTAATTAAAACAGTATGTTACTGACATGAAAATAGACACATAGACCAATAGAAGAGAACTGAGAGCCCAGAAATAAGTCCCGACATATGCAGTCAACTCATATTTCACTAACAGTACTCAGTAGGGGAAGGATATTCTCTTCAATAAATGGTTTTGGGAAAGCTGGATAACCACATGCAGAAAAAACAAATTGGACCCATATCTTATCACAATATTATCACTCACAAAAGTTATCTTGAAATGGATTAAAGAGTTAAATATAAGATCTGAAACGTTCAAAGTTCTAGAAGAAAACAAAGAGGTCCTCGACATGGGTCTCAGCAACAGTTTTTGGATATGACACCACAAGTCAAGCATCAAAAGCAAGAATCAGTAAGGGGACTATATCAAACTAAAAAGCTTCTGCACAGCAAAATGAATAATCAGCAAAATGAAAAGGCAAGCTAGGGAATGGGAGGAAATATTTGAAAACGCTATGTTGGAAATTTGATTTAATATCCAAAATATATAATATATATGAATGCAACTCAATTACAACAAAATTTTTGATTAAAAATGGGCAGAAGAAGTGAATAGACATTTTAAAGATAGATCTGAATAGACATTTCCCCAACTAGTAAAAAGAGGGAGGAATTTTGGGCAGTTAAAACGGCATGTACTGAATAAAGTTCAAGGTCCTTAGCCAGCTGTTCAAGGCCACCTATTCAGCTTGTGTTTCTGCTGCTGGCTGGGTATGTTATCCTTTTCCTTTCCAGTTTTTTGTATATGACTTGGGAGCTGACATACATTGTTCTCTCTTTTTCTTTTTTCTTCCTATTCATTATGGCTAATCTTTTAAACATTTGTGCATCTCTTTTATTGAGTTACTTATGTTACTAGGAGTTTGTTGGTATTTTAAACCTGATATGCTACTTTATCTTATATAGTAGATGTTCTACTTATTTATTTATTTATTAACATCTTTATTGGAGTATAATTGCTTTACAATGGTGTGTTAGTTTCTGCTTTATAACAAAGTGAATCAGCTATACATACACATATTATCCCCATATCTCCTCTCTCTTGCATCTCCCTCCCACCCTCCCTATCCCATCCCTCTAGGTGGTCACAAAGCACCGAGCTGATCTCCCTGTGCTATGTGGCTGCTTCCCACTAGCTATCTATTTTACATTTGGTAGTGTATATATGTCCAGGCCAATCCCACTACTGGGCATATACTCTGAGAAAACCATAATTCAAAAAGAGTCATGTACCACAATATTCATTGCAGTCTATTTACAATAGCCAGGACATGGAAGCAACCTAAGTGTCCATCAACAGATGAATGGATAAAGAAGATGTGGCACATACATATAATGGAATATTACTCAGCCATAAAAAGAAACAAAATTATTTGCAGTGAGGTGGATGGACCTAGAGTCTGTCATACAGAGTGAAGTAAGTCAGAAAGAGAAAAACAAATACCATATGCTAACACATATATATGGAATCCAAAAAAAAAAAAAGTTCTGAAGAACCTAGGGGCAGGGCAGGAATACTTACTTATTTTGAATTGGTTAATTCCTGGAATTTGTTTGAATATCATGTATATATTAATATATATGTAATTTTTTGAGTTTTTATTGAAATCTAGTTCATTTACAATGTTATATTAGTTTTAGGTGTATAACAAAGTGATTCGGTTATACATATATACATATATATCTGTTCTTTTTAAGATTCTTTTCCATTATAGGTTATTATAAGATATTGAGTATAGTTCCCTGAGCTATACAGTAGATCCTTGTTGGTTATCTATTTTATATATAGTATAGTGTGTATATTTTAATCCCAAACTTCTAATTTATCCCTCCTTCCCTCCTTTTCCCTTTGGTAACCATAAGTTTGCTATCTATGTCTGTGGATCTATTTCTGTTTTGTAATTAAGTTCATTTGTATCATATTTTAGATTCTACATATAAATGATATCATATGATATTTGTCTTTCTTTGACTTACTTCACTTAGTATGATAATCTCTAGGTCCATCCATATTTCTGCAAATGGCATTATTTTGTTCTTTTTTTATAGCTGAATAATATTCCATTGTGTATATATGTCATATCTTTATCCATTCATCTGTTGATGGACACTTAGGTTGCTTCCACGTCTTGGTCATATATAAATACTTTAAAATTGTTGAAATGACTCAAATAGTAATTTGGGCATAGAACTCATTGTGCTTTTTCAAATTAGTAAGCAAGGTCTTGTTTCTGCAAAGTGAGATCCATTGCTATGTATCTCAGATACAACTTGTATCTAGGACAAATCCCCTACCACATCTTGAAAACTACATTTCACCCTATGATTTTGGATAATTCAGGCTTCTCAAAGATTAAGGCAGCATAGCCATGTGGAAAGATTCAGACAGACTTGGGTTGAAATATTGGATCCTTTACTACTAACTGTTACTTTGGATACAATATTTAACCTCTTTGAGTCTTTCTTTTCTCATCTGTAAAATGGGAAAATATGTATCCATAAATATTTATTGATCGCTTCCTATGTGATAGGCATGGTTCTTGGGGTGATATTTTAAGTATTAAAAGGTGAAAGGAGATGCTGCATGGTACAGTTGTGCTCAGTAATTGGTAATACAACATCTTCATCATCATACCCTTAATTTACTGGAAAATATGGTTTTATTTTATCATCATCATCTGCTAGAGAAGAACTGATTTATGTTGGGTTTTGCTTGATCCCTTTGTAAACTGTGGGCTCCAGACAGTGGAGGTGTTTGTTTGGCCTGCATGGTGTCTAAAAAACAAAAGGATTTGAATACTTTTAAGCATGACTTGTATCCCTGAGTTACATGCCCAGTATTCCCTATTATATTGTCCTACGTCCATGGCTCTTAGCCTTGGCTGCCCATCAGAATCATCTAGGGTACTTTAAATATCTGTATATCCAGGCTGCATCTCAGACCAACCACATAATAATCTTTCAGAGTTGGATCCAGGCATTAGGATTATTTAAAGCTCATCAGGTGATTCCAATGTGCAGCAAAAGCTGAGAACCATTTGGGGGCTTTTCCATTTACTTATGTGAACTGTGTAGCCCCTGAAGGCAATGGATATCATTCCTGAAAGGTGGTCCTATGATCTTGATTCCTAGAAAGACCTCTTTGTTTCATGTGACCTTCCGGCTCTGGTTCATAACTGGTCAGTATTTAGTAATGAAGTCCTCTCTTTCTGATGGAGGCCAGTCATCCTCAGGTCCCTGTCTGCCTCTGAATATACTCTCTGAGTTGGTGGAACTTCACTGTGGGTAAATGTGCTGTATTATCCCTGACGCCTGTTTTCTGGGGTCTTGGAATTTTTCCCATGAACTGTGAAACCGTCTCCCTTTTAACCCATCCCCTGGAGGTCGGGGCTGTAGGTATCACTCTGCCCTCTATGGCTGTTCTGCCTTAGTTTAGGTAGCTGGTTTCAGGTTCAGGTAGGAGCTGACCAAATGAAATCTTTCTCGTTAGCTGTTTAGCCACCTTCCCCAGAAATGCTATTTTGCTTGTGTTCCTGTTGGGAGAAGCGCTGACCCCAAATGTAGAAACGTTAATATGAGGAAAATGACAACAGATGTGTCCTGAGCTAGAAATATGCAGAAGGGGTGGGGAGGCAGCCAAGAGAGTCAGTGATGATCTTCAGAACGTTTAAAAGTAAACCGAAATAATTCCCATCTGTGTCTGACCTAATTTTTCTATCTCCAACAAAGTGTTTAAACAAACATGTTTTGGAAGCCTCGGCTGTATAATTTTAGTAGTTTAATGGGCTCAATCAAGCCCTGTGTGTATGTTTGTAATAACCTATTTGATCTGTGGAATTGAATACCCAAGTAGATAGTCTCAGGGAACGGTTGGCTGAAAACACTTGCCTGTCTCTTATTGTTTCCCATGAATGGTTGTGATTAGACGTTGGGAGAGCGACTAATACAAACTGTATCTGAAATCACAATTACTGGTTGAACTCTTGCCATGAATTTAGGGTTATGTAAAAGGCTTGGTGGGCTTCACAGAAGGCAGATTTTATGCCACTTGCATGAAATGGTGATGTGAAATCCCTGAGCAAACGTCAATATTAATAATCCTTTAACAGTTTTATGATAGTGGTAATAAAAATCAAGGCAGGTTCCTGGAATCCTTTCTCTCCCACTCTGTGATGAATGCACCTTTTATTATGAGATTTCATTGTCCAGGGTCTTTGGTAACCATGGAGCCAATGGCTGTGGTGGCGCTTTTGAATCTCACTATTAGTGGTACATTTTATTTAATTCAGCTTTTCAATTTCTCCTTTTATCCAGAAGTCACAAATTAATCACTCTTGTGCTTATCATAGAGTCATTGACCTAACTTAAAATAGAGTATTTTTTTAACATCTTTATTGGAGTATAATTGCTTTACAATGTTTTGTTAGTTTCTGCTGTATAACAAAGTGAATCATCTATATGTATACATATATCCCCATATCCCCTCCCTCTTGAGCCTCCCTCCCACCTTCCCTATCCCACCTCTCTAGGTAATCACAAAGCACCAGGCTGATCTCCCTGTGCTATGCAGCTGCTTCCCACTAGCGATCTATTTTACATATGGTAGTGGATATATGTCAGTGCTACCCTCTCACTTCAGCCCAGCTTACCTCTTCCTGTCCCCGTGTACTCAAGTCCATTCTCTACATCTGCGTCTTTATTCCTGTCCCGCCCCTAGTTCATCACAACCATTTTTTTTAGATTCTGTATTTATGTGTTAGCATATGTTATTTGTTTTTCTCTTTCTGACTTACTGCACTGTGTATAACAAACTCTAGGTCCATCCACCTCACTATAAATAACTCAGTTTCATTTCTTTTTATGGCTGAGTAATATTTTGTTGTATATATGTGCCACATCTTCTTTATCCATTCATCTGTTGATGGACACTTAGGTTGCGTCCATGTCCTGGCTATTGTAAATAGTGCTGCAATGAACATTGTGGTACATGACTCTTTTTGAATTATGGTTTTCTCAGGGTATATGCCCAGTAGTGGGATTGCTGGCTGATATGGTAGTTCTATTTTTATCCTTTTAAGGAACCTCCATACTGTTCTCCATAGTGGCTGTATCAATTTACATTCCCACCAACAGTGCAACAGGGTTCCCTTTCCTCTACACCTTCTCTAGCATTTATTGTTTGTAGATTTTTGTTGATGGCCATTCTGACCAGTGTGAGATGATACCTCATTGCAGTTTTGATTTCATTTCTCTAATGATTAGTGATGTTGAGCATCCTTTCATGTGTTTGTTGGCAATTTGTATATCTTCTTTGGAGAAATGTCTATTTAGGTCTTCTGCCCATTTCTGGTTTGGGTTGTTTGTTTTTTAGATATTGAGCTGCATGAGCTGCGTGTATGTTTTGGAGATTAAGCCTTTGTCAGTTGCTATGTTTGCAATTATTTTCTCCCATTCTGAGGGTTGTCTTTTCTGCTTGTTTATGGTTTCCTTTGCTGTTCAAAAGCGTTTAAGTTTCATTAGGTCTAATTTGTTTATTTTTGTTTTTATTTCCATTTCTCTAGGAGGTGGGGCATAAAGGATCTTGCTGTGATTTATGTCAAAGAGTGCTCTTCCTATGTTTTCCTCTAAGAGTTTGGTAGTGTCTGGCCTTGAATTTAGGTCTCTAATCCATTTGGAGTTTATTTTTGTGTATGGTGTTAGGAAGTGTTCTAATTTCATTTTTCTACATGTAGCCATCCAGTTTTCCCAGCACCACTTATTGAAGAGGCTGTCTTTTCTCCATTGTATATTCTTGCCTCCTTTATCAAAGATAAGGTAACCATATGTGCAAGGGTTTATATCTGGGCTTTCTATCCTGTTCCATTGATCTATATTTCTGTTTGTGAGCAGTACCATACTGTCTTGATTACTGTAGCTTCGTAGTATAGTCTGAAGTCTGGGAGCATGATTCCTCCAGTTCCGTTTTCCTTTCTCAAGATTGCTTTGGCTATTCAGGGTCTTTTGTGTTTCCATGCAAATTGTGAAATTTTTTGTTCTAGTTCTGGGAAAAGTGCCCTTGGTAGTTTGATAGGGATTGCATTGAATCTGTAGATTGCTTGGGTAGTATAGTCATTTTCAAATATTGATTCTTCCAATCCAAGAACATGGTATATCTCTCCATCTGTTTGTATTATCTTTAATTTCTTTCCTCAGTGTCTTATGGTTTTCTGCATATAGGTCTTTTGTCTCCTTAGGTAGGTTTATTCCTAGGTATTTTATTCTTTTTGTTGCAGTGGTAAATGGGAGTGTTTCCTTAATTTCTCTTTCAGATTTTTCATCATTAGTGTATAGGAATGCCAGAGATTTCTGTGCATTAATTTTGTATCCTGCTACTTTACCAGATTATTGGTTAGCTCCAGTAGTTTCCTGGTAGCATCTTTAGGATCCTCTATATATAGTATCATGTCATAGGCACACAGTTACAGTTTTACTTCTTCTTTACTGTTTTGGATTCTTCTTATTTCTTTTTCTTCTCTGATTGCAGTGGCCAAAACTTCCAAAACTATGTTGAATAATAGTGGTAAGTGTGGGCAACCTTGTCTTGTTCCTGATCTTAGTGGAAATGGTTTCAGTTTTTCACCATTGAGAACAATCTTGGCTCTGGGTTTGTCATCTATGGTCTTTATTATGTTGAGGTAAGTTCCCTCTATGCCTGCTTTCTGGAGACTTTTTATCATAAATTGGTGTTGAATTTTGTTGAAAGCTTTTTCTGCATCTATTGAGCTGATCATATGGTTTTTTTCCTTCGGTTTGTTAATATGGTTTATCACATTGATTGATTTGCACATATTGAAGAATCCTTGCATTCCTGGGATAAACCCCACTTGCTCATGGTGTGTGATCCTCTTAATGTGCTGTTGGAGTCTGTTTGCTAGTATTTTGCTGAGGACTTTTGCATCTATGCTCATCAGTGATATTGGCCTGTAGTTTTCTTTTTCTGGCCACATCTTTGTCTGGTTTTGGTATCAGGGTGATGGTGGCCTTGTAGAATGAGTTTGTGATTGTTTCTCCCTCTGCTGTATTTTGGAAGAGTTTGAGAAGGATAGGTGTTAGCTCTTCTCTAAATGTTTGATAGAATTTGCCTGTGAAGCCACCTGATCCTGCTCTTTTGTTTGCTGGAAGATTTTCAATCAGTGTCAGTTTCAGTTTCATTGGTGTGTTTATATTTTCTATTCCTTCCTGGTTCAGTGTCAGAAGATTGTGCTTTTCTAAGAATTTGTACATTTCTTCTAGGTTGTCCATTTTATTGGCATATTGTTGCTTGTAGTAATCTCTCATGATCCTTTGTATTTCTGCAGTGTCAGTTGTTACTTCTCCTTTTTCATTTCTAATTCTGTTGTTTTGAGTCTTCTCCCTTTTTTTCTTGATGAGTCTGGCTAATTGTTTATCAATATTGTTTACCTTCTCAAAGAACTAGCTTTTAGTTTTGTTGAGCTTTGCTATTGTTTTCTTCATTTCTTTTTCAGTTATTTCTGATCTGATTTTTGTGATTTCTTTCCTTCTGCTAACTTTGGTGGTTTTTTGTTCTTCTTTCTCTAATTGCTTTAGGTGTAAGGTTAGGTTGTTTATTTGAGATTTTTCTTGTTTCTTGAGGTAGGATTTTATTGCTATAAACTTCTCTCTTAGAACTGCTTTTGCTGCATCCCATAGGTTTTGGGTCATCATGCTTTCATTGTCATTTGTTTCTAGGTAGTTTTTGATTTCTTCTTTGATTTCTTCAGTGATCTCTTGGTTACTTTGTAGCCTATTTTTTAGCCTCCATGTGTTTGTATTTTTAACAGTTTTTTTCCTGTAATTGATATCTAGTCTCATAGCTTTGTGGTCGGAAAAGATACTTGATACAATTTCAATTTTCTTAAATATACCGAGGTTTATTTGTGTCCCAACATATCTATCCTGGAGGATGTTCCATGAACACTTGAGAAGAAAGTGTATTCTGTTGTTTTAGGTTGGAATGTCCTATAAATATCAATTAAGTCCATTTTGTTTAATGTGTCATTTAAAGCTTGTGTTTCCTTATTTTCTTTTTTCTTTTGTGGTACGCTGGCCTCTCACTAATTTGGCCTCTCCCATTGTGGAGCACAGGCTCCGGATGTGCAGGCTCAGCGGCCATGGCTCACAGGCCCAGCCACTCCGCAGCATGTGCGATCTTCTTGGACTGGGGCATGAACCCATGTCCCCTGAATCGACAGGCGGACCCTCAACCACTGTGCCACCAGGGAAGCCCTGTGTTTCCTTATTTATATTCAGTTTAGATGATCTATCCATTGGTGAAAGTGCAGTGTTAAAGTCCCCACCTGTGATTGTGTTACTGTCGATTTCCCGTTTTATGGCTGTTAGCATTTGCCTTATGTATTGAGGTACTCCTGTGTTGGGTGCATAAATATTTACAATTGTTATATCTTCTTCTTGGATTGATCCCTTGATCATTATGCAGTGTCCTTCTTTGTCTCTTCTAATAGTCTTTATTTTAAAGTCTATTTTGTGTGGTATGAGAATTGCTACTCCAGCTTTCTTTTGATTTCCATTTGCATGGAATATCTTTTTCCCTCCCCTCACTTTCAGTCTGTATGTGTCCCTAGGTCTGAAGTGGGCCTCTTGTAGACTGCATATATACAGGTCTAGTTTTTGCATCCATCCAGCCAGTCTATGTCTTTTGGTGGGAGCATTTAATCCATTTACATTTAAGGTAATTATCGATATGTATGTTCCTATTACCATTTTCTTAATTGTTTTGGGTTTGTTTTTGTAGATGTTTTCCTTCTCTTATGTTTCCTGCCTAGAGAATTTCCTGTAGCATTTGTTGTAAAGCTGGTTTGGTGGTGCTGAATTCTCTTAGCTTTTGCTTGTCTGTAAAGATTTCAATTTCTCCGTCAAATCTGAATGAGATCCTTGCTGGGTAGAGTAATCTTGGTTTTAGGTTTTTCCCTTTCATCACTTTAAATATGTCCTGCCACTCCCTTCTGGCTTGCAGAGTTTCTGCTGAAAGATGAGCTGTTAACCTTATGGATTTCCTTGCATGTTATTTCTTGCTTTTCCCTTGCTGCTTTTAGTATTTTTTTCATTGTATTTAATTTTTGTTTGTTTGTTTGTTTGTATTTAATTTTTGATAGTTGGATTAATATGTGTCTTTGCTTGTTTCTCCTTGGATTTATCCTGTATGGGACTCTCTGTGCTTCCTGGACTTGATTGACTATTTCCTTTCCCATGTTAGGGAAGTTTTCAACTATAATCTCTTCAAATATTTTCTCAGTCCCTTTCTTTTTCTCTTCCTCTTCCGGGCCCCCTTTAATTCAAATGTTAGTGCATTTAAGGTTGTCCCAGAGGTCTCTGAGACTGTCCTCATTTCTTTTCGTTCTTTTTTCTTTATTCTGCCTCAGTTATTCTGTTATTGATTCCCTCTAGAAAATTTTTAGTTTCATTTACTCTGTTGTTCATCATTGTTTGGTTGCTCTTTAGTTCTTCTATGTCCTTGTTAAACGTTTCTTGTATTTTCTCCTTTCTATTTCCGAGATTTTGGATATCTTTACTACCATTACACTGAATTCTTTTTTAGGGAGACTGGGTATTTCCTCTTCATTTATTTGATCTGGTGGGTTTTTACCTTGTTCCTTCATCTGATGCATATTTCTCTGTCTTCTTATTTTAACATACTGTGTTTGGCGTCTCCTTTTTCAGGCTGCAGGTTCGTAGTTCCCGTTGTTTTTTGTGTCTGCCCTCAGTGGATGAGCTTGGTTCAGTGACTTTTGTAGGCTTCCTTGTGGAGGGGCCTGGTGCCTGTGTTCTGGTGGATGGTGCTGGATCTTGTCTTTCTGGTTGGCAGGGCCACGTCCAGTGGTGTGTTTTGGGGTGTCTGTGAACTTTGTATGGTTTTAGGCAGCCTCCCTTCTAATGGGTGGGGTTGTGTTCCTGTCTTGCTAGTTGTTTGGAATGGGGCGCCCAGCCCTGGAGATTGCTGGCCGTTGGGCTGAGCTGGATCTTAGTGTTGAGATGGAGATCTCTGGGAGAGCTCTCACTGATTGATATTACGTGGGGCCAGCAGTCTCTGGGGGTCCAGCATCCTGAACTCAGCTCTCCCACCTCAGAGGTTCAGGCCTGACACCCGGCTGGAGCACCAAGGTCCTTTCAGCCTCACAGCTCTGAAGAAAAGGGGGAAAAATCATTAAAAAATAATTTAAAAATATAATAATAATAAAGAAGAAGAGAGCAACCAAACCAATAAAGAAATCCACCAATGGTAACAATCACTAAGAACTAAACTAAGATAAACATAAAGATCAAAAACAAATCAGTTGCAGACAGCACACCCCAAGTCCACACTTGCTGCCAAAGTCCACTGCCTCAATTTTAGGATGATTCGTTGTCTCTTCATGTATTCCACAGATGCAGGGTACATCAAGTTGATTGTGGGGATTTAATCCACTGCTCCTGAGGCTACATATAGAAATTTCACTTTCTTTTCTTTGTTCACAGAGCTCATAGGGTTAAGCTTTCGTTTTGTCCCCACCTCTGTGTGTAGGTCACCCTCAGACATCTCTTCCCCCTTCAGACAGGAGGGGTTTAAAGCAGCAGCTGATTAGGGGGGCTCTTGCTTACTCAGGCTGGGCGAAGGGGGGGTACAGTAGTCATAATTGGAATGCAGGGTGAGCCTACAGTGCCAGAGGCTAGTGTGATGTTGCAAAAGCCCGAGGCACACCTTGTGTTCTCCTGGGGAAGTTGTCCCTGGGTGGCGGGACTGTGGTAGTGGTGGGCTGCGCAGGCTCCCAGGGCAGGGATGTGTGTGTGGATAGTGACCTATGCTTGTACACAGGGCTTTGGTGGCTGCAGCAGCAGTGTTGGCATTTCATGCCTGTCTCTGGTGTCCGAGCTGACAGCCACGGCTCGCACCCGACTCTGGAGCTCATTTAGGTGGTGCTCTGCCTTATGTGGGCAGACGGGGAAGCAATCCCCTCTTTTTGCGCACCCCAAAACAATGGACTCTTGCCTCTTAAGAAGGTCCAGACTTTTTCCCGGACTCCTTCCCGGCTAGCTGTGGTGCACTAGCCCCCTTCAGGCTGTGTTCACACAGCCAACCCCAGTCCTCTCCTTGGGGTCTGACCTCCGAAGCCTGAGCCTCAGCTCCCAGCCCCCACCCACCCTGGCGGGTGAGCCCACAAGCCTCTCAGGCTGGTGAGTGCTGGTTGGCACCGATCCTCTGGGCAGGAATCTCTCTGCTTTGCCCTCTGCACTCCTGTTGCTGCACTGTCCTCTGTGGCACTGAAGCATCCTGCCCCCCACCCCGCCACCCCCTGTCTCTGCCAGTGAAGGGGCTTCCTAGTGTGTGGAAACCTTTCCTCCTTCACAGCTTCCTCCCAGAAGTGCAGGTACCGTCCCTATTCTTTTGTCTATGTTTTTTCTTTTGCCCTACCCAGGTGGTATGTGGGGATTTTCTTGCCTTTTGGGAAGTCTGAGGTCTTCTGCCAGCATTCAGTAGGTGTTCTGTGGGAGTTTTTCCACATGTAGATGTATTTTTGATGTATTTGTGGGAAGGAAGGTGATCTCCATGTCTTACTCCTCTGCCATCTTATGGTCCCCCCCAGAGTATTTTAAATTTATCAAATTCTTCCTTAGCCCAGATTAATCTAATCTGTTCAACCCTCAACTTTCCACCAGTAACTCTAACCTAAATCTCTAGTTTTGCTGCAGTCTGAGTTCATTAGTCTTACTCTGTATAACCATTTCCTCTCACCTCACCTACGCCTTTAACGGCCTTTTAATCTTCTTTGTTGAAGTTATTGCTTCCCTTCTGAGCTGACCTATTACTAAATACAGTTGACAAGTGCTCAGGGAAATGGAATCTCTCCCCCTTGCCCTCCTCCAGAGAGGAGCTGATCTATATTCCTGTTGACCTGTAAAGAATGTTCACTAAAACATGACCTTGAGTAGGTCACTTGTGTACACAAAACTCCAGTAACTCATTTGCTTTTCAGACCACAAATCTGGTCTGAATTTTCAAGTCCTACTTCTTCTGTGAAGGCTTTCTGCCTATCCTTGATACAGACAATATCCTCTCTTCTAGAGATTTAAAGTACTGTTTTCCACACCACTTATATTTTACAGTCCTGTATTGTAGTTATTTTTTTCTGCTGTCTGTATCTCGTTCCTCTAATAGATGACAGACTCCCAGAGGGTTCCTCCCATAGAAAAAGTGCTCAATAAATATCTGTCATTGATGAGAACAGATGATAGATCATATTTTGTTGGAGGAGTGGAGGCAAAATCTCAGAAGTAAAACTATAATTTCAGGCTTATCCCCTCCCCCATAATAAAATAAGGAGCATTTGTTGAAGGCTTATATAGAGTTGGTATTTGACATGAATTTTCTCTTTTAATCTTCAAAACCCTATATGGTTAATGCCATTATTATTTATGGATGGGGAAACAGGCACAGAAAATTTAAATCACCCATCTAAGATCATATTGCCAATAAATGGGTAGCTTGGATTTGAAACCAAGGGAGTCTGATTCTAAAACCTATGCTTTTGGGAGGGAGGGAGATGCAGGAGGGAAGAGATATGGGAACATATGTATATGTATAACTGATTCACTTTGTTATAAAGCAGAAACTAACACACCATTGTAAAGCAATTATACTCCAATAAAGATGTTAAAAATAAATAAATAAATAAAACCTATGCCTTAATATTTGCACATCCTCCCCGACCCCTCTCACCTGAACTAGTTTGGAATGGAATTTGCAGGTTCAAGTTTCAAGAATCTGTGCTCCGTGAAATATTAGGTCCCTTAGAAGAGTTGCAGGGATTGCCAAAACATGATTTCAATTTCCAAGTTTGCAATGTGGCCTTGATGCTGCTAATCTCTGCCTATGGAGTAGGAGGAGGGGTGCCAACTCCCTTAAAGAGTTATTCTGGTTGAAAGTCAGCATGAAGGAGGTGGGGCTTAGAATTCCACCTCTTTGATCAAGCCCAGAGTGTTGGGTTTGTACCACGTGATCCTTAATCTAAGACATCAAGAGTTGTCAGATGTACCATCTTCATTATATCAGTAAGAAAGAGAAAAATAACTGCTGAAATGATCATGGCATGATGTTTTCTTACCTCTTGGATTTTTAAATTTTATACTTGATGAAAGAGCTCTTTCAGCCTTATTTATATACATAGACAATGTTAATTGCTTAAGGTATTCCTAAAACTTCTTTGTATCTGGAGTCTGAATCTCCACTGTTTGTGTTTTTCAGACAGTATCATCCTCTCTGCCAAAGGCAGGATTTCTTGAAAGAATGCTCTACTACCACCTCTGGGATTTTCTTGCAAGCTGCTGATACCAATTTTGCAAGACTGGGTGCATGTGTGCAGACAACCATATTTCATCTCTACTGCTTCCTGGCTGACAGCAACCGTAAGACACTTTACGTTCTCATTTTAAGAGAAGTTAAAATGTGAAAAAGCATTCATCAGAATTGGTGAAATAGAGCAAATTTAATATCCCTTGAAAAATTGGTTCCATTGTTTGAAAATGTTTGAAAACCTGTAGTGTTGTCAGGAGAACCTCAGTCTTAGGGAATCAGAGGAACTGGGGTGAGTACTGCCTCTCCTGACTAGCTATAGTAAGCAATATAATCTCTCTGAACCTCAGTTTTCTAAACTGTAAACAGGGAATAAGTATACTTATCTCATGGGATGGTTGCAAAAATTAAAAGAAAATTTAAATGCCCCAAAGCAGGAATGTTTCTAGCTTGATTGCCCCTGTCTTTCCATTGTCTGGAGCAGTACAGGGACCTAGTGGTCATTACCAACTATGTGTTGAATGAATGAACCTTTCATATGTGGCAAACTATATGCAGAAGTGACTATGTTGCCATGTTGCCATGGGGAAAGGCAGTATATTCTAACTGAAGGAAAAAGCTAAAGCAAGGAATGTTTCAACAGGTATATAACATTCTTTAGTCTCTCTATTTCACCTTAGTGGTTTTGTAGTTTTGGATTCTGTTTACTTTCCACATACTGGTCATTTCTTCTGGTCTAAAATTGCTTGGTTATTTTCTTGTATGGCAAAGAAAATCAACATAATTGTAGGTCAGAAAGCTATTCTATTACTCTTAAATTCTTAAAAATGTTATTTATTTTAGTTTTCTTATATATGTTTATTGTTGAAATATTAAAAGATACAGAAAATGTGGAAAAGAAAAATCATTATTTATAATTGTACTGACTAGAGAGAATAATTACTAATATTTTTTCTTATGTAATCGGCTGTACAGCACACACATTCTGTAGTCTGATTTTTCACCTGATATATTTGAGCATTTCTCCATATATCTAAATTTTTTCACAAACATTATTTATGACGGGTGCTATATTATAATTCATTTGAGTAATCTACACTTGCTGGAAATTTAGATTATTTCCAATATTGACCTATTTTAAATATCACAGCAATGACTCTCCTTGAATATTTATACTTATGTGCATCTCTGATTGTTTTTCAGTATAAATTCTTGAAAGTCGAATTACATGGTCCAAGTGTTGAAAGTTTACTCTAATTTGGTTAAGGACATTTGAATTTAGCTAAAAGGTTAATCCAGAAAGTGATAAAATGAGGAGGATTGTGGAGGTGTACCTGCCTGGAATTGCCAGGTGGTCTCTGCTAGATTCACCCTCCCATTTTCTCAAGGGCTGTTGTGATGTGGTTTTTGAGTGACATTAGGGCTCATGAGTTGCTAAGACTGTCAGATGTTAGGACTGATAAGCCTCCTACTTATCTTTCTTTTTCCATCCAACAAAACCAAACATGATGTCCTCACTAAATGATGGGCAACTATGAAGAACAGATCCCATTATTCCCTCATTTCATTCACATGATGAATGAGTTAGAAAATGAATGCAATGTTTGAGCACCAGGGGATCTGATTGTCACAGTATGAAAAGCCTTTTGGTGATAACTGCATGCATGCTCCCATATTACTGCCAACAGAATCAGTACAATCTAGTTCGAATGGTAGATGTACCGACTCCCATGTGGGACCACTGACGATTTTACAAACTACTTGCAGCATCGTGTCCCTGTGTTTTGCCAAGTTGCATCCTCCCAGTGAAGTCCGTATTGAACAAGGGAGAGGTTCAGTTTTCAGTGCAGTGGGAAATAGACAAGGGAAGAAAAAAGTCTGGCTTACTCTCCAAAATTATAATGCAAACCTACCCTAGAAAAGTGTATTATTTTTCTGAATGTGTTCCAGCTGAACTGTAATATAAAAAATAACAACCAAAGGCCATAATTGCTCTTTGGTGGATATTGTGTTCCATCTGTTGGCGGTAGTAAGAAAGGCTCCAGGCTGTTATATCTGAAAAGATTCTCACTGGTAAAAAACCAAAATCCCTCTTGGCATATTTTTGCCTTTGAACTCACTTTGTATCTCATTTATTAGGAAGAAAAGATATGAAAATGGTTGGATGTTGTCTGAAGGGCAGTAAAAGTTTCAAGTATTCCTTGTTGTTTTCTAGTGTAGAAGATAAGATGTTTCAAAACAAGCAACCAGAAAGGCTTTGTGAGCCAAAAACTTTGCCCAGAGTTCCTACAAAGTATTGCATTCTTTGACTCTTAAGAATGTAATACTTGTGATGGTGAATTTTATGTATCAACTTGACTTGAGACAGGTGCTCACATTAAACATTATTTCTGGGTGTATCTGTGAGGGTGTTTCCAGATGAAATTAGCATTTGAATTGGTCGACTCAGTAAAGCAGATTGCCTTCCTCAAGGAGGGTGACCATCATTCAATCCGCCCAAGGTCTGAACAGAACAAAAGGCAGAGCCAGGAGGGCGTTTCCTCCTTCCCCACTTTTTTCTGTTCCCTGCTTGAGCTAGAACATCTCGCCTCATCTTTTTCTGCCCTCAGACTGAGATTTGTACCATCTGATCCCCTGGTTCCCATACCTTGGACTTGGTTTGAATTACACCACTGGCTTTTCCAGGTCTCCAGCTTGCGGATGGCAGATAATGGGACTCCTCAGGCTCTATGTTTGCGTGAACCAAGTTCTCTTAATCAATTCATCTCCCCCTCACCCCAATGGTTTTGTTTCTCTAATACAATATTCACTCTGGTTTTCCTTAAGGAAAAACATAAACTTAATTGTATTTATGGCCCAGGGTGTGGGTCATTGACTTTCACTCTTGCAGGTTCAAGATTCTGGCTTAGGTTGGACTTATAGATACACAACTGGACTCAGCTCATCATCCATTAGCATGAGAACTGAGGTGCCTCTGGGATAATCTATCTTAGGCACCCAATGTGAAAACCTTAGTCATTGCAGAAGAGAAGCAGTTGGGAGTACAGAATTGTGCCTATCCCTTGTCTGAATCCTGTTGGGTTATAAGGGCTGAGTGAAACTAAGAGAGCTATTTTAATCTTAAAAGAGATGCTTTTAAAACTTTAGAGCTTCAGCAGAAGCTGAAGGCTCATACTGAAGCCCATATTGAAGTGTAACCCCAGAACGTGGGCAGAGCACTGAGGGACATCATGGCGGTGTCTTGAGGAATGTTGCAGTGGAGGTCCCATGCCCAAAAAGGGCCAGGTTTACTGTGAACACTTGTGACTTAGCCCCTCCCTTCAGTCTCCTGAGTTCTTGGTGGTAAGAGGGGGTAAGGGGCTGGAGGTGTTGAGGACAAGCAGAATCATGAGCCAGTGAATTTCATGCTATTTCTATTAGTATGACCTCATTTACATGCTGGGAAATTAGAGCCCTCAACTCAGCGTTCAGTTCACAAGGTATTCATGAGAATCATATTTAAAGAGTATTAATGTTGCAGAGGCCTAATGCTACAGAGACCTAATATTAACCATACTGAGACTTAACTGTGAAAGAAAATTAGGGGAGCTAGTCAAACAGAACTGTGCTGAAGGGCAGAAAATGTTTGAACTTGGTTCTTCTTTCTCTTGAATGTATATGCTCGGGGAGTATGACATTTTTTCCCCAAGCTGAATGGCAGTTTACCTACATAGTGTTGTTGTTTAGTGGTGGTGGGGATGCCTACATTTTTAACTAGCTGATGTAAGGATACAGAAGGCCAGCCCACTTGCCTCAAGCTGGAAAGAACTTGCTAGGGTACAAGTCACGCTCTTGAACTTGCCATGGAATCAGGCTAAAGCTGACACACAGAGACTTACCAACTTCCAGGCACTGTCTAAGTACTTTATTACAAACTCATTTAATTTTCACTACAACCTTGTGAGTCAGGTACTGCTTTCACTCCATGTTAAAGATGAGGACACTGAGACACAGGGAGCTTAAATAATTTTCCCAAGATCTTGTGGCTGATAAGTGACAGAACTAAAATTTAAACCTAGGCATCTGACTCCAGAAGATATTCTGTTAAGCAAGATGCTGGCCAGATGCTTAGTGGTGACACCTACCTTTTGGTAGAGGTATTTTAATGGCATAGAATCTACAAACAGGGTGTGTGTGTGTGTGTGTGTGTGTATGTGTATTAGTGACAGTGTTGGGAAGTGTGTGATGACAAATACAAATACGAGTCAAGGATATTTTACAATTTTTGAAGGAATTTTACATCTTTGAAGAAAGTTAAAAAATTAAAATAGAATGTAAGATTATCAATAAATGGATATTACAAGTTCTTCAAACCGTGTCCTTAAATCTCCCCTCTTTAAGGTGAAAGCTCAGTGTACTAATCCCTTAGGAAGAATAGCAGCCTGATTAATTTCATACCCTTTGACAGAGTCACCCATTGCTATGTACCACCTGCTTGGTATGGAAGGGATTAACTTTGATCTGATGAGCTGTATCTTATAAATGGAGTTAATCACAGGCTTCGGGGAGATGAGATCATCAGATTTACACTGAAGTTCTAATCCAGTGCAGACACCAAGGCCATATCTGCTCAGCTCCCGTGCAAAGGGTGAATCTTCTCTTCTCCATGGAGGTATTTGGCCTTGGCTCCTCAAACAGGGGCATTCTTTCTGCAGCGCAATCCTGCTGCTCTTGTGCGTTCACTCTGGAATGGATAGAGAACCTGTCAGAGTCAAAGGTGTGTCTTCTTGCCGTTATTGGTGTCATCTCACAGCTCTGTTTCCTTTCAGGCTTGGAGCTTTGTGCATTCTCTCCCAGATGTCTTTGGCACTTCTAGTTTTTAGCTATTGCAATGTGTTTTGCATGAATTTGTCCACTACCACTTGCTTTCCTCTTCTGTGGGAGGAGGGGAAATAAATTTTTCCTCTCCATTTTTTGTACTCTCTCTGGGCCCCTCTACATGAACCTGGTATGGAACTGATGAGCTGCCCCAAAGCAGAGAATCCCAGTTTCTGAGGCCCCAAGAAGCAATTTAGTACCTATGCATCTTCCATCTACTGGCAATGAAATAGTTTCCAACTCAGAGGTGTGGACCGCCACAGTCCAAATCCTGTTTTGGAACTGAGATTTCTTGCCATAACACAGACACACACGGACACACACAGACACACACATTGTGTGGAATCTCAATATTGATCGAAGAAATGGCTATAGCCACTCCTGTATCTCCCATGTGCTCCACCCTCACTATTTTTGACCCTCCAAGCTGGCTTGGTTCATGGCTAGTCGGCAACATACCTGTAAGACCTAGTTTCTTCCTGAAACATGTTGGGCTTAAGAGTGCTGTTCAGAGCTGGATTGATTGGAGGGCACTCAGGGTTTCAGCACCTCTAAGGCAGAACTTAGAGAGTTTGTTTGATCAGTGGTCTCTTTGAGCACTCTCCAACCCACTTTAGGGTCTCTTAAACATGGATGAGCTTTAGAGGAAACCTAGAATTTTGTGGCAGAGGAGGACTGGAGGGGTCATGGCAAGTCCTTCTGGAATGGCTTAGGACAGGTATAGTCTCCTCAGATCCACAGCACTCAGGACCAGCTCCTAAAGCTTTCTTGGGCTCTAGCTGGCCTTATTCACAGGGGCCATGATGCTCTGTGCTGCTTGGGGCATATCTTTGGAGAAGTGAGTGCTCCTGGGACAGACAAGCATTCTGGTTGTGTTCGAGCCCTGAGTCTGCAGTTAATGGGATGCTAGGAGACAACTTGCTAGAGGCCAACTTCTTTACCCTGTAACCATGTAAAGGCACTCAAGTATCACAAGGCAAAGCTGCCCAAAATAATTTACAGGTGAAAATGACAGACAGCAGAGACAGCATAGATCCCAAGCAGGAGGCCACGCATCTGTAGATCTGGAGGACAGCTGGTGAAGGAGTGTATTAGTTCAGGTCCTCTAAGGAGCAGACTACAAAATAGGATGCAATGTTACAGGGTTATATAAGAGGAACTACCAGTGAGAGGAAATGGGGAGGGAACTGGGAGGTAAGTAGCTGATGGGCTATGATGGACCATGGGAAGGAAATTTGGGTGGCAGCATTGCAGACAGTGATGTGATCTCTAAGGGAGTGCTTGACAAGGCCTATGAGGAAACTCTGGAACCAATGTTGCCTGGTAGGGAAGTCCTGTGTCTCCCAGGAGTGGGTTTGCCTTAATACCTGTTGCCAGCCATCCACTGGGAGCAGCCCACGAAGCGTGGCTTTGCTGTAGATACAGTGGTGGATTTTAAAGTGTAGCAGCTGGAACTCTAGGCCAGTTATGTTCCCTATTGGTAGAGGTTTGTGAAAAGAATTCTCCCAGCCGCCGCTATAAAGGACTCTATGAGGATCAAGCATGAGGCTGCCAGGGAACATAAACAGAATTATCCCTACCCAGGGGGAGAAGAGAGATGCTGGGTTTCTGAGAACAGTGGAAGGAGGACCTGTTCCCTCCAGTGAAGGAGAAGGCAGTCTCATCTCCCTGAAGTTTCTGCTTTGAGAGTGGAAGGTAGGAAGAAGCAGATGGTGTCCTCCAGGAAATGGGAAAGAGCTGAAGAGCTCTCTGTGGGAGGGGGAGCTTTCTCACGGGGCCAGCAGAGAGAAGCTGCACAGCCAGCACAGGCCCAGTTGCAGCAATGGGACCACAGTGGAGGAGATGGTGGCTGGAAGAGTTGACTCTTGTGGTGACAATGAGACATTGTAATTCTGCGGTGACCAGAAATGTGGGGAAGCATCCTTGATCCAAGGTCAAGTCAAGCAGAGTCATAAAGGATGATGACAGGAACTGGTATCTATGGCTGTGAGTCAGGGAACAGAGTGGTCGGGAGCTCAGGGTTCTAACAATCACACAGCTGGGGACTCTCCCAGAGGCCATTGGTGTTTCTCTAACTATGGAGGGGCACCTGTCCAATGTGCACATGCCAACTTAGGAAGCGTTTCCTCTCCCTTTTCTCTTCAAGCACAAGTCTAGGACGATGAAACCAAATGGTGACTGAAAAAGATATAGAGCAATTATATAGTTAGAAATAGTCCGACTTGTGTGGCTGAAAACTGTGAGTATAGGTAGCAGGTCAATCATTTTCATATCCTGGTTTGACAAGAACATGGACTGTGCTGAGGAAGAACAAGCTTTTCAGAATAAAATGCTCCTAGTCACTGGCTGACAGTGTTTTATTTATTTATTTTGATGTAAGCCACACTGAGTCCAATAAAGGGTAAGTAGCCAAATTAGTGGGATCTGGGTTCTTATTCCTGGAACTTGCTAACAGGAGGGTATCAGTTAGGCTTACAGAATTAGCATTTTACTGATAGCAATGCACAAAGCCTTTTAATGATGGTTTTGGAGTCTCTGAGCTTAGGCTCTTGAATGCCTGTTCCTTAGCAACAAAGGGATTGGCAGAGAATGTGTTTTGATGTGTCATTAAATAAAGGCTGCACAATGCTGAAAATTGTGGGCAGAAATTGGGATAATTGTATTTATTTTTTGGTATATTATGTTAAAAAATAAACAAAAATCCTTTATGCCCTAGAAAGTGTGCTCTTACTTGCTCTCTCTGTCTCTTGCTCTTTCTCTCTCTCCCTCTCTTGTTTTTTGAGCACTACTATTTCTTTTTCTCATTTTTTTCCTGCAGTTTAAACACAGCATTTATCTTTTTTTATGGACAGTATTTCAAGGTTTTTTCCAGCTCTGTTCTATCATAGAAAAATTGAATCACACACTGTCACACTCGAAAGGGATCAGAGGGATCCTTTAGCAACCTGCTTTACTTTATTCTTACAGAAAACATAGTTCAGAGAGGTGAAGGGACAGCCTAGATCTGACTTGTCTTTTTAACTTCTCAGATTAATCATCACCTCCTCTGTGAAGCCTTCCTTGATGCCACGGGGGTAACATGACACCTCATTTGAAAGGATACGCTATGTTTACCACTCAGTTGTTAAAGCACATTATTGTGGTTGTGTACTTATTTGTCTCTTTCATAAGTTCCACAGTGATGCTCTTGTTCATTGTCCCAAACCCAGAGCTTCATATGATATCTGACTTGCAGCTGATACTCAAGAAATATGATTTAAATAAATCATATTTAAATAAATTGTCCAAGGCCATGCCATCAGTGAGTGAAAAACTAGGACAAAGACCCAGGTTCCTAGTTTAGTAGTAGTTTCCTACCGCTACAACTGTTAATGAATGCAAATAATAGTGAGGCCAAATAATACTGAAACATTGGAGTTTTGAGCAGAGAAACTAATTGCAGGGCCAAGCAAGGAGAATGGGTGGCTTGTGCCCTCAAACCCCGAACTCCCCCAGGGGTTTCAGCAAAGCATTTTTAAAGGCCAAGTGAGGGAGGGGGAGGTCACAGGGTATGTGATGAGCTCGTGCACAATTCTCTGATTGGTTGGTGTTGAGGTAACAGGGTGGCTAACATTATCAATCCTTAGGTGCCAGAAGGTCTGGGAGCTACATGCTCATGATTATCAAGTAGTAAATTTCTTCCATTTGGTGGTGGTTTTAGCATCTGAAACACTCCAGAAATATGCATGAGGTAGTATTATCTAGGTACTTCGGAGAGGAGTTTCAGCAGAGGCTACAGGGGAGGGGTCTGTCCTGGGAAGGCCCATAGTGTCCTGCTCAGTTACACAACTATAATGTAAAGAAAATGAACATGTCTAGAGGACCCCAGCTATGCTAAGTCTTTCTGATGCTCTCATTCAAGGTGAATGGATCATAAAAGCTGACAAATCCAACCAGCTGTGACTACCTGGGCTTCAGCTCCATCTCTGCCATGAGCCGATCTGCTTCATGGAATGACCTGGGCTCTACCTCAGATCATCCCACTTTCCTCCCTCACATTTAGCAAAAGAACAAAGTACCTATTCTACAGGTGCTGCACTAGTCTCTGGTGATGCAATAGTTAACAAAAACAGAGCTCAAACTCACATGGAGATGACATCTAAGCACAGGCACTACTGGCCCCTCACATCTTTTATTCCACCTTACATCTCAGTTTTCCAATTCTCTAATTATTGAGGTCTCCAAGGTTTATAAGGGCAATACCTCTAGTAAGATGCTTCTGTCCTATGCATTTTCTTTCCTCATTAATCAGACTCTGATGAAACCCTCTGTACCCAGAAAGGACAGCCAAGTTACTCCTCTTCATATTCTAACCGTTTGAGAGGATACATTACATTCTCTGCCTGACTTCATCACCTCCCATTCATTTCATAACCATCTACATTCTGGCTTCTGCTCCTCATCTCCCCAACCCACTTCCATTGACTTTCACTCCAGTATTTCAGGAAATTTCTCTATCAGAGTCTCCAATGATTTCTAATTGCCAAATACAGTGGATAGAGCTGTAATATTCATGATACTTGTCACCTTTGTGGTGTAGTAAACCCTTCACACTTGGTGAAATATATCCCAAGAATGTACATACCCTAGATTTTTGAGTGTCACTCTAGCCTATAATGTCATCACAACTGGCAATAGATTGCAACAAAAGAATTTTGCTGATTTGGATTCTTAATGAGAGTTAATGTATCCTCCACAATAAGTAGAAGAAAATGAAGCTGCTTAGAGAGGTGGCTATTCCCTGCCAAGTGCTGTGCTCTCCTTAGTAGCTGAGAACTCATGTTGGTGCCCTCACGAGGATTTCAGATTGTTGCTTGTCATGAAACTTGGGATTGCTCAAACAACTAAAACTAAGAATGTTAAAGCTACACAGGCCTGAGGCTACCTTACTATTGCTCACTCCATCTTTAAAACCCCTTTCTTCTTTGGCTTTGGATCCATTGATCTCTGTTTTTCCCAAATCTTCATGATGGGTTCCTTTCCTTGTGCCCATCCCTTAAGTACTGGTGTTATGGAGAGTACTGATCTCAGATAATTTCCTTCTTATGGAATAAATTCTCTTGTGCCTATGGGTTTGATCATCCCATATTTCCTGTATATTTAGCTTCTAATACTAGATGGTTCGAAACATAAATGTGCTGGGAAAAATTGTCTATACAGTGTGACTTATGTTTTATACTGACATCATTCCCCATGTACCTATAGTACATACACTTGTGTTGGTTATTTTCCTTTAGATCTAGATCTATTCTCCACTTGTTCCCTGCTCTGTGCTCTGGAAGGCTGACCTCTATGGTATGTATCACCTTACTCTTTGACCAATCAGAGTCACTGGTTAGAGCTCAGAGGATAGGAGAAAGAGGTGAGGGCCTCTATTGCACTCATTCCCTCCTTGCCTGGCAGCAGTAGTGGCAGTGGCTATACTCCTTTGTGGCCATAGCTTTTGCTAGGTGGCCCTTCTTCCATGGTTCCAGTTTTCAGTGGGCTACAATAACATGGTTTATCCCTTCTTGCTGTTGCTAGCCCCTGGTTGCTTCACTATTCTCTTGTTGGTTCCCTTATCCATGCCCACGCCTCTGTAAATAGTCCTTTCATTTGAAATCCCTTCAGTTAAGCCATTCTGAATGAGCCATTTGTTTCCTACAGGTCTCTGAGAGATACAGAGCTCATTTACCCTACAGAAACAGGCATTAAATCATTTCCTACCCTTCCTCAACTACCTTAGCTGTTTTTCATGTTAACTCGTGCAATCTCAACTGTACAAACTCTCAGAAGCAGGGAAAGTCGTCTGCAAGAAAAGAGCTCTGACACCAGAGTCCTATGTAAGCTGAAGATGTAAGGGCTGGGCAAAAGAAAAATGCATAAATGAATAAGGCTTTAAAGAAACAGTGAAGTTGAAGTCTTCTCTCTTTTTTCTCTTCATTTTATTTCCCTTAGTGGCACAAACATGAAATTTCTAAAATTCAAGTCACATCAGGTACTCTCCTTAAAAACCTCCAATGGCTCCCTGGTATTCATAGAGTAAAATTTAAACTCCTTAATGTGGTTCATAATTCCTTCATGTTTAGCTTTTTTTTTTTGAAGTTACATGTATAATTTTATTTTTAAAGCATCATGCAGTAAAGTAGATTTTTTAGTGTACAGTTCAATGAATTTTAACACATGCAACCACTACTACAATCTGGATACAGAACAGCTCCATCACCCCCCAAAATTCCTCATGCTACCCTCCATATGTCACAATTTCCGTACCCCCTGGCAACCATTGATCTGTCCTCCTACACTATGGTTTTGTCACTTGGAGATTATCATATCAATGGAGTCACACAATATGTAACCTTTTGAGACTGGCTTCTTTCATTCAGCATAATTTTTTTTTTTTTAGCAATTTCTCTGGCATTATTCCTGCCAAACCCTGAATGAGTCCCACTGGCCCTTTAGATGCACCATATCAAAGATTTAGCTCAGTATTTTTCTCTCCTCAGCTTTTCCTCCTTTGTTTTCTGTCTTGCTTAATGAAACCATTCAACATTCAAATTCTAGAAATCACAATAGAATTTTAATTTTATCTCCTTCAACTTCAGCATCTAGTAACTTCAAATGCTACCTATGAGAGAGGCCCTGCTTTATCCTTTACTGGAAAAGTCACTCCATGTGAATTTTTAGTTTTGCACATCCAAAAGGGTTTGGTATACAGTAGGGAGGTGATATATAAATTAGCCCAGGATTCTGAAGGCATATGTCAGTGAGAGCAATAGAAGTTTCCAAATAACTTGTTCTCTCTAGCTTTTCCTTAGTTCTTTTTACTATGTCTTTATTTCTTTTAGAAATAGATTTTTCCTTCACTGTGTATGCTCCAATAATGCTGTAATAGAGATGGAGAAAGTTTCCATGATTATGAGGGTTTCCATAGCAGAGCCACCATCTAGTGGCCTTGGAAGAAAATAGGAATAATTAAGAATTCAGAGGCAGTTCACCATCAAATTACAAATTTGGCAGCTTTAATTTTAGAATTAAAACAGCCAGATTGTGTTCATTTAAAATGTTTTATATTGGCATAACAGATGTCTTCCCTGGGGAATACTCTTAGCAATAATATATATAGATACATAAAAATATATATGTATATATTTTAAAATCCATTATTCTGTGGCATTGTTGTCTTTATGTCACCAGCCAGAGGAAATTATAAAATGGTAATAACAGTAGACATTTTAACAAACTCTTCTTGTACAGACACGATTCAAGGAAAAAAAAATAACCTGAGATATCAAAACAGGTAGTTGATTGTCTTAAACTAAAGAAATTTAAAGGAGAAAGAGTCCACAGATGGATTTGCCAACTCATATTAGGATCCACAAAGAGGAACTGAAATTTCTTAAGAGAAAGAGAAGTCTTACATACAAAAATTTTGATGCTTTATTGCAGGTAGGATGAAGGAGAAAGGTTAGTGTTTCGATCAACAGTTTGTATATTTAGTGTTTTATCTGATTTTGATTTAGAATTTTGAAATTGACCTAGGTATTTGTATTAGCCAGTGTTCAGCTAGGAAAATGGAAACCATTAATGTATTTCAGGTATGGAGACTTTTATCCAGGGAATTGCAGGCTTACAGAAGTTGGAAAGGCTGGAGAGACACAGTCCAGGAAGCCACCAACAATGATATAGTCCATAATGGCTTTCCAGGTGTCCCCTGGAAGCTTCTGTGAATCTCAAGGACCCTAGGAATCTCCTTCCACCATCTTAGCCTTTACCACTGAGGCAAGTAGTCTCCAGGGACTTATGCCACGATCTTAGCTGTCTTCCACCTCCTGGAAATTGCCTGTAGGTCCACATAGGTCTGCCTGTAGCTGCCTCCAGGCAACAATGGCTTCCTCCCATCTCCCACCCTCCAGCTTTTGCACCAAGGGCTCCACACTGGCAGCTGTAGCCCAGAATCAGGTAAAGAAGGGGATTTCGGGAATGCTGTTTCTGGCCTCCCCTTTCTAATGCAGAGGAAGCAATAGGAGGAACAGTAATGTGAAAAGTGCAGTGTATCATTTCAGTGACAGAAGTTTCATATTCAGCTGCAGAGTTCAAATGGCATTGGAAAATTTCTCATTGTTTTGATGGCAAGAAGGAAAAATGTATAATGGAAAGAGAATGGTCTTTGGAGTTGACACACCTGGGTTTGACAACTGATCTACCACATCTTAGCTTTGTGATCTTGGGTGAGTCGTACCACCATCCAGAGCCTTTGTTTTTTCATCCAGAAAATTGTAGATAATGATGTCCTTCTTGGAGCATTGCTTTGAAAAGTAAATGAAATAATCTATGTAAAGTGCTTATTTTGCACCACAGGGCCTGGTGCATAATAAGCAGTCAGAAAATGTTAACTCTGTGAGAAATTGAAACTGGGGCCTGGCATTCAGGGCTATAGCAAGCTGTCTATTTCTATGCCTTGAGCAAATTACAATGTTTTTGCTACATTTGTAATGGCTTGACTTTTCCCTTGTAGTACATTACTTACAACTTTCAGTATCAATAAGCTTTTCTGTCAGTGTA
Organism: Lagenorhynchus albirostris; assembly: GCF_949774975.1. Taxonomy (NCBI): domain Eukaryota; kingdom Metazoa; phylum Chordata; class Mammalia; order Artiodactyla; family Delphinidae; genus Lagenorhynchus; species Lagenorhynchus albirostris. Next base: position 51,175,273 of record NC_083095.1, read on the forward strand.
TTTCTTTTACAGTTTTCTCATCTAGAAATAGCAGAGCAAGGAAGACAGCATAGTTTGGAAATTTTGCCAGTAATTTTGTGTGTCTCCCTGAACAATTAAGTTACTTTCTCAAAGCCTCAATCTCCTTATGTGTAAAATGAAGAGCTTGAAGTATGTGGGGAGGAGGAAGGATGACTTAGATTATTTGAGTGATTTGCTTTATTTCATTTGCCCATTTCCTTGCTTTGCTTATTATGTTTGAGTAACAGTGATAGCCCTCTGTGGGTGATTAAAAAAAGATGTATATAAAAACGTGGCCCCTGCCATTTGGGGCAATATAATCCAGTAAGATAAAAAATATCAATGAGAAACACATAAACTATAGTAGATTTGGAGCTTCTGTCCTGAAATTATAAGGTTTTATCATGGTTGGTGATAAATCCAGTTTTATCATGGTGTGTGATAAATCCAGAGTAAATACATCAGGAGATCCAGGGGGAGGGAGGTAAGCAATACCTGTTTTAAAAAATATTCCAAAACCACTAGGCTTTACTGTATAATACAGGAAACTATATTCAGTATCTTGTAATAACTTGTAATGGAAAAGAATCTGAAAAAGAAAAAATAATATATATCTCAATCACTTTGCTGTACAGCTAAAACTAACACAATATTATAAATCAACTATACTTCAATTAAAAAATATTCTAGTGGTTTCTCTAGGTGTTGTTTTCCATTGAGAAGAAAAGACATTGAGGAACGTAAATGATTGGTTGAGTTCTACAGTCATCCTGTTGTCAAGAACTTGGCACACAGTTTCTGAGCATCTGCACCATTGCAGGCTCTGTGCTGGGATGTGTGTATACAGACAACTATTTTATCTGCCCTCAAGGATTTTTCATTTTAGCCGTTTGAGTGTAAATTTTACATAGTTGATATGTCTTAGTTACCAAGAGAAATGCTGGTAGGGTTGGAAACCTGTCAGTCCCTGTCTTTGCCATAATATTAAAATTTAACTCAGTTTTCTCTAAAGCTTTGCCTGGGATTCTTCATTTCATCCTCTTACTGGTTTTTGATTTAGAATATGGGTGGTGTTGCCTTTTCTAATATTCCACCAAGTTAAATTTACAAAGTATAATTTTGTGTATTGAATACACTAGTTATCATCCATAAAATATTAATTAAGGAGGCAATTTAGAAAGCAGAACTAGTCTCAATTTAAATGTTTAATTGCGAGAACTTATGACCTACATATATAATTGAAATTAAGTTGCACTAAGAAAAACAGGTAAGTTCAATGTTGTTCAAGTGGTGCTGAAATGAGTTAGAGAAGTTGCTGCTAAATCAATGTTTCAGAATATGTATTAAAAAGATGTTAAAAAAACCCTCAAAGAATCAAACTACCAGTTTACTCTAGTGGTAATTGCAATTGGCATTTTTTTCCCCAACAGTAACACATCTCACATTCAGACCAAAGTCCTCCATTCAACGATACGTAGCTACACAAATAGTAAGGATGAGCCATCAGTCATACAATGGGAGAACTATTGATAGTTTAAGTTTCAAGGCATACTAATCCTTGACTTCTCATACCTCAGAAAGTTAATCCTGGCTTTGCAAATCCTGTTGCAAAACAGTATTTTATTAATTGTGTAGCATCCTGTTACTCATTACTGTTTTGTACAAGCTTTGTTGGTACCATTTCATTTGCGAAAGCACCAGGATAGAGCTGTTGAAGATGATCTGTAACAGTGTTGTATATTGCTCAGGCCATGCTTTATAATAAGGACAGGAATTTTCAATTTGGGTGTCTGTTATTAAAATGGGTTTTCTTTGCTACGTTAAGCTGTCCCAGTAGCAGATTGTCATAGAATGTACCATTAACCATTCCACTTGCATTATCTCCAAATGAATCTGAAGTTTCTTTGTATTGAGATCTACAGAGATTTGTTACAGAGTAAGGGAAATTTTGGAACTGGAAAGGACAAATCCCTTCAATACCTAATATCTAAAATATCTTGCCTAACTGGGTTATTTTATTGGGAGTATGGTAGTGAGGCCAATGGAAGGTGGCAAGAGAGGCTAACGGATGACCACAGAGTGATCACTTTATTTTCCTATTCAAAATCCTATATAGGCTTTCCATTTTTGTCAAGCTAAATCCCCAACATCTTGATGTCCCCAACAGCCTTCCATTATCCGAGTCTGGTTTGCTTCCCCCCTTATCTCCTACTACTCTTCCCCCCATCTCCCACCCACAAGAGTCCTTAAAATCCAGGCTTAGCAAAATGCTTGCCTGCCCTTGATGATGTCTCTTCCTCGCCTCTACCTGGAAAGCTCCTCTGTTCCTTTATCTACATCATTTATAGACACAGCTCCAGTGACACCTCCTTTGGGCAGCCTTCCCTGACCAGCTCAGAAGAATTAATTGAAAAATGCAAAATTTTAACCAGAGATACTTTTCTAATGTCCCACCAAATTAATGCAGCATGTGATATGATATACTAGAGTTTATCCAGGCTAAAGGACTGTCACAGCATCCTATACATGTCTATAATGTTATGGTTATCAATCTCTAGTGCAACTTCTATGTACTGGTTTGGCTGCCCCTGCAGTTTTTTTTTTTAAATAAATTTATTTGTTTATTTTTGGCTGTGTTGGATCTTCGTTGCTGTGCATGGGCTTTCTCTAGTTATGGCGAGCAGGGCCTACTCTTCGTTGTGGTGCACAAGCTTCTCATTGCAGTGGCTTCTCTTGTTGCAGAGCATGGGCTCTAGGCGTGTGGGCTTCAGCTGTTGTGGCATGCGGGCTCAGTAGTTGTGGCTTGCGGGCTCTAGAGCGCAGGCTCAGTAGTTGTGGTGCACGGGCTTAGTTGCTCTATGGCATGTGGGATCTTCCTGGACCAGGGCTCGAACCTGAGTCCCCTGCATTGGCAGGTGGATTCTTAACCACTGCACCACCAGGGAAGCCCCCGTACTTGTTTTTAACATCTGTATCTCCAGTGCCTAGCACAGTCTTTGGCACAGAATAAGATCTAAGAACTAACATTTGCTGATTGTTACTATATGCCAGCCACCTTACTAAGTCCTTTGCATGCATTAACTCATTTAATTCTCATTATTACCATGTGAGTCAAGAGCTATCATAATCTCCACTGTACAGTTGAGGAGTCAGAATGATAGGAAATGTGGTCCGTTTCCCAAGGTCACTTAGTAAGTGACAGAATCAGGATCTGAATTGTATGGTCCCAAGGCCCATGCTTTTAATCATGACATGTACTTTCTCTTTGGTAGATTCTCAAAAATAATTTGCTGGATGAACCACATATAATTAATCAGTGCAATGTATTCATTGGTAGCAGGCCCCCAAGTGTCTGCATTCTCAGTCCAGTGAAGATTTTTAAACACTGTACTGCTTTATGCTTTATGAGTCAGAGGAACAATGTAGAAAGTATACTAGCCTGAGAGACCTGCATTCTGGTTAAGTCTTGCCATGAACATGCTGTGACCTTAGGTAAGTAAGTTTCCATATCCGGGCCTTGGTTTCCACATATGTGAAATGAATGAATTGGACTCAATGAATACCAAGGAAACTACCAACTCTAGTTTTATCCTTCCTGAGTATAATGCTATTTCCCTCCAACATGTAACTAAAATTGATATTTTAGGTTCTGTTAGCCAGTATTTCAAAATTAGTATATATACTTTATAATAATCCTGCCACCTTAAATTATATTTAGTTCATGAATGAGATAAAATGAGTCTGCTCCACCAGTCCCTGTGTATCCTTGGAGAACATACTTGACCTCATCAATTTACTATGTCCTTCTCTATGAAATGAGGATAATAATAGTATTTGCCTCAGGGGTTTATTGTGAGGATAAAATGAGATAATGCATGTGCTATGGGTTGACTTGGGGCCCCCCTCAAGATTCATATGTTGAAGTTTTAACACCACAGTATCGCAGAATGTGATCGTATTTGAAGAGAGAGTGTTTTCAGAGATAATGAAGCTAAAATGAGGTCATTAGGGTGGGCTCTAATCCAGTATGACTGATATCCTTGTAAAAAGAGGAAATTCAGACATGAGACATGCACAGAGGGAAGACTATGTGAAGAGAGACAGAGGGAGAAGACGGTTATCTACAAATCAAGTGGAGGGGCCTAAAAAAGATCCTTCCCTCACAGATCTCAAAAGGAACCAACTCTGTCAATACCTTGATGTTGGACTTCTAGCTTGCAGAACTGTGAGACAGTAAGTTTCTATTGTTTAAGTCATGCAATCTATGGTGCTTAGTTATGGCAGCCTTAGCAAAATAATACAGCAGTAAAGTTTGTCTGCCAGAAGTAAGTGCTCCATAAATACTGGTGTATTAATCATATGATAACAATTCCTTCTTGTTGCTAAAAAACATAGTGGTTTAGATTTTTTGATGTGTATCTTCATGCTTTGTGTTCTCATGTATCATAACAATAACTAGATTTAAATTAAATGCTTTTCAAAAAAATTCTAGGGAGTGAAGAGGTATGTCGACTGAAAAAAAAATGCACAACCTAAAAGCTGAGAATTATGTTTTATTTGGTGGACTTACTGAGGACTATAACCTGGGATACAAGGTCTTAGAAAGCTCTGAGGGGCTGTTCCAAAGAGGTAAGGGAGGAACTGAAAGAAAAAACACATGTAGTCAAACATCAAGAATTACTACTAATCACAAAAACAGACACCTCAAGTTAATGATTTTTGTGCTTTTCTATGCATGGGAAAATGCAAGAGTCTGGGCTTATTGAAATCATTCTTTTGATATGCATCCTAACTATCTATGACCAGTATCCTATTGTTCTCCATCCTGAATTCTCCTCAGGGTATACCATTAGAGGCAGTTGCGGTGGGTGATGGCTTGGTGGCTGCAATATCCTTTGTTTACTGAAATGGCAGGCAACATTCTTTGTCTACAGGTATTACCTCTACTTTACAGATGGGAAAACTGAGGCAAAGGGAAATTAAAGGCCTTTACTCCAGCTGCTTATATAATTGTTTTAACTAGGGTTTTTCCTAGGTGAGCTTCAGAATTCAATTCCATACATTCAGTAGTCAGCATTGTTCTATGGACTTTGGCCAGAAGATGAAATGATATGGGCTTTGCTTTTCAATGGAGAGAAAGACAGAGAGACCAGTGTGTTGGTTACTTATCCTATAGTCACTCTCCCCTCTTCAGTTTATAGAATCCCAATTTTGTTCATTTTGCCAACCCCAGGTGATGAATTGTGATTGGTTTAAGATAGTAATGACATTCTAGTTTTTGTAGCTTAAAGGATTCTAACTCACATAACCAATAAAAGTATAAAAAAGTAGAATTAAGGAAAATGTGGAAGTATGCTAAATCTACAGGGTCAGTATCAACAAGATAGTGGTTAACCTTCTTTTGGAAGATAAAGGCTTTTGGAGGAGTCATCACTGAACTTTGTTTTGAACAATGAAAAGGAGTTTTCCAGGTGGATGAGGGGCAGGAAGTCATTCTAAGCAGTGACAACATTATATGTTAGGGCAGAGATGAGCATGGCCCTTGAGTGTTAGAGAAAGTGACAGTAAAGCAATTCGTATTGCAATGAAAAGGGCAGGGTGAAAAGTACTAAAGATGAGGCTGAATACATCTCAAGGTTAGGTGATACAAGGCTTTATGTAATATGTTTACAAAACTGAACTTTATTCTGTGGGGGCAGATAATGAGGAACATTTAATTTTAAGCTGGAGAGAAACTGTGGTCACAGTGGTCATACTGGTGTTCCAAAAGATCAATTCTTCAAAGCATAAATAGAGTGTGTGTGTGTGTGTGTGTGTGTGTGTGTGTGTGTGTGTGTGTGTGTGTGTTTATGTTTATCAAAGCCAAGAAGAAATATAAAACTATTCATGTGAGAGACAGTGGAAGCTTGAACTAAGAAACAGTCAGGATTCACTCATTCATCCACTCAATAATTTTTTACTGAGCACCTTCTGCATTAGTCAGTGTCCCCCAGAGAAACAGAACTAATAGGGTATATATTTATGTACAAAGAGATTTATTACAAAGAGTTGGCTAATGTGTTTATAGAAGCTGAGAAATCCCAAGATCTGCAGCTGGCAAGCAGGAGACTTGGACTTAGATTGGAACTTATACTTCAGCTCTTTGGCTTTCAGTCCAAGCCTAAAGGCAGGAGAGGAGGATGCCCAGCTTGAAAACAGTAGGCAGAAAGTGTCAATCACCCTTACTCTTCCTGTTCTATTCAGGTGTTCAAAAGATGAGGGCCACTCACACTGGGGAGGGAAATCTTTACTCAGTCTACTGATTCAAATGTTAATCTCATCCAGAAACACCTTCATAGATGCACCTAGAATAATGTTGAACCAAATATCTGGGCACCTGTGACCCCATTAAGTTAACACATAAAATTAACCACCAAAAGTCCACCCTTTGTCAACTTGACACCCATATGCACCTCCTTAAATCATACTTAATCTCCAAATAAAGACAATTAACAAGGTCATAATTCTGCCCAACATGGTATAACCACCTGTAGACAACTGAAAACAATCTAACCCCTACCCCAGAAGAGGAATTAAAGTCCTGAAGTGTTGTTTATGGATCTTCTTGGTATCCCATAACTTAAATAATATGCATAACTTAAGTAATGGGATATTATTTAAGTTATGGGATGTTGTAAAGCCTTCACTTTTTCTAGGCCTCACTCGAAACCAGCAGCTTTTGGGGAGACTTGTGAATGGGCCAGAGTAACACACCCAGATGAAGAATATGCTGCCTCTGAAATCCAGAGGGGTCCACTAGGCATTATGCCTCTTTCTTGGTTGTAGGAGGGGCCAGATGCAAGGACTTATCATCTTAGAAGGGATGTCTCAACATGCCCCACACTACCGTACACCTAGAAATTTCACTGAGGTAGAAGGCTCTTGAACTTTTGTTGGATTTATTTCCCACCCTCTGGCACACATATGTCTTACCAATAAGTCTAGACTAGTTGCTACTTCTTGCTCACTAGGTCAAATCAGCATAATATCCTTGATTTAATGAACCAGTGTGATATCATGTGGAAGGAAAAGGCAATCAGGACCCCTGCAAACTATATTATGACATAGGGCTGGAGAGTTGATACACCCCTGATGTCAGACAATGAAGGTATATTACTGGCCTTGCTAGCTAGGAGCAAACAGCTTCTGATGGTCTTTATTAAACAGGTACAGAGAAAAAAGCATTTGCTAGATCAATAATTGCATACCAGGGTACCAGCCTCCCTTTCATTCAAGGGATTCTGGGTCTCTTAATTGGCTCAAGTTTGGGAATTGATTGAGGGACAGTGCCTCTCTGTTTATGTGATTCTGGTAAGACATCTGTTCACTTGGCCTAGTATTGTTCTCTTTATACAGACTGAGTAAAATTTTAGTAGGCTTCCTATCTTTTTCACTTCTAGGAACACCATGGTCAACCAACCAGTGCCATAGATCTGCTCAAATCATACTATTCTGATTGCTGCTTTGACCCTGCTGTTGATTACAGTAACTGTGTCCACTTGCCTTTGTGACTGAGTGCTGCCACTTAGCTCCTACCATCCCAGGATCTCATTACTCCCATTGCATTTACGTTTCCTAATTTAGTGACTGTAGTTCCCATTGTAAGGTCTGGCCTACAGTGGAAAGTGATCACAGAACTCTTCAAGGATGCCATGGCTTCAATCACAAATGTATTTTTCATAGTAGTGGTAAAAGATATGTCTTCTGGACTCTCCAAGTGGGATGGGTAGGTCTTAAATGACAAATCTGCCCTAAGCGTTTGAATCTCTTCCTCTACATGAAACCAAGGCAGGTCTGGTATTTCTAGTTTGCTCACTGTGGACCACCTTTTGGTCTGTGTTCCAACCAACCAACCAACCAAAGAAACTGTTAGAGCTTTTCCTAGCTCCTCAAACTGCAACATCAAATGCAGAACACATTTCAATAAATTCAGCCTGATCAATTTTATATTCCTTCCACCATTATCCCACAACCTCTTCCTATACATGTTCCCTAGATTACTGTCTGTATTAATTAGAAAACTCAAGTAGTTCTCTTAGAGTGTCACTCATCTCCTCATGGGTCACACATTGTACCTTACTTTTAGGGACCTGCTGGGACTTGAGTCTAGTTATAGTTCTAGAGGCAAAGATCATGGTGGGGGTGGGTCCTGAGGAGAGTCAGCACTGTTGTGCATGGCAACTACCTCAGAAGAGGCCATTACATTTTCCTCAGTCAATGCAGGGTTAGTTCCCTCAGACTGGTATGGAAAGACTGTAGAGAGCACTGTGAGGGAAAGGGCCACTACTACTGGCTGTGGGGAGGCTGCTTCTGCTAGGGGTGAGGAACTATCTTCCACTGGCAAAGAAGACTCATCAGAATTTAGGGGCTCAGTGTCCTCAGCTTCATCAGGGTCTTTCCATATGTCCCCATCCCAACTTATAGGATCCCATTCTTTCTCAATCAATGCCCTTGCTTTAAAAGTAGACACCTCCCAAGGCTGGGAGATCAACTTGCATTGTAATTCATCCCCTTGCAGCAGGGGTCCCCAACCCCTGAGCCACGGACCAGTACCGTGTCACCTGTTATGAACCGGGCCACACAGCAGGAGGTGAGTATCAGGGGAACAAGCGAAGCTTCATCATTCATATTTCAGCCGCTCCCCACTGCTTGCATTACTGCCTGAGCTCTGCCTCCTGTCAGCATTATGGTGAATTGTATAATTATTCCATTATATATTACAATGTAAAATAATAGAAATAAAGGGAACAATAAATGTAGTGTGCTTGAATAGTCCCGAAAGCATCCCCCCCACCCCACCCCCAGTCTGTGGAAAAATTGTCTTCCACGATACCGGTCCCTGGTGCCAAAAATGTTGGGCACCGCTGCCTTGCAGGATGCAGTTCTGCATCTGATTAGCAGCAATTCCAGCCCTGTGGCTATAGGAGATTAGACCCTCCTTCAGGGAACTCATAGAAGCTCTTAAGTCATTTATGCAGACCTTGAGTTGGGAATTAGAATCCCTGAGCTCCTTGTTTTCTTTCACTATTTTGTCCAGTGGCTCTGGGACCAACCAATCAACGTCCTTTTTGTCAGTTTTCCTGAAATGTCCAAAAGTATAATATACAGCCACCTAGCCCCTTGCTTCTTTTAAGTGGTGGATTAAGAGTATCCAATGCAGAGTTTTTGTATCTCTATAAACAGTTGACACCATAGACTATCAGTGCTCTCTTTACTACTGGAAATAAAGTCATTAGCATCCTTAATCAGATCAGAGAGTCAATTCCAGAACTCTACGACCAAATCAGGAAACTCAACTTTAACATTCTATTCTTCTAGAATCACTCTCAGTACCAAAATATGTATCAGGATTTGCCGGAGAAACATAGTCAAAGGATGAATGAATTTATATGAATATATATATATACATTTGCTCATATTACACATACATATTACACATATTACAGAGATTTATTATGAGGAATTGGCTCAAATGATATTGGAGCCTGAGAAGTCCCAAGATGTGAAGTTGGCAAGCTGGAGACCCAGCAGAGCCGATGGTGTATTTCCAGACTGAGCCTGAAGGCCTGAGATCCAGGAGAGCTGATGGTATGTGTTCTAGTTCAAGTCAGAGTCCGAAGGCAGGAGAAGGCTAGTGCTCGGCTTAGAGACAGTCAGGCATATAGAGCAAGTTGTTCCTTAGTCAACCTTTTTATTCTATTCAGGCCATTCACATTGAGGAGGGCACTGGTCTTTACTCAATGTACTCATTCGGATGGTAATATCATCCAGAAATCCTCTCAAAGACACAATCAGAATAATGGTTCAGCAAACATCTGGGCACCCATGGCCCAGAGAAGTTGACAAATAAAATTAACCATCTCACATTTTCTGTGCTACACGCTCCTCCAGACAATGGGGAATTCCATCAGCGAATAAAACAGACAAAGTTCACTGCCCTCCTTCACCTTACATAGTAGAGGGAGACAAATAATGAAGAAAACAAGAGTGAAGAACAGGTGTCTTCTTGACTTTGACAACGAGGTTGTATGGTGACACTGCCATCACCTGAACTAGGTAGGAGGGGGATCCGACTCTGGAGGGAGCCTTCCTGCCTCCTGTTGCTCCCTTATTCCTCCTCCATTGTCGTATTCCTGTGTGTGCTTTTAGTGCCCCACTCCCTGCTGTGCTCTGTTGTATCATGCAAGTTTATCATTATTGGGAGATGAGATCACATTTTGCCTCCAGTCTTTCTCCAGGTATTCAGTGGCAAATTTAAACAACCTATTATTTATTTTTAAAAAATGAAGCATCTACTGTGTGTAAGCACCTGTGTGGTACTTACTATGTTGCAATTTGCAAAGCAAAAGCCCTGAGGAAAAGGTGTCGGTGAGTTGTAAGGAAGAGATCACAACAACAGGCTGGGATGATCAGGGGCTGCACATGAGGCACTTGATCTCTGTTGAAGAATAGGTAGGATTTCAGAGCATGGATGGGGAGAAGGGAAGATTTTCTAGGCCAGTGGTTCACAACCTTGCTTGAATTTTGGAATCACTCTGGCTGTAAAAATAATAACATGTGGGCTGTGGGCTGCACCTCCAGCAATTTTGATTAACTTGATCTGGGGTGAAGCCTGAGTACCAGGATTTTTAAATCCTTCCCAAGTGTTTCTAATGGGCCGCTAAAATTGAGAAGCATTGTTTGAAGCTAAGGTGATCCAATGAACAAAAATGCCAGGTAAAAGTGAATTCAAGGAGCATCTGGGGATGGTGATGCCAGGTTCCTGAGGGGTGTTTGTGTGTGTGTACACATGTCATCTGTCAGGAGCAAAGGTAAGTAGGGGTCAGACTGTGGAATGCCATGAGGACCAAAGTGAGTATGTTGGGAAACTACTGAAGGATTTTGAGCAAGAAACGGTATAATCAAAGTGTTTTTTTTTTAAGGGGTATTATTTATAATTTGGAAATTAATTGCTTTGAAATAGAGGTTTGGCAGAATTAAAGATGTTGGCAAACAGCACTAGACCAGTGCTTGCTCAGACTTTACTGTGCATACAAAACACCTGGGAATCTTGTTAACGTGTAGATTTTGATTCAGTAGATCTGGGGTGGGGTCTGAGACTGCTTTTCTAACAAATTTCCAGGTGATTCTGATGCTGCTGGTCCCCACACCCTATTTTGAACATTGAGGCACCACTACTCAGAGAGTTTCTCATATGGGAAACTAGAGCTAAAAAACAGGAAACACAAGCTACGGAAAGTATTGACAATTCTTCATGGTTATTGTCCATTTTTCATAAGCTTAGAACAGGGACTGTGTCTTATTCATCCTTGAGTTCTGATAGTAACTTGACAGTGCTTTGTATGGATGGGGACTCGATATATGTTGACTAGATGAATGAATTATTCCTTACAATTCATACTGTAATGCTACTGAAAAAAATTCTAGCTCCCTCATGGCAGCCATGCTCATGTTTCCCGTTTTCCCCTCTATTCCTTTTGGGAAAGAATCCACACTAATTTCCTCTGTGTTATCACTGCTTGTGATGTTTTCTGGTTAATTTTAAATATCTTTCACCAAGGGGTTTCTATAGCAGTTGTAGAATTCTGGCAACTTTAGTATTTCTGTTTCCGTGCCTCAGTATAACTTCATTATTTTTTATTGAATTTTTACAAACAGCTACTCTTTCATAAAAGAACAAATCAAGTATTTGGGTCTCTCTTTCTCCTTCTCTCTCTCTCTCATTTAGATAAATATATACTCTGTCCGAATTGCATAGATTTCTGTTTTCAAGGAGAAAGATAAAATATTTCTCAGTTTAATATGTCTAGATGGAACGGATTTTCAAATATTTTATACTAACCTCTATACTTTAATATCTAGCAATCTAGCCTTCATTACGTTAAATGCATTCTAAAAAGTATCCTGTGCAAAATCCACAGATGACTCCCTGGCATACAAAATGGGTTCATCCGCATAAAAATGCAAATGAACTGTGTGCAAACGTAGGCCTTGAGCATTTGTAGAGAAAATAAAAAAAGGCTTCTAACTGAGCCCCAAGGAGCTCTACCCACAAGGAACTGATCTGCAGCCCCAGTAATGGCACTGGATACATGACAGAGTCTTTCTCTGAAGATACTTCCTGAGTATTTAACTAGAAATTCAGAAGTTTTTAATCAGAAAATGGTCTGCTTGAAAAGAATTAACGACCTGTTAGGGCTTTGCAGAGCAGAGTATCTCTACCCCCTGTCAGTCTGAGACTATATGGGTGTTGTAAATTTCCTGAATGAGAGCAGAAATTATGCGGTAATTGGATCAAACTCTGAAATGGTCAATGAACAAAGAGAAGTAATTATTTAACCGGTGGCAAGCAAGAGCCTCTCAGCCTTTGGCTGGTCTGTTATCAGGACTACCTGGAACTGTGTGTGTGCAGGTGTTAGAAAACCTGATTGTATGACAGTCACACACTGTGGCAAATAGTTGGCAGAGGGAAGCTCTAGCCATTTCTTGCCTTCAGCAGGGAAAATATTGCTGAAATTTTGTACCAAGTTTATGTGTGTATATTAATGTCTTAAAAGTCTGATAAGAATGATATATGTGTTACTATATTTAACTCTTTTTCGTGGTTTTTCGTGAGTGAAAAGCACCAGAAATATTCTGGTGAAACTACAAATCACCCTTCTCACTACATTTCCAAAAGCATTATAGCACTTAGCAAATCTCTCTTTCTGATACGTTTAATCCCTGTGGCTTTTTATTTTGCTTCTACCCAAGGCTGTGAGAACAGAGGGGAGGAAACCCGTACAAGTCCCTGGGGCTCAGTGATCCAAAATGAAACCACACTTGAGGACCCATCCTCTGTGCATGATTTTAGCCAATTTGTCCTTCCTAGGGAGTGGAGCATTTTTTCCCCAGTTGAGATTCTTGGGGGCCCTGCTTCTCTCTCTCTCTACACTTTTCTCTTGTTTTCTTTCCACAACTGTGTTCTTAATGAGTTCCTATATCTCCCATTTGTTATTTCAAGCATTGGACCAACTCATGTTTTTTTTAAAAATTTTATTATTTATTTATTTATTTATGGCTGCGTTGGGTCTTTGTTGCTGAGCGTGGGTTTTCTCTAGTTGCAGTGGGTGGGGGCTACTCTTTTGTTGTGGTGCGCGGGCTTCTCATCGTGGTGGCTTCTCTTGCTGTGGAGCGCGGGCTCTAGGCGCACAGGCTTCAGTAGTTGTGGCACACGGGCTCAGTAGTTGTGGCTCACGGGCTCTAGAGCACAGGCTCAGTAGTCATGGCGCACAGGCTTAGCTGCTCCGCAGCATGTAGGATCTTCCCAGACCAGGGCTCGAACCCGTGTCCCCTGCATTGGCAGGCGAATTCTTAACCACTGCACCACCAGGGAAGTCCTCTCATGTTGTTTTTAAGTGATTCTTGGGTATATAATTATAAAGCCAATTGACAGACATAAAATTTTACTCTGAATAGCAGAATTTTCCTAAATCTTTCTTATGCAGTGCAGTTTGTAAATGAGACAATTTCTGTGTTAGCATATGTTCTGGAGTCTGGCCCACTCTGACAGTAAGAATTGGAAGCTGCAGGCTTTTCTTCTTCAACTTCATCTTTCTGTCTTCCTCTTCCTCTCTATCAGTGTCTGCCTTAAGCAAATGGCAAAACAGATGAGGAGAGCCGAAGGAGCTGTGGGTCAGAGGGCAGAGGTGTCTTGTGTGCTTCTTATGGGGGGCGGGGTTCTGGAGAGGACAAGGTCCCAGGTAGGGAATGTCTTCTTGGCTCTATTAAACAGACTCCCTCAGAGGCCTGTGATCCAGCCTGAAGCAGCAGAGTTATTTGATATCCCAATAGCTGTCCCACATTTAGTAGAGGAAGCCACAGGAATGGAAATGTTCCCTTTAGACAGGATGAAGTGAAGATCCATAGAAAGATGGGAGAGACCTGAAATGGAGGCCTCAGCAGATACATCCTGGATAAGATCCGGACTGACTCAAGAATCAGGTGGGCCATCCTCAGTGCCTGAATACCCTGAATACCTCTGGGAACCTTGCTATAAACCTGAAGGAGAGTGTGGGACCCCATGTTGATGCAGATTAACGTTCTTCTTGGAAAGAGAAATTCCATTAAATTATTTAAAAATAAAGAGAGTTATCACTCTTGCATACTTGAGCTTGTAAGCTTAGATTCATACTGACTTCCTTAATAGGCTGTTAGAAGTATGTTTTGCAAGGTGGCCTACCATCCTCTTTCTAAGGCCACTTATGTTAGAAGTCTTCTTTTAACCATTCCTTGTCTCCCTCTTGCTTTCTTTTAGTTCTCTCAATATTTTTCCTTTAATGGTGTAATTGGAAGGCTTGGTACCCCTTTTTAAGTGGGGAGGGAGATGAACTGTGTCAAGAATTAAAGCTGGGGGACTTCCCTGGTGGTGCAGTGGTTAATACTTCATCTTCCAATGCAGGGGGTGTGGGTTTGATCCCTGTTCGGGGTGCTAAGATCCCACATGCCTCGTGGCCAAAGAAATAAACCCCAAAACATAAAACAGAAGCAATGTTGTAACAAATTCAATAAAGGCTTTATAAATGGTCCACATCAAAAAAAAAAAAAAAAAGAAAGCTGGCAACAAGAAGTTCTCGTTATGTGAAACAGGACGGCCAAAGAATCATACTGGTCATTGCTGAGGTACAGGGTGAATCCTGCATTGCTGATGGGGGCCAGGCCACTGCACACACCAGTGCAAAGGGCTCTGAAAAAGACCTGGAGCCTTTTAATCTGCTTAAGAACGTACAGAAAGGCATCTAGTTATTAGGGACAAGCTTAATTTTGTAGAATACACACAGCCAAGGGCTGTTACTGAGCCTGCAGAATAATAACCCTTTGCTCCTGTTCCAGTTAGTACATCTTGGGTGTGGTCCCAGGCTGATCTGAGGTCCAGGTTGAGGACCGGCTGGGTGAAAGCTCTTCTCAGGAAGCTTCTGTTATTGCTGAAGCTTATCTCTAGCACTGGAAGACATGTCACCCGCTAAGATTTCCCCTGAGACTCTCACCGCCGTAATCCCTACAAGTGCCATTTTGGCTCTCACTGAAGATGGTAAATAAGGAGATTTCTGTTTGAAAACAGAAATTGAGGGAAAGGAAGGATAAAGATAGCACAAGGCTGTGAATGTTTAGTTTTTCAATGCTGGTGAATGATAAATGCAGGAGTAGATTTCTCTGGTAAAGGGTTATGGCAAACTCAGTTAAGGCCCCAAACTGTGATTTTTAAAAATGTATGGAAAATATAGAGCCTCAGATATAAAGGGAGGCAGGCCCCGCTGAGGGCAGACTAGTGCAGACGAACTACTTCCAGGTGCAAGAGGCAGAGGCATGGTTAAGAGCAGGAGAACCACAACATCTGTGTGGAAAGGCCCCCTTTCTGTGAGGGAGCTGACAACGATTTAGACAGGTCACAGGCAAAGTCAAAGAACTCCAGAAGAATCCAGAAAGTCTAATGGAAGTTTGGAGTCAGGAAGAACACTGAGAAAACAGCCTGTTGGAGACAAGAAATAAGGAGGAAAATAGAGGCAGTGACCAGACAGGCCTTGAAATTCCAAATGGCAAGTCTGAGCTGATAAGGAATTATCAGATACAGCTGGTGGTCTCGCCCCTCGGGATATATGGAAGTTGAGTCGAATCAGGTGTGCAGGTTGGCCCTGACAAAGCAAACCCCACCTTACTATGAGGTAGTAGATTTTTTTTTTTTTTTTTTGCGGTAGCGGGCCTCTCACTGTTGTGACCTCTCCCGTTGCGGAGCACAGGCTCCAGACGCGCAGGCTCAGCGGCCATGGCTCACGGGCCCAGCCGCTCCGTGGCATGTGGGATCTTCCCGGACCGGGGCACGAACCTGTGTTCCCTGCATCGGGAGGCGGACTCTCAACCACTGCACCACCATGGAAGGCCGAGGTAGTAGCTTTTTGATAAGCAATCCTCTCCTTTCTTGGCGCTTCCCTAGCCTCATACTTCTTAGAAGACCTCTGATTTCTCTCCCACAAAGTGAGGAGAAATCTGCCTATCTATCTGGACCCTTTACTCAACACAGTAAACTCCAGGTCTGTTCCTGGACTGGCTGCCTCTTCTCATGAGGTGTGTGACTAATTGCTTACCTGACTTTGGCCTCCTCTTGACTGATTCCGCTTAATGGAATCAGACAACTGGCACTCAACAGGTGATAGTTTTAACTGAAGAGGCTCTTTCATGGATTATATAAATATAGCATGGTGCTAATTGTGAACCTCCATTATAATTTAAGTTTTTAACTTTATTATTATTTTTTAAAGCTTGTATGGGCTGTGAGCTGCGGGGCTGATGTGGTCCGCCGCACCTCCGTCTTCACTTCTGCCCCAGTTTCTGTGTCTCGCGGGCTCCGATGCTGAGCGGCCAAGTTTTTTAATCTTAGCGACTGCTTTACTTTTTACCTCTCGTGAGTGTTTTGCATATGGCAGCCGTTTGTTAAACTTTGCATGATGATTCTTGCTTTGTGTATGGCACACTCTCAGATACAGTGGTCTTTCCTAACACTGTTTTCTTATGCATTTCTCATCTTTTTTACTCTTATGGAGACATCATTTACATTAATAAAATTCACAGACCTTAACGGTATTTGCATTTTGATGCATTTTGACAATTCTCTATACCTGTGTAACATCCACTCAAATTTAGATACAGAACAATCCATCATCCCATAAAGCTGCTTTGTAACCCTTTGCAGTCAATCCCCCAATGTGCAGAAAAACTAGTGTCTGATTTCAATCCCCACAGATTAGTTTTGCCTGTTTTGGGACTGTATATGAATGAAATAATTTAACATGTGCTCATTTGATCCAGCTTCTTTTATCTAATGATGTTTGAAGATTCATTCATGTTGTTGCATGTACTGATGGTTCATTCCTTTTCATTGCTGAGTAGTATTCCATTGTGTGACCATATCACAGTTAATCTGTGCTTCTTTTGTAAACCTTTGAGTTGTTTCTGGTTTGAAGCTATTATGAATGAGACATTTATCATCGTTCTTTCACAGGTTTTTTGTTTGTTTTGTGAGCATACTTTAAACATTTGGGGGGGGCTGTAAATATCTAGAATTGATATTGCTGGGTCATATGGTATTTCCAAAGTGGTCGTGATATTTTATACTCCCATCTAATGGCTTCATAATATCTTTGCCAGCATTTACTGTTGTCTATTAGTTTAGCCATTCTAGCAGGTGATTATGATATCTTATTGTGGCCTTAAATTGCATTTTCTGGATGACTAATGCTATTGAATGCCTTTTCATATGTTTATTGGCCATTCCTTTATCTTCTTTTCTGCAGTGTCTGTTCAAATATTTTACCTGTTTTAATTAGGTTGTTGGTCTTTTTAAATTATTGAATCATAGGGTTTAAAATATAAATTTTGATATCATTTTTGTCATATACTAATCTCCATTATAATTGAAATTTTTAATTTACTTTTATTATTATTTCTCATACATGACAAAATAATATATATAATATATATAGTATTGTCTGTAGTTTGCTTATTTTGTTAATAGTTTTTTTGATAAGTGGAATTTTCTAGTTTCTATGAAGTCTGATTATTAAACTTTTAGTTTTATTATTAGTGGTTTTTATATTATTCTGCCTATGATGTCTTTGCCTTCACCAAGGTCACAAAAATATTCTTATTTTTCTTCTAGAAAACTTATGGCTTTTATTTTTATGTTTATGATCCATTTCAAATTATTTTTTGTCTAGAAGTCTTTCATACCTCTTGTTAGATTTTTTTCCTAGATAGTTGACATTTTCTGATAATATTGTAAATTGTGTTGTTTTAAAAATTTTATTTTTGTATTGTTTATTGCTACTATATAGAAATACAACTGACTTTTGAGAACATGTTAAATTCATTATTCTAGTAACTTTAAAAAAGTCTTCTTGGGATTTTCTAAGTATACAATCATGTCATTTAGAAATAAAAATTTTTTAACTTTTCCCTTTCCTATCTCATAGTTTTTATTTCATTTTCTTGCCTTGTTTACTGGCTGGAACATCTAGTACAGTGTTAAATAGAAGCAGTGTGAGTGAACATTTTTGCCTTGTTTCTGATCTTAGGAGAAAATCATCTAGTCTTTCAGCATCGAGTATGATGTTATTTCTAGGTGCCCTTTATCAGCTTAAGGAGGTGCCAATTTCTAGTTTGCTGACAATGTTTGTTTTTTAAAATTATCAAACAGGTGTTAAATTTTTCAAATGCTTTTATGCCTCTATTAAGATGATCACATGATTAAATTTTTTTTTCTGTTTATTATCCATTTTATTATTTCTTTTACACATTGTTGGGTTTGATTTGCTAATATTTTTAAAGGACTTTCCCACCTTTGATCATCAGAATATTGCTTTGTTATTTTATTTTCTTGTAATATCTTTATCAAGTTTTGGTATCAGAGTTATGCTGGCTTTGTAAAATAAATTGGAAATTGTTTCCTCCTCTATTTATGAAAAAGTTTGTGTAAGATAGCTATTATTTTTTTCTTTTTTTTCTCATTTTGTGACTCCAGTTACATATGAATTACATGATTTCATAGTGTCCTACCAATATCAGAAGCTTTGTTCAGTTTTTTCCTGTTCTTTATTTTTGTACTATTATTTGAATGCTTTCTATTAACCTGTATTTGAATTCACTGACCCTTTCTTTTTCTCTTAAACTTATCTAATGATTTATTTATTTCTAACATCATATTTCCCAGTTCTAGAATTTCTTTTGGGTCATCCTTTCAGTTTCTGTTTTCCTGCTAAAACTTCCCATCTGTTCACACATGTTATTTATCTTATCCACATTAACATTCTTAATGCATTCATAATGCTTATCTTAAAAATTGCCTGCTAATTTTAATATCTGGGTTTTCTCTGGGTATGCCTCTATTGACTATTTTCCCTCTTATTTGGGGTCATGTTTTCATGCCTCAGTATTTCTTATAAGTTTTTATTGTTTTGTCAATATTACGTGTGAAAAAAATCCGATAGAAACTGAAGTAGATATTATTTACTCCCAGAAAAGGCTCGAGTTCTGCTGGAGTTACTACACTTCCCCTGTACAATATTAAGTTATATATTTATCCATTTGTACACTGGTACCTTGCCCGCTTGCATCTTGAAAATTTGATTTTGTCTGATCTAGTATATGGTATACCAAATGAGGTATTTGAATTTTATATTTCCAGGGAAAACAAAATAAAACAAAAAATCTTTAACACTGTGGGTGGAAAGCAAAGGTAGCATCTCAAAGGGTAACAATCATACTGTTTGCCCATTCCTTCTATATACTTATTTTTTTAGTGATTATAAACAATAAAAATGAGTGTGTCATTATTATTGATTCAATGTTCATCATAAATCTCTGAAAAATAACACAAAAAACTTCCCTTTCTCCTTGGATCACATTGCAACTTAATTTTTTATTTATGAATCAGTCCTCTTCTCAGGTAGAATATAAACTCCATAAGTTTAGGCACTTTATTCACCTATGAACTCTTTCTGTTTCAAGTAGGAAGACACAACAACAAAACTTCACATGTGTTGGTTCTTTGTTTATGTAATGTGTAGGACAGACTTGTGTTGAGTGGTACATTAAGAACAATGCCAGGATTTAGGCATCCCATGGTTTTTTGGTGAATAGATAAAATCTTACATTTAGCTGAAGTAATGCAGATGAAACACATACCTTGAAAAATCTGATTGACGGTAACTGACCGCAGTTGAAGGTAATTGTAAAATTGGCCCTTTTTATGAATGGAGGAGGGAGGGGAAGGATTAGACCATGTTTTTTTGAGGACTTTGACATTTCATAATTGTATTGAATGATTGGCTTGAGAGGTAGGAATCCTATAGCACCCCTCCCCACCATGACATATCTTAAGTTCTCCTCCATTCTTGAATCCTCTCAGTACAAAATAAGGAACTGCGCTGTTTTGTTTTTCTTACACTGAACAATTTGGCATTTTTTGTGTGTGTATGTTTTATTCTTCAACATTAATATAGACCTCAGCAACGTTCTATCTTGCTGGTGCTGGGTAAAGATGATTTCAAAATTCTTTTAAGGAGGGTACTCTAAGATATCTGTGTCACCAGGCTGCCAAAAAATTACCTGGGAAGAACCTTCTTAAAAATTACAGTGATCAGAACTAAAGGAATTACAAAGATGAAAAAAAGCTCAGATGTTGTCCCCAGAGGTAGATGTGAAATGAGATTCGTTTTCTAAATTATCAGAGGAAAAATATTTTAACAGAACTAATTTGAAACACATATATATTATTATATCCCATTATAGGAGGAGACAGATAACTAGATATTTATGGGAATGAAGTCCTTGTTTCAGAATTTTTTTTAAGGAAGAAAAATATCTGTTCATGAAGCCTTGTCAAGTGAAAAGAAAGTCTAATAGATAATGTTTGTGATGAGAACCTCAGCCATGATTTTGGTCCAGATGTTTTATTTCCCATGATGTCCCTATTTAATTAGCAGCAGATGCACTATAGTCGCAGATATGAGCCAGCGAAATGACGATGATGAAACCATTACACTGTATAATTGTTTTAGCTGTTCCAGGTATTTTTTTTCTTCTTCTCTAATGGCCTATCATGTACTCTCATCACAAATAAAATGTGTGCATCTGGGAGAAGCTGCAGCATGTTGTGTTTGGTAATGGTTACCTTTGAGATTGTTTTTCTTAAGTGATTTTAGATTTTCTAGATGTTTTGTGTAAACTTGCAGTTGATAAATAAAATGGTAAAACAAGGAAACAAACAACACAGTGGATTGGAAAATTGTTCCACATAAAACACTGAAAGGTTGAATGGAAACTTGTTGGAATAAAAGATTGAAGTGTTCACATCTCTGTGTTAAAGAAGAAAAGTGGACATTGGTTTTGGATTAGAATTCTAATTAGGGGCTCTAGCTAATGATTCTTAACTATTTCTGAACAATTTATTTTAGTTGGCTGAGACATGCTTTTATTTCTCTTCTACCTGCTGTGCATCCTTTCCTTTCACACATTCTGTACTAATCAGGGAATCAAAGCCCAGTTCAACTATTTCCAAGGGAGCTATTGAGCGTTTCAGAAATTTAAGTTTATTAGTAAGGCTGTAATTTTATTCTACTACTTAATGAAATAAAACCCCCAAAAAAACCCCGAAAGTACATTCTCACTGTCCATAATGGTTTATGTGGAAATATTCTGGATTTCTACAAAACTGTAGTCATTATTTCCTGTGTTCAGGTGTGCTAAGCTGAATCATTGCCTTGCTATAGAATTTGTTTTAGTGAAAGATATATCTTGTATTAAATCCAAAAGATATTTTTTTGAAGAAACATGAAGTTATTAGCATGACATTGTTTCACTTGCATCCTAATTCTCTATTAAGGATTCAATAGATAGTGTCAAAATGATGCTCCAGTGCAGTATTTGTAAATGTAATAAGTAAACTACTATAGAAATTTGAATATCCCAAATCATATCTTTCCTTCTATAAATAGGCTATACCACATATTACAACAAATTTGCCTATGGTTAAGCATTTGTATGTTTTTGTGTTTGGTTTCTGTATTGCATGGAGCCTCTCTGTTAGATATTTTAGGGTTTCTTAATTTTAGCAATGCAATTTTGTTCTTGTTTCTGTTATTGCTGTTGGTGATGATGGTGGACATTAAGCAAAACAGTAAACAATAAATTTGTATTTTCAGTGGCTTTTTCCACCTCTCGTGTGTGTGTGTGTGTGTGTGTGTGTGTGTGTGTGTGTGTGTATTCCTCCTGATATATAATAGAGACAAGAAGAAGAATATTTGTAATCATGTATTTTGGTGCTTCCGTGCCCAGTAATAATTCTAAATGGACAGTTGGGACAATCATGGTCTGACAGGACAAGGCAGCTGAAAGCTCAGACCCCTTGGTGTTAGAGGTCTGTATTACCTCACCAGATAAACAACCCAGACCAGCTAAAGTGTTGGCTGAAGACATGAGAACTATAGAATGGCAAGTAGAGAAGAGAAGTAGTGAGTTTCAGTTATAACATGATGACCAGTTTTACTAATGAAGATTAGAACTTAGTTTCCATTTTTTTTTGACCGCACTGCACGGCTTGTGGGATCTCAGTTTCCTCACCAGGAATTGAACCCGTGCTCTCGGCAGTGAAAGCAAGGAGTCCTAACCACTGGACCGCCAGGGAATTCCCTAGACCTTAGCCTCCTTAACCATCTTTAAGTCGCTTTTGGTGACTGAAATTAGCCACCTCTTGGAAGGAGTGGTTCCCCCTTGAGGGGAGAAATTAGATCTTTTTCTTTTTTTTTCTCGGAAGGGAATGAAGGTGAATCTGAATGTCGCAAGGGGTACACTGTGTTGGGCCAGTTTAAGCAGATCCCTGGGTTTGGTTAGCCAAGATTTTCTGTGATATTGTGGAAAAATCTCTAAGAATATTGCCTGGAGCCAAGTACATTCTTACAGACCTCAAAGGGGTGGTTTCAATATTCATTAGAGGGAAGGCCCATTGAATGCTGTTGTTGCCTTCTGTTGGGGCAGCTGTTCTCAGGTCCTCACATTGCTCATGGGCATGACCTGACACCACCTTTCCTTAAGCATCGTGCTAAGAACCTCTCACCTCTTTCCTAGAGCCTTCCTTATTGCGGTTGGGGCACAAGATGCCATGGGACCTGCTGAGCCCAAGTAGCTGCTGGTGAGAAGGTAGGGGTGCCTGAGTTTGCACCTGAACCCTGACTTGACTCTACATACATGCAGGTGATGCCATTGGCATCTTGGGATCTGGCTTTCTAAGCTTTGCCAGATTGGCTGGTGTGTTGCAACCTGGAAGTGTCAGGGACTTGGTGTTCCATGGGGAAAACAAGTCTGCAGATAAATCCTTGTCCCTTCCACCTCCCTGTCAACTGTTAGGAGAAACAGTAGTTCGTACTTCCTTTGTGAAGACATCTCGTGAGACTGAACACTCAGCTGCATTTGGTGGAAAACTGAGACTAACTGGGTAACCCTCTCCCCATTGCTTGCTCTCCCTCCTTTCCTGACTCATCCTCTTTTCCCTGCTCCTGCTTTCAGGAATTGCAATTCCCTAAAGAGTATCAGCCTGTAAATTTTTTGGCCAGGAATACTTTTGTAGGAAAGGGGGTAAGGGGCAGTGATTTTTCAGACTCTTTGGTAATCTGGTAAGGGAAAAGGGTCTGCCTTGTTCACCCTAAATCACACATTCAAGCGCCTACTCTGTAATGCTGTATTGTATATTAACCAATCCATGTCCAGCCATCCAGCAAGGACAGTTACGACTGCCTTCAGAGGATGTTAGCTAGTGCTTAGGTGTGAAATCATTAAGAGATGTACTGGCTGAGCTTTGTGTCTTGAAGACGTTTTTTTAAAGATCAAAACTTCAGTGAACACAAACCACTGATGCTTTTATTGCTGACAAACTGACGGGAGAGACTCAGAATTACATAGAAGCGACATTTCAAGAATCAAAAAGCATTTTTACGGCACATAGGGCTTTGATACGTTCCTGAGTTATAGAATACAAGTTTGGGAGCTTTTCAAGCTTCCTTGAATGAGGTAGTTCCTTCCAAATGCTTGTCGTCTTTAGGAGATGAGAGCTGAAAATCCTGTCTGATGGGGTGCTTAAGAACTCTAAGTTTATAATGGTGACTTAGGATGGAAGTAGCTATTTTGACCTTTCTACTTTTTGTTGGCTAAAAATCAGAAACAACAACAGTAATAAGCTTTTATTTTTTCAAGTGTTTTGAAATAGAAAAATGTTTATCTTTTCAGGTCCATTTAATAAAAACAAAGGAAATGAACATATAAAGGGAGATGAGATGAACTTATTTATATTTGGAGTTGAATTGTATATAGTTTTTGATATTTTTGATTTACAGAATTAAACTACGGAGGAAATAACTGATTTTTAAACTTGAATTCTCAAAACTAGGGGCAATTTAGACCACAGTGCATCTTGCCTAGAAGTACCCACTGGTAAAAGTTAATTTTTAATTTTTTTTGTAATCCTAACTCTATTAACTATTGTGGGGAACCACATTCTTAGATGCAGAAAATCTGTTCTGGATGGGATTAGTAATTTCGTATGGTTAACCTAAAAACTTTTTTTTTTCAGGTCAAGCAAGGATATAAAATGAATGTGAGCATGTATGGAAAGTTTAAAAAAGAAAAAAACACAGTCACCATATAGGTTTATTAAGCACTATTTTAATGCTCTAAGAAGGGTCAGGAAGGCAACCACTATTAGTTAACTAAAGAATTTGACTAAGAGGGAAATGGTCCTTGAAGTAGCATTAATATTGCTTAGGGAATTTGTCACCCTTATTTGTA
Source organism: Lagenorhynchus albirostris (assembly GCF_949774975.1). NCBI lineage: Eukaryota > Metazoa > Chordata > Mammalia > Artiodactyla > Delphinidae > Lagenorhynchus > Lagenorhynchus albirostris. Next base: position 51,199,681 of record NC_083095.1, read on the forward strand.
GGAGTGAAGTACAGGGAATATGGTTGTATTAGTTTTCTATTGCTGTGTAACAAATTACCTCAGATGATTAAAGCAACACAAATGTATTAGTTCAAAGTTCTATGAGTCAGAAGTTTAGGTGGGCTCACTGGGCTTTCTGCTTACAAGGTCAAAATCAAGATCTGGGCTGGGCTGACCTCTTATCTAAAGGTTCTAGGGAAGAATCTTCTTTCAAGTTCATTCAAGTTGTTGACAGCAGCCAGTTACTTGCCGTTGTGGGTCTGAAGTCCCCGTTTCCTCATTGGTTATCAGTCAGGGGCGCACCCTCAGCTCCTTGAGGTCCCTCCATCTTTAAAGTAGCACCTGCTCTTCAAATCCTTCTCATACTTTCAATATCTTCTGACTCCTTCTACCTTCCTCTTTGCCACCAGCGAGAGACATCTCTTCGCATTTAAAGGCTGAAGTAATTAGATCAGAACCACTTGAATTGTTTCTTTTTAAATTTTTGTTGGAGTATAGTTGATTTAAAATGTGTTAGTTTCTGCTGTACAGCAAAATGAACCAGTTATACATATACACATATCCAGTCTTTTTTAGATTCTTTTCCCATATAGGCCATTAGAGAATATTGAGAAGTGTTTTCTGTTCTGTACAGTAGGTCCTTACTAGTTATTTTATATATAGTAGTGTGTATTTGTCAATCCCAATCTCCCAATTTATCCCTCCCTTACCTTCCCTCCTTCTAACCATAAGTTTGTTTTCTACATCTGTGACTCTATTTCTGTTTTGTAAATTAGTTTATTTGTACCATTTTTTAAGATTCCACATTTGAGCAATATCATATGGTATTCATCTTTCTCTGGCTTACTTCACTTAGTATGACAACCTCTAGGTCCATCTGTGTTGCTGCAAATGACATTATTTTGTTCTTAATGTGGTTTTGAAAGGTAATCTTTTTAAGGGTAAACTGTGCCATGTAATATAACACAACCACAGAAGTGGTGCCTCATCCCATTCACAGGCTCCAATAATTAGGCCTAGAATCTTAGGGGTCATTTCTAGAAATTCTGCCTACCACAATGGTTTTGCTCTTTTGAGGGAGGAAAAATAAACAATTAAAAAATTTACTGTCCTGTCTTTCCCTTTTTGCTTTTTTTCCCATTCCATCAAGTTCTCTGCCTTCTTCCTGTTGTCTCAGAGTAGAAGTATGGCTAGTTGAAAAGCAAGAATTGACTATGATTCTTCCTGGCATTGATTTTGAAAAACTTAAGCCAAGAGAAGGTAGAAGTTTCCTGGCTACAAAAATTTTTTTTTATTCCCAGACACAAAGGTAGCAGGATATCCCCTTATGCTAGAGAACCCCAGTTGAGGAAAAGGTGAGTGTGATCAAAGCAAAGAGGTGTTTCCCAGGCAGTGCAACTGAGAGGCAGCGAGATTCTTGAGCTAAAACTGCTGTTAAGAGCTAGCTGGGCAAAGAGGTTTATAGTCAGCCTTATGAAGGACTATCCCAGGTGTGCTACAGGAGCATCTGCTAGTCAAAAATGGCAAGGAGCTTTAAGGGGCAGTAAGGTAAATATCTCAGCGGCAATTTGTGTGGACTGATGAGATGATACAGGACCTTCTCTCCTACTTTCCGTAGCAAGCCCCCTCCCCGCACCCATATCAGATTCCAAAACTGGGGCTTGACCCAATGATAGAGGAGCTCAAAAATATAGGTTCAATATAGAGGCAAATTCAATTGTTTCAGAAAATAAAGTTATACTTTTCGTGTGCCTAGGTATGTGGATTGTGATTCCTACTACCTTCCTCCTCTTTTCACAATTTCCCCCGTCACCTTCTCTTAATCTTTGCTAACACAGAAAATGAAAACTATTGTTTATCAACACTAGCACTACCTTCAGGAGAATGGAAGTACTAGGTGGTCAATTCCTTCAAGCTATAAAAGCTAATGAAATAAAAAGTTACAGTTTTATGCTCCAGAGAGGGTAAACAATGCAGAAACCACTGACTTTGCGCTGTATCCTGTAATACTCGTCTGGTGCTGTCTCCCTGAAGTTATCTCTTGATTCAAAGATGAAAGTGGCGTGCCTATACGTACTGGGATTCTGGGCTAGAGGTAATAAGTAGTTGCTGTACATTTGTATTTACTGGAATATGCTCACTGGTCCTGCTCTTGGCCTATGGAATCTTATCAGTCCTGTAATAGTCAGATTAGGCTAAGTTATGCTACGGTAACAAACCATCCCCAAATCTTGATGGCTTACAATAAAGTTTATTAAAAAAGTTTGTTTAAAAGAAAGTTTGTATTTCTTGCACCTACTATCCGTGTATCCCGAATCACTGTGACTCTGCTCTGTACCAGCTTCCTTGTGGGATCCAGGCTGAAGAATCAGCCTCTATCTGGGACGCTGATCTCATGGCAGGGGCCTAAGAGGGCATGATTCTTAAAGCTTCTTTTTGGTAGGGGTCCATCTCATTGCTTCCATTTCATTGGCCAAATAAGATACAGAATTAAGACTGACATCTAAGGGGTAGCAATATATAATCATATCACATGGAGAGAAATAATTATTTTGAAAAACATAATAGGATCTACAACAAGCTGTCTTCCCCCCCCCGCCAAAAAAAAAAAAACCCACTGATATTTATTTCTAATTCATTTTATGCAGTGATTCTGCTAGTATTCTGAAATGGAACCATTATCTCACATTTTCTATTTTCTCGTTTTTTTCCTGACTTATGATATCACATATTTATGTTTTAGAAATTTGTTTGTTTGTTCTTTACTAGTTGGATGGATTTAAAAACATTACAGAGTATTTCTGGGTTATGCCAGTTTCTCTCTCTCTGACGTTCTTGGATATTCCTGGGAGATATCAATTATCCCAATGTTGTCTGGACCAGGATGCTGGTGCCGAGTCAAAGACTGCAGTAGCTAGAGGCTCTCGCTCATGTCTGTCTCCATTCACGGTTTATTAAGTAACCAGCATGTACAGGGGCTCTGTGAGATTCCATCTTAGGAGATAAGACAGAGTTCATTGCTCCCTGTCAAGGTTAATGAGCTCATAACTTCATCATTCTCTCTGTTTTCCTTGGTTTATAGTATCTTTTCAATCTTAATGATTCACATAATTGCACATACATGAAAAATTAATTTCAACTCAGAAATCTTGAGATACACAATAAATTCACATGTCTGAGGGGAAGCTGGGTTTAGAAAGGAATTATTACAGCTCTAAGATGCTCAGGGAATGGATATGAAGAGCCACAGGAAGCATACAGGTTTGAAATAAAAAATGAGCCAATCGTATAATTTTAGAGCCAGAAGGTCTTTGTTTATATTATTTATTAAAAATCATCAGGTAATAAACTTGAGGGTGTTATTTGAGGTTTACTCAAAGTCTCTTTACTATACATAGTCTGTATTCTAGTATGCAAGTCTTGTCACATTTCCTGGGACTTCTAACATTTGTTTTCATTGAAATGATCGACTAAATTTTTCAGCTTCAGAAGGCAGACATCAGTGTAGTGAACTTCACAAGATTCCTAGCAAAAATATCTATCAAAATTGGATGAAAAAAAATTGGATGAACAGGAAATGTTTGCTGTATTTATTTTCTTGAAATAGAAAATTCAGTCAGAGTTTCCTCCCTTATGAGGTGATACCAGAATCAGGGAGACTTACAGTTAGTAAAAAATGGGGGAAGATGATGTTCACATTTTCCAAGCACACAGTGGGGTTTGAAGTTCCATAGCTTTTTGTTTGTAAGGAACACATAGGGTATGGGGAACACTGCAGTATCTGGGACCACCCAGCCAAGGATGCCGTGCCCTTGGGTACATCGTACAGCCATGCATTACCCCCTCTTTGTGGGCACTTCCCCTCAGTGTTTTGGGCCCAACTCTCTTTCTCTCCTTTCCTATTCTTTTCTCCCACTTCTTTCCTCAGTTTTATGGAAATTGCTGTTCCCTTAGTTGCTTCAAAGAGATGACTCCTGCCAATATTTTGTTGGGGGACAATTTTTTGCTGCTATGCCAAGTGCTTAGCTGCTATTTTCTGCATAGCAGCTAAGCACTTGGCATTGAAGCTGCTGTGTTCATGGGGTCTGAATGTTGCTAACACCCCCGAGTGGATTGAGGCTGTCTCAAATGTGCATTATATATTTGGTTCTTCTCTTTTCAATAAGTGAATGGCTCTGCTTTGTCGTTTTATAAATATATCTTGTAGGTGTCATAGATGAAACTGCTCCAGAAATTGAATGGCACATGATTCCACACCAACACGTGAATCAAACAGCATGCCTTGCTTTTATTTGAGCTCTGATGAAGCCAGGCCGTCTGCCTGCATCCTGATAGATGTTCTACCTTTGTTGACACAGTTTTCATGATTCTTTTGGCACCAGCTTTGACAGCCTACTCCTGGAATAGCAGAACTCGGGGAGTTTCCTCAACTTGTTTTTCTTGTTTCTGTCAGTCATTAACCAATTGATTCCTTGATAATGTCTTGACTGTAAACCATCTAAGCTTCATTGCAGGCAGACTTTCAACCACTGCACCACCAGGGAAGCCCGATTGTATGTCTTAATAGAGTTGTCTGGGTGCTCTGTCATGTATTTTGTGTGTTCCTGGCAGGCTGCCATAAAGTCTAGTATTGTAGGATTTTTGTTGATTTTGAAAATGGCAGGTAATGGTGGTCATTTATCAAACCCAAGACTGGGTAAATAGAACTATTTTTCCAAGTTCATGTTATCATGAGCCCAGTCTTACCCAGTGACAGGCAAGTTTGAAGGGCATGATGAGGTTTATGCTTCTGTGCAAAATGTATGAGGTTGATAAGGTGTTGCTTTTGTGAGGCATTGGGAAATTAAATTGCTGAATGATGCCAGGCATTGGTAAGAATTAAGTCTGTGTCATGGGCCAGTGACAGAAGGCAGGAGGGTGAGCAGTGTGTTTTATGATCAGCAAAATATAACCTGTGAAATTTAGTGTGTCCTTCAATTATATGTGATGGCCACAAACACTCTATTAGCAGCACCTGAAACTTTGTCATTAATAGAAGTCACAGATGTTTTTATATCATGTTGCAGATATTTCAAAATATCATTTACACTCAACACTACTTTGAAATTATCAGTGTTATTAGATACACTGCTACCTCTTGTAATTTAATGTGCTAATGAAGAAGCACATATATTACTGTATGACAATAAAAACTGTGATATTTCTATTTGACTGGTTTTTCTTGTTAATGCTATTTATTTGATTTCATGCATTTAAAAGCCTCATTAAGTGACAAGAGGTCCCTGACAGTAAAGGTTAAGAGCCTCTGCTTTGATAGATGCCCTGGTTCTTGCCAGACCACGAACAGATTCCTTTTTCTAACCTCTTTATTTTCCTTACTCTTCAGTACTGTCAAGGATACCTTTTCAAAGATGTGCCTTGCCTGCCTGCCCTGCCCACGAGCACACCTCCCCTGCAGTTCTGATTCACTCTGGAAATTTCAAATTTGCAAGTGTGATTTGAAATAGGAAAAATAAGCAAATCAAACTATAGGTCCAAGATGCTGGTGTGATATAATCTCTGAGAGCTAGAAAATGCTAAGTCACAATGGCCAAATCAGAACACAGTTCAAAATATCTTGTATGTGTATTAAATTACTGACCCCCTCAAACTTTATAGCTATTTATGCACTTTGCAAAAGTGCATCCTGGAGGATGGGGCACATGATTTGTTCAACATCATATTTATTACAGTATCTTGTAAGAATCCTGGCATTGGGTAGCATTCAATTAATGTTTCTTGAATTGAATTCTAAATGAGAAACAAATGCGGTTTTGCAGAGAGATTGAGAATATGCATGTTGCTTTGATTATTACATTAGTGGCTGACATCTGGATATTGCTAATACCCAGTTTTTGGTAACAATAGAGTCATTAGAGACACATAAAACAAAATGTAATTCTACAATGAAAGGAACAGTGACCTACAAAATACACATGACCGTATAGCTATGTTGGGAGGTTATTGGACCTATCATAATTATGATATCAACTGAAATAAATTGGTTCTGCACTAGATTGACAGCTGTTCTCAGGCAGCAGCTGCTTTTCCTGGTGTAATTACAGATATTGTTTTTAGTGTACAGTTTCAGAACACAATTTTAGTGATATAACTGACATGACATCACCTTGGAACTAAATAGATAACATCAGATTGAAGATGACATGTTTCTCTCGCTTTTGTTTTAGCTGCATATTTTATTAATCCCAGTTATGAATACCTTTAAGGGATGTCAAGAAAAATGGACAATTTTGTACTGTAAAAGCTCACAGATATTTAAGAGAAGAAAATATTTTGTACAAGTGCTTATGAAACATTAGCTGCTTTATGGTGGAAAAAAATGCAGTAAAATATACAGATATTCCTCCCTCTTACTATCCCACAATCTCGACCCACTTCGTTTTTATTTTCATTGCACTTATAAACTTCCAAGGTACTATATACTTTACCTATAAGTATTAATCATTGTCAGTCTCTATGTAGTAGAATGTGAGCTCCATGAAGGTAGGAATTTTGTTAACTGATATATATAAATAATCTAAAATGATGTTTGGCACAGAGGAGGTGTTTAATAAATATTTGTTGAATAAATGAATGACTGATATATAAATGAATAAAACCAAAGTATGTAGCACGTGTAAGTCTTTGTTAACTCTATAATTTTAAATTTATCTCAGAATCTCCTTATGGTCAGTTATGTCCTGGTAGCTTAATATTACGTTCTAGATACCTTTGATTAACTATAATGGATAAATATAAACTTTAAATTTAAGATAATTTATCTTATTAATGGTTACTGAGGCCTAAAGCAACACGGGGAAGTTCCCATGGTCTGGTTATGATGTAATCACTACTGATTATGTTAATTGTGTCATCATCTTAATGATTTTGTAAAATTTGTGAAATGTTAGCATTGACATCCGTTGCCAATTTCCTACAGAAATGCTGAGGGTGAACCAGACAGTATGTTTTAAAAGCTTGAGCCTTTCAGGAAAATAATCAAGAACTAATTCTGAGAGATTGGCATCGTAGTAGCAGAGCACAGATTGTCAGCCACCGTAAAAATGTAGGCAAGTGAGTACTAATGGTTGGTTAGATAACAATGTAGGAAGGATGCTTGTGAAATGGAGTTTTGTTTTTGCCTTCTAAAGATCAGCAGCTTGGAATTATTTTCTCTTTCACAGATACTGAACGGAGTTTCTAATTCTAATTCCAATTCTCATTCTAATTTTGTATTTAAAAATTCACATTCACAACTGTGAATATTTTCAAGTGTTGAATAAAAAAATTTTGCTAGAGTAGAACACAAAAGGACCATAGGACCATTTATTCGCAGATAGAGATGTCATTTTAAATGAAATATTGGCCAGATAATCAATGAACACACTCCCAGAAACTCTAAAGAGCGCTCACTAATTACACACTACTTCTCAGGAAAAACGTGCGATTTCCCTAGACTGCAGAACCGCCCTAGCTTGGTTTATTTGAAAACTCTTTGCTCTTTGGAAGAATATAAGAATAAACTACAGTTCTTTCCTCATGGCAATAAAACAAATAGCTAAGAAGTGAAGTTTTTAGACAAGTGTCATTAATTATATTATTAATAATCCCAAGAGCAGAGTTAACTGGATTCAACAAAAAAAGAATTGGATGTGGTAAAAAAAAATTTGTGTTTACTGACATGCCCACTTTTCTTTTTGCTTATATGCCAGTAATGATAAAGAAAATAAATGAGCAAGGGAAGAAAGAAATGTGTTTAATATAGTTGAAGTCTGGCCACTTTGAAAGGGTTCTTAGCAATGTGATGAAGAAAATGAGGGTGTACTAGCCGCCCTAAGTTTACTGCAGCATCTTCTACCCCATGATTATATTTTAACTTGTTTGATCCTAAAAATAACCCTGTGAAATCAGTATGATTATCTTCTGCATTTTCTATATGACAATGTGATGCTGAGAGGTAAGAAATTGAACTAAGCTCCTCTAGTTAGGATGTACGGCCCAAGTCCAAATTTTCTCATTGCAAATCCCATGTGTCTTCTGCTATATTGTGCAGCAACTCCTAATTTCAAGCGTCTGAGGGTAAAATCGTAATTCTAGACCCCCTAAGAGATTAGCCCCTGTTCCCATGATTCTGGACCTCACTTGCCCTCAGATTTCATTGTCAGTTTTACCTTTAGAGGGCTGCATACTTGGCCTGTTGTTGTGGCATTTGAGATTATTTTGCTGATTTGAGCTTAAACATGGACCTAACATTTAAAGATTTAGGAGATTAATAACTTCAGTGGGAAAAGAAGCAGCAGGGAGGATATTTGGGGTAAACTAATTAAACCCCATAGGTGAACCAGATTAGGTACTCAATGGCTAATATTTCATTGAAACACACATATACACTCTATGAAATATTAATAATATATAGGTATAATTACAGTGTGATTTTTTTCTTAAATACTAACTCATCATCTCTAGGGTATTTACAAGACAAAACCCTTTGATCTCTGAGTAACCAGATAAGTAATTTCCTATGTAGTCACTGTCTAGCCCTCTGAGTTTTCTTCCAACTCCTTTGGCTTCTTAACCCACATTAGTCTGGTGGTTTTTCCGCACTGGTGCTCATACGTTCTCCTTACTGACAAGGCCTGGGCACATCAGGTCCTGCCCTACGCTATACCGGGATAATACTCCTATGTGATCAACTGTGATTTTAGGTAAGGAAAGGATTTCATGCCTTGATCAGAAGACTTTTGTTCATTACCTGAAACCTAAAATAGATCTGACATACGTGTCACCTTCAGTTCATAGGGTTACTACATAATTTATAGTCCAAAGAACCCTTTTGAGGGGACACTATTAATAATTATACCAGGACAATAGGTAGAAGTAGGGACTATCTCAGGCAAACCAGGGAACCCTATTAATTAAGCACTGCTGAGTGAATAAATGACTATAATGCCTTTTACTCCCTGTTAATGTTCTGTGACTGAAGTTCAGGAAATCCAAACAAGACCTGCTCTGGGGGCCTGAGAATGAATGGCTCATCCAGAATCTCTTCTGTTTAAACACTTTGCGTCTTCTTCCAAGTAGGGGACAATGGCAAGATCATAGTGCTATGGCTCCAACTTTATACAGTTACCTAAAAAGGGAATTCTAGTACTTATGTAGAGCAGAGATTTCAAAGGTCACGTTTTGAAACATTTTCCATCCTTGGAATCTGTGTAGAAGTTTCTCCTTGACTTTGAAGAAAAGGCTGATGGCATTTTGTTACAAAACACATCACAGGATCTGTTCTCCAGATAAGCTCCTGCATCTTTGTGAGAGATGATTTTTCTAAGCTTGTATATTCTTTTGTAGTGTATATAATTCAGTGATAAATGGCAAAATGTCAACAATGAATGTGAAGCTCCATCCTCATAATCTATTCAGATATGAATGTCTTTAGACATCTACAGTGCTCTCCTATATTGCCTCTGATTGGAAGCCGTGATGGAATTTGTATTTTTATGCAAATAAAAAGACATTAACTTTGGAAAAGATCTGTAATGAATCCCTTCTGGGGTTCCAGGAAATCTGCTGAACTCAAATGCATTTGGATGCTATAAATGGTCCTAATGTGAGAGGAGATGGACCGTGTTCCTGAGAGCAGCTCTAAAATGATCAACTTGGGGTAAATCACCACCACCACTCTTCAAGTCATTTATCATTTACAAAATATTAACTTTGTTGAATTCTGCATCCGTTTGAGAATTAAACACCTCTTTGAAGCAAAAGTTTCACCAAAGAAATACATCATCGTCATGTGGAATAAAGTGTTTGATATTTTTAAATAGCTCTCTGTGTTTTTTAACAGGAGGTTGACCTTTAGGTAGTGTTCAATTATTTTACACTCACATTATGTTAACAGCCTCAGCCTATATATAAATAGAAATATTCTTAGCTATTAAATTCTACAGTTTCTAAAGCATTAGATATATTAAGAATCCTATCTCTTTTTACAATCCAAATCCAAATGGAAAGTTGACTATTAAGCAGTTCTGTATGTGGTATTACTAGCGAGTTATTAAGAAAGGGCATATTGTAATGTGCTTTGAGGGCAGGCTCATTCCTTACTAATGTACATTTGAGAACTGACCCATAACAGCTCTTGTATAGAAGAAGGATTAAGCATCAGAGGCTACTGTGTTATTAAATACATAATTTTAATCATTTTCCTCAAGCATCTTAGTGATGTGATGGAAATACAAATTAGAAGAATCTAAATTCAACCCTATACTTGAGACTATGGCTGTTTACACGTAATATTAAATATTCTGAAACAATGGTAAAGATATACAAGAAATGGGACATGTATTGAAAGATAGGAAAAGTAGAAATTATTGCATTATTTCAAGAAAGAAAGAATAGCCACTTAAAGTACTTTAATTTAGAAATAGTTTGCCTGGGGGGTGGGTGGAATAGATGGGCCTCACATTAAGAAATGCTTTGGTAGTAGACTAGACCGAACTAGGTGAATGAGTATGCTGAGTTGAGGGAGAAGGAAAAACCAAAAATGACTCCAAATTTTGCAATTTGGGTGAGTGAGGGGATGATCCTGCTGTGAAAGGACATAGGAAAAGAGGGCAGAGGTGTGCTCCTGGGTGTAGGGGGATAAGGTTTGTACGGTGATGAAAGTCAAATGGCATTATTTTTGAAAGAGCATTTTATAGTGATTTTAAAGTAGACTATTAAGGAAAGAAAGGGTATGGTGGGGACAGAAAATATTCCAAATGCAAAGGCCCTTAGAAAGGACAAAGTGTGGAAATGAGCAACCACAGAAAGGGGGTTTACTTTGCTCCCTGCAGAATAGTGATACAGGGTTACTCTTAAAATGGTCCCAAAGGAAAAGTATACATTCGTATGCATATTTTTCAATTGCAGAGCACTTTGAGGACGAATTGGATGTTTTAAAATATATTTTATTGTACACAGTAATTATGTATGTAAGAATTAGCTCTTTTGGGCTCTGCTCAGTGGCGATAAAGAAGGAGAAATTCCTCTTTTTGTCACTTTATAGGGTGGTGTCTTAGTGTGTTTGGGCTGCTATAGCAAATTACTATAGACTGTGTGACTTAAACAACAAACATTTATTTCTCACAGTTCTGGAGGCTGAGAAGTCCAAGATCAAGGGGCCGGCAGATCCAGTGTCTGGTGAGGGCCCGCTTCCTGCCTTACAGATGGCTGTCCTCTCATTGTATCCTCACATGGTAGAGAGTAGAGACTTAGCTACCTCTCTGGCCTCTTCTTTTAAAGACATCAATCCCATTCATGAGTTCTCCACCTTCATGACCTAATTACCTCTGAAAAACCCCACCTCCTGGTGCCATCAACATTGGGATTAAGGTTTCAACATATGAATCTTGAAGGGACACAATTTAGTCTATTGCAGATGGGTACATAATTCTTTTTGACTGACTGTAACAACAGACTTTCATTTTTAGGTGTAGAAATAACAAGATGAGGAAAAGAAAACTTAGGGAGATAAAGAAACTTGCTTGGAGTTACACAACTAGTAGATGGGGGAGTTGGGATTCAAATCCAGGAAGCCTGCCTTTAAAACTTGTAGTCTCTTGTTGTTATACTCTTTAAGATAATTGTTTCAAGAAATAGGAATTTATATTTGGACTAATACAGTTTCTCCTATTCATGCATCATTCACATACATAAATAAAATTATTTCATAAAGTAGTGGAAATATTCACCCTTAGGAAATTAAAATAGTATACCATATTCTGGAAGAGATGCCTTTAATACAAAAACTCATCATTTGTAATTTGATTTAGGAAGTTATCTGGGGAAGATAAAGGTTATTTATAAATACAGTGATAGGGTGTTAGTGTTTTCCATGGAATCATTTATAAGTCCTGGTTTGCTATATCATGTAGTAGACAGGAAAGAGAACCTGATATAGACAAATGTTTTTGTATTTTCATATATATTTACATACAATGCATAAACACAACAGAGAAACTGGATACTGAATATTAAAAAGGTAAATGCAATGTCCAAGTATGGTAGATTTGTCTTCTGTGTGTTTATAGAATTATGTAGGAAATTGGGTGATTTGTCTTTCTTTTTAAAATGATTCTTACAGTAAACGTCTTAGTGACTGAAAGTCTAACAGGTTGTGTTTGCATTGTTGTGTATTATTCTTTTGAGGAATAATAGGTCAACATCAAAGACAGTACAATGTCAACCAGTGTTGTGATGAAGGTCAGGAATGAGACCCAACTGGAGGATCGGAGGAAGTCTGGTACTGGAAGCCCTAGGATTACAGAGAGCCCAGATTATAAATTATATCCATTTAATCTTTTTTTCCATGATTCTCTAAAGCTACTTATGTGAACAGCTGAAAACTCATGGCTCCTTGTTTATGGCAACTATTATATTAAGGGCAGAGTGACTCCAAATTTAATCTAGTGACATTTCTGTAAAAAATAACCTTGTCATCTTCCCTCAGTAATGTTCCTGTACATCCTTGGGTTGTCTAAGTCTAAACCCTCAAACCTCATCAGCCTCTTTGTCTTGTGACAGGGTACACACAGATCCACACTTATTTATAAACCTCAAATGTATTTTTATTATTATTACTGGCTTTCTTTGCTTTATGCAGGATATTCAAAGAAAAGAATAGTATATTCACTGATTTTATGACAGATTTGTGAATAAGAAAAACTAAAAATTAATTTGTTAAAATGTTTTCTAGAAAAAAGCACTATTAAGGTACAGAGACACTTTCAGCATAATCTTCTATCTCCAGGAATTTAGGATGATATTTATAAGAGACCGATTATAACCTTACCTCTCACTATGTAAACCGGAGAAAAGTAACTTTTATTCTTCAAATATACTACTTACCACATTTATCATTATTTTGGTGTGCTTTGTTGAGCAGGGTTAGAGCAAAGTTATATCATAGTGATCTGCCACATCCAGAATAACAATTCCATGTGGCATACCATCGTGTTTAGGACATTCATTGAAGTGTAGCTGCAATACAGTATATATATTACACAGTGAAATTCTTATAATCTGATCTTCTATTTGTTAGCAAATTTTATTCACTTTAAGCAGCTATGTTCTTAGGCAGGGATTCAACACTACGCCTATATATTTTGTCTTAAATGTAACTTCAGCTTAAGGCAAATTTTATTTTCTTGTGAATGAAAAATGAGTGAGCAGTTATGCTTTTTGGTATGCTTTTTTACAACTTTTAGTTCTTAAAGTAGCTATGACTATTCAGAATGTTCATATTCTTCCAATATATGCATTTTCCTATTGCTTTTCTGGGAAAGTCAAATATTATTTTAGAATAGGCCTCCCCAAAGTTAGATGAAACTTGTATTAGTTAATGATAGGCTTAGATGTTACAACAAAGATACTAGAAATAGGTAGATCTTTCCATCTCACATAATAGCCCAGAGCTAAGTAATCCAGGGCTGGAGGGGTAGCTGTGCCATCCTAACATAAAACTTCAGTGGTGGCCACTATGGTGGCATTTCCCAGCTCTTGAGAAGGAGGGAAAAGGAAGTGCTATCAGAAAAAAATTAAGGAAATGTCTGGAAATGATGTCTAACACTTCTCTTCATAGCCTATTGATTGAAATTTAGTCACACCACCATACTTTACCACAAGAAAGATTAGAAAATATAGTCTACAGATATATGGCCATATGTGACCAGCTGAAATTCTGGGGACTCTATTACTCTGAGTAAGAAGGGAGCACAGTTAGATGACTTCACCGTGGTGTGCCTCTCTGGTCACCCATGTATCTCAGCTCACCCACGCATAAATGTCTCAACATGTACTCTTGTTGAATCTTCTCCCCTACATAGAACATGCACCCCTTCTACGAGAGAGGCAACCATAATCCCATCCAGTTACTACATCTAAATCAAAGTTTATCATCTCTGAGTGGTGCCTGTCCTCTTCACTGGGTCCTGTTGCAGCTCTTGGAGGTTTACCAATCTATAAAATAAAAGGCAAGATATCTTCCATCCCATCCCCATACCTGATGTCCAATGGTGGAGCAGCAATAGGATAATACTTTTCATATTCTAGAGGGAGAGTGGGAATGTCCAGCAGTTAGTGGTCCAAAGCAGTTATCAGATCCTATTGAGCAGAAGTTGTGAAGTCTCTGCTGTGGTAGGAAGGTGAGTTTCTTGGTGGGCCCATCTTGCTGCCTCTGTTGCTAGAGTCACTCTTTTTGCCATTGGCTGTGACCACTGGGATGTTCTTCTCTTATTTGGCCAAATTTGAAGAAGGCATTGGAGACTGTGTGTTCTTGGGCATTGCATATAATGTTTTTGTTACACAAATCTACTCTCAGTAATAATTTGTATGTTCATTAGGGTGGTATATTATACCATAGAGACCTGAAAATACAGTGGCATAAATAAGACAGAAATTTCTTTCTCTCACATAACAGTTTAGAGGTGAGTGGTCTAGGGATAGTGGGGCATCTCTTCCATCCTCAACACATATGGCTTCTACGGTTGTCCCAGTCATTGTCACATCCTGAGTAGCGGGAAGGGTTGGGGGCAGACCATGTCTAGGACAGGTGTCTTTAAGAAGACACTCTGGAAGTCACATACATCACTTTCTTTGCATCCCACTGGCCCATACTCAGCCCTTAGCAGCACCGCGCTGTCTCAGAAATAGAATCTGGAGCTGGGGAGCCACGTGCCCAGCTACAGCACTGGGGTTTCCATTGCCAAAAGGAAAAATAACTACTAGAGAAAAGGAGTAAGTGTCTTTCGTTCCTATGTGTTCTCAGTAGGCCCATTCTCCAGCCCAAGAAAAGGACAGAGAAACTGCAAAAGAAGAAAAAACACACCAAAATAACAAGAACAAAGCAAACCAAGCAAACAAAAACCCCCAATACTTGATATTTCCTTTGCAAGCAGAATTTTGGGATATAATTCTTCCAGTAATTTCTTAGATTCTCTAGTTTAATTATTTCCACAGGTACAGTAACCAACAGATTACGGAGCCATTTAGACTGTAATTTGTTTTGGACTAATCACCAGTAGCCTTGTCATTCCCTTGAAGACATTGCTCTGTTACAGATGATTTATTCCACCAAGAGTTATGACCAGAGTGGTTTTCTAAAGTCCACATTCTGTATTAGGTTCTCCAGAGAAACAGAATCAACAGGAAATTTCTGTATACCGTTTATCCAGACTCACCAAGTTTGAACAGTTCACTGCATTTGTTCTATCATTCTTTCTCTCTCTTTCCATATATATATATATATATATATACACACACACACACACACATATACACATATATATACATATGTACACACACATTTTACTGTTTGTTTTCCAAAAAAGTATATTACATACATCATACTTCTCTACCTTTTAATATTCTAGTGTGTGTTTCCTAGAACAATATTTTCTTACATAACTATAGTTATCAAATTATAAAATTCAGAGAATTTAACATGATACAATACTTTATCATTCATATTCCAGCTCTGTCACTTGTTCTAAGAATGTCCTTTGTTGAAATTTCCCCCCTCCAGTCCGAGATTACACATTGCATCTGGTCTCCTTTCATCTGCAACAGTTCCTCAACTGTGTTTTGTCTTCCATGACATTGACATTTTTGAAGAATACAGTCTAGTTTCTTTATCAAATTTTCTTAATTTGTGTTTGTCTAATGTTTCCTCATGATTATATGGGGGTTATACATGCCTGCTCTGAATACCACAAAAGCAATGATGTGTCCTTCTAAGGGTGCCACATTTGAAGGCACAGGATGTCCTTCTGTACCTCAAGGGGGATGTTAATTTGATTACCTAATCCAAGTTTTGTCTGGTTTCTTCACTGCATAGTTACCTTTTCCCCCTAACCAATTAATAAGCAATCTGTGGGAAGGTTGTGTCTTGTCTTTTAGAATTAGTTGAGTAAAGAGAGATAGTTTCTGTGGATGTCATTGCTAGGCCTGTGGCACTTAGCCTTGGGTCACCCCAAAGACATAGGAAGAAACAAGTCTAGTAAATACTAAAGATTTCCTTATGTTGTAAAAGGATTGGTCTTTAATCACTCCTGAGGTCCCCGTCCTGATGAAATGATATAAACGACCAAGCTTGGTTGTGTAATTCTCACATGGGTATGTCTCCCAAGGAACTCAAGAGTCATGCTCATCCACTGGTATCCTTGATCTCATTAGTGTCTTTTGTCTGAGAGAACTTCATTTTTATCAGTATTCAAACTCACACCAGACTTATTTGTCTTACCTAGTTTATCTCCCTCTATTTATGTTAAGAATAACATGTAAATTGGATTGTCCTTGCTTGTAAATTGATTCTAGACAAGGTTATTATAAGAAAATGGAAAACTCTTATTCATTGGGATTAGGCATGTTTTTCAGGCTCCTAAAGACTCCACGTGGATGGAAACAACCACATTCAAATATAAAACTCTGGGTTCCAATTCAGTCTGATTATCTTACATTATCTTACATTTACACGGTCATAAACCTATGGTCTGTATTCCAGTTATGTCAGGATTAAGAATAATATGCCTTTAGTCCTGTGCTGTCCAATATGCTAGTTACTAGCCACATGTGGCTACTGAGGAATTGAAATGTGCCTGGTATGAATTGAGATGCACCTTAAGTGTAAAATGCACACTGAATTTTGAAGACTTGGTATCAAAATCATGTAAAACATCTCATTAATAATTTTTATATTGATTATGTTTTGAAAGAATATTTTGGCTATATAGATTTAATTAGGTATATTATTAGAACTAATTTTGATTGTTTATGTTTTTTAATGAAGCAATTAGAAACTTTAAAAATGCATGTGTGGCTCAGATTATATTTTGTTGGATAGCTCTGTCTTAGGCTTCACCTTTAACAGAATGTAGGACAAATTTTACATAACTATACACAAGGAAATTATGATATAATAGCTATTGCTCCTGATCTCAGTAATAATAATATGCTTATTACATGGATGACTGTATGTAGATAAAAGAGAAACCATGTTATATCTATAATCAATAATCTTACATTTTAAGGAGTAACATTAACATTAATAAGCATAAATGGTATTGTCACATTTCTTTCTTACCTTGACGTTTGCTTCTGCAAAAAACATTTACAAATAGTTGTTATTAGTTGAGACTGTTTCTAAATTACATTCCTGGCTGGATCAGTTAAAAAAATTATCTGGACTTGAATGGACAGTAGATTCTCCATCATAACATATAGAATAGTAATAAACATGGCTGTTATTATTATAGAAAATTAATGAAGCCTATGATGGAATTTATTTTAGAATTAGTTTGAAGTAATGACCACCTTAAAAAATTCAGTTACAAGGAAGATATATTTTAAGTTATAGTTCTGACATAATTTCTGAGGAACACATGGAAAAGGAAATGTGAAAATATGCACTAAATGAAAAGGAATGAAAAACGTCACTAAAATTATGGACTCTTTCACTTTTTGATTTAAGAGATCAGTAGCTTTAAAACAAATTTTGGGGATGAAAGTAGAATCTAAGAAAGACATTTAAAAAAAGCAGTAATAACAACAACAAACTATCATTTATGATCAGTAGCATAGCAAAAAACACAGGGCATCATTTCAGAATGAAGCACATTCTAATTCTTTTTTTTAAAATTAAAGTGTAGTTGGTTTACAAGGTTGTGTTAATTACTGCTATACAGCAGAGGGACTCAGTTATACCTATATATATATACACACACACATTCTTTTTCATATTCTTTTCCATTATGGTTTATCACAGGATATTGAATATAGTTCTCTGTGCTATACAGTAGGACCTTGTTGTTTATCCATTCTATATATACCAGTTTGCATCTGTTAAACCCAAACTCCCAATCCATCCCTCTCCCACTCCTCTCCCCCTTGGCAACCACCAGTCTATTCTCTACGAAGAACATTCTGATTCTTATAAATTGAATTAGGTCAGCTTTATTAAATACTTACTACATTGTCGTTATTCTTATTATTTGAATACTGACCATTGAAACCTTTAATGGATGGCATCATTTCCCAGAATGGAATTAAGAGCCACTGATTCAGATAATTAGACAATGACCGACTTAACATGAGATTTTAAAATCTCATTAGTTTAATTCATGAGAATCATTTTACTCTTATATCTTAAAACTTGCAAGCATATTACATATTTCAAAATTATTTCAAATTTTATAATTATTCTTTGGCTTATTGAGGTATAAATGTTGATAAGTGTTCTCAAATCTGTGTTTTTATTACTCCTTTACTGACTTTTAAAATATTCATTAGAAGCACTAAAATGTACATTAACTTTCTCCACGGTAGCTTACACTTAAGAATAGTTTAGCTAAAGATTAGAATATCTTAATAGTGAACAGTTCTCAAAATGTTTGAATTTTGCTGTAGTGGTTTTTCTAGTTTTAGTAGCCACATGCTTTATATTGATTTTACTCAGAAACCAGTATTAAGATGCAGTGCTATATAACTTCATGAAAATTAAATCTGGTAAAGCAAATGAAAAGGGAATAGCAGATTCATTTTTCAGAGAGAAAAAAGAAAATTTGAATAGTTTCATGTGGAATAAGTTAAAATCTTAAAGATTTCCATTTATGTAACTCATAAATTGTCATACCTGCTTTAACATTATTAAGATGATGACCAACAGTTCAATCACAAACTTAATATACCATGACAACAAAATATTTTCCAAAGGAAAACAAAAATTCAAAAACTCATCTGGTCTATACATTCCTAGATGACTAGATGGTGTTTTTCCTACATAAATAACAGATTGTTGGAACAATCAGTAGGGAAAAATCTAAAATGATTTCTCTTCCACCACTTTAGGATAAATTAATTTTTGAAAATGATTTCTATTGTATTTATTTATTTAAAATTAGTTTTTAAATAAATCACATAACAAGAACCCCCTCCCCCCACAGAAATAGCAGTGCCTTAAAGATGAGAGTTAATCTATTCCATGAAAAATATCTGGATATTGTTAATCCATAGCTACCAATGACAGCTTCACAAGGTCATAAGTGACTCTGACATTCTTCTGTCATTTTTCTGTCACTTTTGCCTGTGGCTTCTATCTTCAGTGATACCTCATAGTTTAATATGACTGCTGGAGCTCCTGCCATCACAATCAAATTCTAGGAAGCAGGAAGGAGGAAAAAGGAGGGAAGAGAAAAAATACCAAGAACCTCCCTGTCAAGTAAGTTCCTCTATAAGAAATATTCCTGAAAGTTACACGTAATACTTCTGCTTATATATCATTGGGCAGATTTTGGACAAAGACTGCACCTACCTGCAAGGAAGGCTGGGAATATGTGCTGTTAATTGGGCTCAGTGTCATCTTGAATAAAAGTCAGGGTTCTGTTACCAAAAAGATGGAGGAAGTGGCCACTGCCTAGGCAACCAGCAGTCTTTGCCACATATATTTTGAAATACTTGCCACATATATTTCTGGCTACTAAGGTATCAAAAGTAATGAAAAAATACTTCTATTATGTCAAACCATTTGGAAGTGCCAATATTTGATGATTTTTAATATATAAATATAACAACTTCAAATGGTTTAGCTTAATATTTCTGGCAAGTTGGCAGGCCTGAGTTCCCAAAACGATCTACTATAAACCATCTACAGTACTAGAAGAAATACTTAAAAACAAACAAGCAAGCAAACAAAAGAGAAACAACTTTTATATAATTTCATTATTCTAAAGAAGACTACTATATGGGCAGTAAAGAAGTGAGAATATGTATGCATTTTTAAGTTAAAGGAGACTTAAAACAGCTATATCCCCTGAGGGTGTCCAAAGAACTTGCATACCTGAGTGGTGCTAGGGGTCAGGGGAGGCACCTATGGACCAAGACTTGGCCCTGCGTGGAGTAGGAAGCTGGTTGGGAGACCACCTCATAAAAAGCTAGGCCTCAGACCTTATTTCCTACTGTTCTCTTGTCACTCCTAAACTTCTGCCACTAGAGCCAACTTGTTTCTCTATGAACTGGCAAGTGAAGTACTTATCTTGGAGTTTTTGCACTGGCTTTTCCTTCTGCCTGGAATGCTCTTCCTCCAGGTATCTGCCTGGTTTGCTCTCCAATCTCCTTCTAAGTCTTGGATCAGTGCCACCTTGACCACCTTATTTAAAATTGCAAACCCTACCCCATCTCACATACATCTCATTCTTACCCTGCTTTGTTTTTTATTCCTATGGCTTTTAACACCTTCTATATGCTAAGAAATTTACTTTTTAAAATGTCTACTGTCCTGTCATACCAGACAGAAAGTGAGCTCTACCAGGGAAGGTATTTCTTTCTGATTCAGTTTGGTTCCACGTGTCTAGAACAATGACACTGTATTAGGTCTCAACACATATTTGTTAAATAAAGGACAATTTATTGTTTGTTCCACTAGTTATGAGAGCTGAGCTTTGTTCTATGAAGTCTGAAAGTTAGGTGAGTCCTATTTGCTAGCTTGCCCTAACTCTCTCAGGGAGGTACTGGCAGGAGATATATTTCCAGCACCATTATACAGACATCTGTTCCACTCAGAAAACAAGTAGTTTGGCTGATTTCCTTTTTTTTTTTTTTACCCACCAAAGTAACTTTATTTGATTCCACAAATTTACTGATATTGGTGTAGCCTTAGATTGGATTTAGGATTCTTTTATTATATATCCCATAATGGACAGCAGCATAGTGTTCTGTTTTTCTACTGACTTCATAGCAGGGTCAGAGAGCAATAAAGTGGTTTCATTGAGTTTGAAACCAACTTACTCTTTTTTTTTTTTAAACATCTTTATTGGAGTATAATTGCTCTACAATGGTGTGTTGGTTTCTGCTTTATAACAAAGTGAATCAGCAATACATATAACATATGTTCCCATATCTCCTCCCTTTTGTGTCTCCCTTCCACCCTCCCTATCACTGTGCTATGGGGCTGCTTCCCACTAGCTATCGATTTTACATTTGGTAGTGTATATCTGTCCATGCCACTCTCAAACCTACTCACTCTTAAGGCTGATGAAAATGTGTTGCTTCAGTTTTTTCAAAGTGTGACGTTAAACACAAAATGAAACAAAAACTAAACTACTCCAATAAATAAACTGGTGAGCTGCTATTGATTTTTACATGCTGTCCAGGGAGGAGCGACAGATAATTTCTTAGTTGCTCTCCATCACTAACCCAATATCCAGAGATTCGCTGGAGATAATGTAGAATATTACCACATAGTCTGGAAATAGGACTATGATCCATCCAGACAACAAAGAAATGGTGCTGCATATTCACTGAGGCTCCTGTTGGATTTGCAACGCCAGAAGCATGCCCCTCTTTTTAGTTAATAAGTGTGCTATTGAAAGACTGTGTGATACCACCCACCTCAACACTGATATAAAATATTAAGTGATTTTTAGTAGAAGTTTTCTAAGTATGCTGTTGAAATATTCTTGGGCTGAATTCAGGGTGGAGAGTAGGGATGGGAAGGCAAAGTGAGTTATTGTGGCCGCCATTTATTCATCCGACAAATTTACCTTCCAAATCTTTGAAACATTAGACATCTATGAGAGCTTTCATTTGAACAAATTATTATTACACTTAAGAGTTGACCTGAGGAATTCCTTTATCAAAAAATACCGAGATCACATCGTGCTTTGCTAGTCTTACCTACTTTTCGAACTTAACATCACAGTTCAATCTGTTAGAAAAGCAAGGAATTTCTTTAAAATGCTAGTTGCCATGCTTAATTTTGGGGGTAAATATTTGTATATTATTCTTTTAAAAATGGCTACACCTGTATATGATATAAACTTATTGATACTCTTATGAAACCTGCATGTATAAATAAACCGTTAATAAACAAGTATATTTTATCTATTTTTCTGGCTTTGCAGATTACCAAGGTATAAACAAAATAGTCTAATTTCACAAGTCAACTTGTGTATTTCATCTCCTTAGTGAATAAACCAGTAATTCTTTGAAAGACCTTAACTTTACGTAAACACAGGTTGTGTTAAATATGCAATAAAAGAGACTTTAATTGTAGCATCAAAACCTTGCCTACTTATAAACATAAGTATTTTACACACAGGCTTGTATTTGTTTTGATATAATGAAATTTCACAAAGAAATTGGTATTCAGATTATGGTCTAAGCACATTTCTAAGCATTTGTTACATCCTTGAGTGACACATAGGATAACATTGTTAAAATTGACTGCAATTTCTCATATCCAATGATGGTTAATAATTCAGAAAATAAGCTCAGAAATCACACTCCCATAGTGGGGATGTGCCACTGTCAAATCTCTTAGACATAATTATGATTTTGTAATCATAATGACTAAGTGTGTGTAATTAATAAAAAAATCTTAGAGTGATATGAGAAGAAAATGTTGTGAAAATATGAGTGTTAAAAACAGAAAATGTGATATCAGTTTATTCTTACTTGAAAGCTGCGTAATACATATGCCTTCTGCTTCTAGAAGAAATATCTTAAAAACCTTCCAAAACCCAATACAATGCACACAGTGAAAATATAGTGGATGGACTTCTGTTGCAGTTAAACTCATATCCTTGGAGTGTAATTTGTATTAAGATATTTCACAAAGCTGTGGCTAGGTACTAAAAATGTGTTGAGCTTCAGATTCTCCATATTAATGTTGGGTGCTAATTTTTGAGTCTCATTTTTGCAACTGCCTTTGAACCCATGTTGATTATGAGTGCAGAGAAGAGGAAGAAAAGAAGGACGAGTTGAGGATAACCCTGAAGTGTGACACTGGATTTGACGTAGTGTTAATAAAATTTTGGGTTACTTGCTCCTCCAAGGGAAGCAGGAATATCAGATGATAAAGGGCTTGGTTTGGTAATGGCCTTTATTGTCCAGTTATCTGATTTTGATTGTCATTGAACTTTAGTCTGCTCCTTTGACTTCCACTTACTTTTTCTTACTATTTTTACGTATGTAATGTTTGTGACTTCTCTCGGTTAATGTATCTACTTCTGGTGTGTCCCTTTAGGAAACAAAACTATAAAAGTCTGAAGAAAGTATGTTTTTTCTCTTTCTAGTTTCTTAGACAATGCCATAGAAGATGCTTAGTACACACTTAATACAAATCTTTGTTTTTTTAAAAATTTCTACTTAAACCAGGTTCCTTCTGTTCTTCTCTAAAAAAGCAAGATGTGAACCTCTTTATAGAGTACTTTGTTTCCAAAGTACTTTAGGTGTTTATGCTACTTAAAATTCATTAATAGGCTAGATAACTTTTCAAATACTAGGAGTAACCTTCGCTTGAAGAGTCAAGAGACTTCATTATGTATTTCTCCTTTGCCCAGTAGAGCATTTAGAATAACACATACTACAGAAAATATTTTTTCATCTTAACCATCTTAGAATCCTTCTCACTTCTTTCCTTAGAGGAAAGTTCTTGCTCTTAGATGGTGGTAATATAATGAGCAATTTACTATCCTTACATCTGGCACCAGTATTCCTCTTAAGGAGAGAATTGTCTCTGCTTGAGAACAGAATTCCCTAAAAAGCTTGGGAAAGAGAGTGACATTCTGAAAACCTAAGTGACAACAAGAAGACCATGCCAGTGTGACAGAAGGTGAGGGAATAATCAAATGCTGGCTCAAGATGGTACAGTCAAGTCATATAATATCGGCATAAAACAGACTCATAGATCAGTGGAACGGAATAGAGAGCCCAGAAATAACCACACATATATGACCATGCATATATAGTCAATTAACTTTTGACAAAGACACCAAGGAGAGATAATAGAGAAAGAATAGTCTCTTCAATAATGGTGTTAGGAAGGGGCTTCCCTGGTGTCACAGTGGTTGAGAGTCCACCTGCCAATGCAGGGGACACAGGCTCGTGCCCCGGTCCGGGAAGATCCCACATGCCGCGGAGCGGCTAGGCCCGTGAGCCATGGCCACTGAGACTGCACGTCCGGAGTCTGTACTCCGCAACAGAAGAGGCCACAACAGTGAGAGGCCCGTGTACTGGAAGAAAAAAAAAAAATGGTGTTAGGAAAACTGGACAGCCACATGCAAGAGAATGAAATGGGACCCCTGTTTTACACCATACCCAAAACATCAGCTCAAAATAGATTAATGAATTGAAAGTAAAACCTGAAACTGTAAAACTGCTAGGAGAAAAATAGGAGATTAAGTTCCTTGACATTGGTCTTGGCAATGAATTTTTTGGATTTCTCATACAGAGAAAGACAAATGGTCTCACGTATTTATGGAATCTTAGAAAAACACTGAATTCCTAGAAACAGAATGGGGAAAGGTGGCTGCCAGGGGCTGGGAGATAGAAGAAATGCAGAGAGGTTGGTAAAAGGGTACAAATTTTCACTTATAGGATGAAGTTCGGAGAATCTAATGTATAGCACAGTGACTGTAGTTGGTAACAGTGTGCCGTATTATTGAAATTTGCTAAGAGTAGAATCAAGTATTCTAATTAAAAAAAGTAACTCTATGAGGTGATGGGGGAATCCTTTCACAATATATATTCATCACATTGTAAATTTTATTTTTATTTATTTATTTTTTTAACAACTTTATTGGAGTATAATTGCTTTAAAATGGTGTGTTAGTTTCTGCTTTATAACAAAGTGAATCAGCTACACATATACATATATCCCCATATCTCCTCCCTCTAGCGTCTCCCTCCCACCCTCCATATCCCACCCCTGTAGATGGGCACAAAGCACCGAGATGATCTCCCTGTGCTATGCGGCTTCTTCCCACTAGCTATTTTACATTTGGTAGTATATATAAGTCAATGTCACTCTCTCACTTTGTCCCAGCTTACACTTCCCGCTCCTCGTGTCCTCAAGTCCATTCTCTACGTCTACATCTTTATTCCTGTTCTGCCCCTAGGTTCTTCAGAACCATTTTTTTTCTTCTTAGATTCCATATATATGTGCTAGCATATGGTATTTATTTCTCTCTTTGACTTACTTCACTCTGTATGACAGACTCTAGGTCCATCCACCTCACTACAAATAACTCAATTTCGTTTCTTTTTATGGCTGAGTAATATTCCATTGTATATATATGCCACATCTTCTTTATCCATTCATCTGTCGATGGACACTTTGGTTGCTTCCATGTCCTGGCTATTGTAAATAGAACTGCAATGAACATTGTGGTACATGAATCTTTTTTATTTTTTTAATTTTTTAATTCTTTAACATCTTTATTAGAGTATAATTGCTTTACAATGGTGTGTCAGTTTCTACATGACTCTTTTTGAATTATGGTTTTCTCACGATATATGCACAGTAGTGGGATTGCTGGGTCGTATGGTAGTTGTATTTTGAGTTTTTTAAGGAACCTCCATACTGTTCTCCATAGTGGCTGTATCAATTTACATTCCCACCAGCAGTGCAAGAGTGTTCCCTTTTCTCCACACCCTCTCCAGCATTTATTGTTTGTAAATTTTTTGATGATGGCCATTCTGACTGGTGTGAGGGGATACCTCATTGTAGTTTTGATTTGAATTTCTCTGATGATTAGTGATGTTGAGCATTCTTTCATGTGTTTGTTGGCAATCTGTATATCTTCTCTGGAGAAATGTCTATTTAGGTCTTCTGCCCATATTTGGATTGGGTTGTTTGCTTTTTTAATACTGAGCTGCATGAGCTGCTTGTAAATTTTGGAGCTTAATCCTTTGTCACTTGCTTCATTTGCAAATATTTTCTCCCATTCTGAGGGTTGTCTTTTCATCTTGTTTATGGTTTCCTTTGCTGTGCAAAAGCTTTGAAGTTTCATTAGGTCTCATTTGTTTATTTTTGTTTTTATTTCCATTTCTCTAGGAGGTGGGTCAAAAAGGATCTTGCTTTGATTTATGTCATAGAGTGTTCTGCCTATGTTTTCCTCTAAGAGTTTTATAGTGTCTGGCCTTATATTTAGGTCTTTCATCCATTTTGAGTTTATTTTTGTGTATGGTGTTAGGGAGTGTTCTAATTTCATTCTTTTACATGTACCTGTACAATTTTCCCAGCACCACTTATTGAAGAGGCTGTTTTTTCTCCATTGTATATTCTTACCTCTTTTATCAAAGATAAGGTGACCATATGGGTTTATCTCTGGGCTTTCTCTCCTGTTCTATTGATCTATATTTCTGTTTTTGTGCCAGTACCATACTGTCTTTATTACTGTAGCTTTGTTATATAGTTTGAAGTCTGGGAACCTGGTTCCTCCGTCTCTGTTTTTCTTTCTCAAGACTGATTTGCCTCTTTGGGGTCTTTTGTGTTTCCATACAATTTGTCAATTTTTTTATTCTAGTTCTGTGACAAATGCCATTGGTATTTTGATAGGGATTGCATTGAATCTGTAGATTGCTTTGGGTAGTATAGTCATTTTCACAATGTTGATTCTTCCAATCCAAGAACGTGGTATACCTCTCCATCTGTTGTATCATCTTTGATTTCTTTCATCAGTGTCTTATAGTTTTCTGTCTACAGGTCTTTTGTCTCCTTAGGTAAGTTTATTCCTAGGTGTTTTATTCTTTTTGTTGCAGTGGTAAATGGGAGTGTTTCCTTAATTTGTCTTTCAGATTTTTCATCATTAGAGGAATACAAGAGATTTCTGTGCTTTAATTTTGTGTCCTGCTACTTTATCAAATTCATTGATTAGCTCTAGTAGGTTTCTGGTAGCATCTTTAGGATCCTCTAAGTATAGTATCATGTCATCTCTAAACAGTGACAGCTTTACTTCTTTTCTGATTTGGATTCCTTTTATTTCTTTTTCTTCTCTGATTGCTGTGGCTAATACTTCTAAAACTGTATTGAATAATAGTGGTGAAAGTGGGCAACATTGTCTTGTTCCTGATCTTAGAGGAAATGGTTTCACCTTTTCACCATTGAGAATGATGTTCACTGTTGGTTTGTCATATGTGGGCTTTATTATGTTGAGGAAAGTTCCCTCTATGCCTACTTTCTGGAGGGTTTCTTTTTAATCATAAATGGGTGTTGAATATTGTCAAAAGCTTTTTCTGCATCTATGGAGATGATCATATGGTTTTTCTCCTTCAGTTTGTTAATATGGTTTATCACATTGTTTGATTTGCGTATATTGAAGAATGCTTGCATTCCTGGGATAAACCCCACTTGATCATGGTGTATGATATTTTTAATGTGCTGTTGGATTCCGCTTGCTAGTATTTTGTTGGGGATTTTTGCATCTGTGTTCATCAGTGATATTGGCCTGTAGTTTTCTTTCTTTGTGACATCTTTGTTTTGTTTTGATATCAGGGTGATGGTGGCCTTGTAGAATGAGTTTGTGATTGTTCCTCCCTTTGTTATATTTTGGAAGAGTTTGAGAAGGATAGGTGTTAGCTCTTCTCTAAATGTTTGATAGAATTCGCCTGTAAAGCCGTCTGGTCCTGGGCTTTTGTTTGTTGGAAGGTTTTTGATCACAGTCTCAATTTAAATGCTTGTTATTTGTCTGTTTATATTTTCTGTTTCTTCCTGGTTCAGTCTCAGAAGGTTATGCCTTTCTAAGAATTTGTCCATTTCCTCCACGTTTTCTATTTTATTGGCATATAATTGCTTGTTGTCATCCCTCATGATTCTTTGTGTCTGCAGTGTCAGTTGTTACTTCTCCTTTTTCATTTCTAAGTCTATTGATTTGAGTCTTCTCCCTTTTTTTCTAGATGAGTCTGGCTAATGGTTTATCAATTTGTTTATCTTCTCAAAGAACGAGCTATTGTTTCCTTCATTTCTTTTTCATTTATTTCTGATCTGATCTTTGTGATTTCTTTCTTTCTGCTAACCTTGGGGATTTTTTGTTCTTCTTTCTCTAATTGCTTTAGGTGTAAGGTTAGGTTGTTTATTTGAGATGTTTCTTGTTTCTTGAGGTAGGAGTATATTGCTATAAACTTCCCTCTTAGAAATGCTTTTGCCAAATCTCATGGGTGTGGGTCATCATGTTTCCATGTCATTTGTTACTAGGTATTTTTTGATTTCCTCTTTGATTTCTTCAGTGATATCTTGGTTATTAAGTTTTGTATTGTTTAGCCTCCATGTGTTTATGTTTTTTACAGATTTTTTCCTCTAATTGATATCTAGTCTCATAACATCGTGGTCAGAAAAAATACTTGATACTATTTCAGTTTTCTTAAATTTGCCAAGGCTTGACTTGTGACCCAAGATGTGATGTATCCTGGAGAATGTTCCATGAGCACTTGAGAAGAAACTGTATTCTGTTGTTTTTGGATGGAATGTCCTATAAATATAAAATAAGTCCATCTCATTTAATGTATTGTATAAAGCTTGTGTTTCCTTATTTATTTTCATTTTGGATCATCTGTCCATTGGTGAAAGTGGGATGTTAAAGTCCCATACTATGATTGTGTTACTGTCGATTTCCCTTTTTATGGCTGTTGGCATTTGCCTTATGTATTGCGGTTCTCCTATATTGGGTGCATAAATATTTAAAATTGTTATGTCTTCTTCTTAGATTGATCTCTTGATTATTATGTAGTTTCCTCTTTGTCTCTTGTAATAGTGTTTATTTTAAAGTCTATTTTGTCTGATATGAGAATGGGTACTCCTGCTTTCTTTTGATTTCCATTTGCATGGAATATCTTTCTCCATCCCCTCCCTTTCTGTCTGTATGTGTCCCTAGGTTTGAAATGGGTCTCTTGTAGACAGCATATGTACGAGTCTTGTTTTTATATCCATTCAGCCAGTCTGTTTCTTTTGGTTGGAGCATTTAATCCATTTACATTTAAGGTATTTACTGAAATGTATGTTCCTATTACCATTTTTTAATTGTTTTGGGTTTGTTATTGTAGATCTTTTCCTTCTCTTCTGTTTCCTGCCTAGAGAAGTTCCTTTAGCATTTGTTGTAAAGCTGGTTTGGTGGTGCTGAATTCTCTTAGGTTTTGCTTGTCTGTAAAGATTTTAATTTCTCTGTCAAATCTGAATGAGATCCTTGCTGTGTGGAGTAGTCTTGGTTGTAGGTGCTTCCCCTTTCATCACTTTAAATATGTCCTGCCACTCCCTTCTGGCTTGCAGAGTTTCTGCTGAAAGGTCAGCTGTTAACCTTATGCGGATTCCCTTTTGTGTTATTTGTTGTTTTTCCCTTGCTGCTTTTAATATTTTATCTTTGTAGTTAATTTTTGATAGTTTGATTAATATGTGTCTTGGCGTGTTTCTCCTTGGATTTATCCTGTATGGGACTCTCTGCACTTCCTGGACTTGATTAAGTATTTCCTTTCCCCTCAAATATTTTCTCAGTCCCTTTCTTTTCTTCTGGGACCCCTATAATTCAAATATTGGTGCGTTTAATGTCCCAGAGGTGTCTGAGACTGTCCTCAATTCTTTTCATTCTGTTTTCTTTGTTCTGCAGTAGTCATTTCCACTGTTTTATCTTGTAGGCCACTTATCCATTCTTCTGCCTCAGTTATTCTGCTATTGATCCCTTCTAGAGAATTTTTAATTTCATTTATTGAGTTGTTCATCATTGTTTTTTAGTTCTTCTATGTCCTTGTTAAACGTTTCTTGTATTTTTTTCATTCTGTTTCCAAGATTTTGGATCATCTTTGCTATCATTACTGTGAATTCTTTTTCAGGTAGACTGCCTATTTCCTCTTCATTTGTTTGGTCTGGTGGGTTTTTACCTTGCTCCTTCATCTGCTGTGTGATTCTCTGTCTTTTCATTTTGTGTAACTTACTGTGTTTGGTGTCTCCTTTTTGCAGGTTGCAGGTTCATATTTCCCGTTTCTTTTGGTATCTGCCCTCAGTGGCTAAGGTTGATTCAGTGGGTTATGTAGGCTTCCTGGTGGAGGGGACTAATGCCAGTGTTCTGGTGGATGAGGCTGGATCTTGTCTTTCTGCTGCTCAGGGCCACATCTGGTGGTGTGTTTTGGGGTGTCTGTGACCTTATGATTTTAGGCAGCCTCTCTGCTAGTTGGTGGGTTTCCTTTCCTGTCTTACTAGTTGTTTGGCATGGGGTGTCCAGCACTGGAGTTTGCTGGTCGTTGAGTGGAGCTGAGCCTTAGTGTTGAGGTGGAGATCTCTGGAAGATCTTCCACCATTTGACATTACGTGGAACCAGGAGGTCTCTGGTGGACCAATGTCCTGAACTCGGCTCTCTCACCTCAGAGGCACAGGACTGACACCTGGCTGGAGCACAAATACCCTGTCAGCCACACGGCTCAGAAGAAAAGGGAGAAAGAAAGAAAGAAAAAATAAGTAAATAAAATAACGTTATTAAAATAAAAAATAATGATTATAAATGAAAAATTAGAAAGTAATAAGAAAAAGGAAAGAAAGAAAGAAGAGAGCAACCAAACCAAAAAACAAATCCACCAATGATAAGAAGCACTAAAAACTATACTAAAAACAAAAATCAGACAGACAGAGCCCTAGGTCAAATGGTAAAAGCAAAGCTATACAGACAAAATCACACAAAGAAGCATACACATACACACTCACAAAAAGAGAAAAAGAAAAAAAAATCTTTTGGGAAATCTGAGGTCTTCTGCCAGTGTTCAGTAGGTGTTCTGTAGGAGTTGTTCCACATGTAGATGTATTTCTGATGTATTTGTGGGAAGGAGGGTGATCTCCACGTCTTACTCCTCTGCCGTCTTGAAGGTCCCTTATATTGTACACTTTAAATGAATTACAAATTTTTGGTCAATTATACCACAATAAAGAGGAGGGAAAACTTAAAAATAAATGGCAGAGCCAATGTTACAGAGTGCTGGCTGCCCTGTTCTCTGATTGGGCTAAGCCCTTCATTCTTGGTTTTAAGAGCAGTTGATGGGGGGGAATACCATCTTTGTATCCCTTTTAGGTAACCCCTCATTTGTGAAACAAACTCAGATTCTATCATATGTTGAAATCCAAATAGTTTTATCTAAATCCAGTTCCAAAAGACTCTAAGTTACTGTACTCCCAGATTGTGGCATAACGATGTCAGTTTCTGACTGTGTAGTGAATTTTTAATCTTTTGTAAAATTCTGTGGCATTTGGAGAGAAACTGGGAAAGGCTGATATGGGGACTGGAAATTAAAAACTTTATGATCAAAGAATTGCATGAGTACATTTAAATAAAATTAGTGGGTATATGTGTATGTGTATGTGCACAGAGATACAGATAAGAGGAAAAGTATCAATTAAAAGATAGATACCCAAATGTAAAGAGTTGTTTCTCTGGGTGCGGCCTTACTCTGGGTGTGAGAAATATTAAATATTTTTCTTCCCTATTTGTTATAATTGTATTGTATTTCTTGTAAATGAGATGTTAGCATGAGTCTTCCTTCTAGTAACATCTAGATAGGATTGTTTAGAGCTTCCCATTCCACACAATGTGTTTTTCCAAAGATCTCTTGGGGGGGGGGGTTTATATTATGCTCACGTCTGACTCCAGACTACTTCCTCAGAATTCATTTAATTCAGGAATGGAATCACCCTTCTTTGCTTGTTTCCTTTATGCTACTGTGTGGAATCCCAAATATGAACCTTAAGCCCTCACCCAATTTCCATAAAAGCTATTCTCATAGGGCAGATGTATGTGATAGACTATACTGATAATCTACAGGAGTGTATGGACATATTTATCCTGTAGCAAATGCCATTTCAAATTAGGAAATCTTTCTCTGTTAACCCTCTGTAACCAAGGTTTTTTTTCATCAGTGGTCTCACCTCTCATAGATTCTGGCCACACACCATCTTGACTGCTTTTCTCTTTCCTCCTTTCCAGCTTTTCTCTCCAACTCCTTTTGTCCCTGGAGAGCACAGGGACAAAACTCTTCTTAGTCCTTTCTGTAAAGCAACGTAATTTTTCTCAGCTTCCAGTCACAAAACTCATTAGGATATTCAGAACAAAAAGACTTCCTTTGGAAAGAACTACTAGAAATTGTGGTCCAAAATAGCACTTTCCCTCATTATACTTCTTTTGTAAGAAAAGTAAGGATAAAGATGGTTTTATTATTTTCTATTAGTCTCTCTCCTTCCGGTAGAAGGTGGATGATAGAATGTAAGATAAGAAAGCAGGCTCTTAATTTGTTCTCCACTTTTATTTTCAATTTGTATCAAGCAATCCAAGGTGAACACCTTTTTAGAAGTGTAGGTCCTATGAGAGCAGCCTGCCTGAGGGCATCCCAGAAAGCTGTGATGGCTACTTCTTGGAAGGTTGATATTATTTTTTGGAGGAAAATGTGGAAAATTCATGGGCAAAAGGAAAATGTATACTTTTCCTTTGTTCTCCTAGTTGAAATTTTAGACATTTTTACAAGGTTGAACTCCTTTTAGAATTAAAGCAGCAAGTCATGGGTTTCTGCCAGGTATGGGCACATACTTTGTAACTTTACAAGTGCAAACGTATTTCCACCTGTTCTTGCTATTTAGCCATCTCTGGTTGTATGACCCGAAAGAGGCTCAAAGGTGGATTAGGTGGATAAGAACATAAGTGTTCCTTAGCAGAATTTATTTTAAATTTTGTTCAGTTATAGGTGAGATTTCTATTATGGGCTGACCTTGATTTGACTGGTACCCATAACTTTTGTTTCCAAGAGTTATTCTAATGCAACTTGCTGTCCATGGTGTGATCTACTAATGTGGTGGCAGAATCCGTGTGACTGATAATCACGTGCTTTTGCCCACTACTGTGAAGCACTGGGCTTGAGAAGTCCTCTGGGCTCCCGAACTAAGCATTCGAGGTACAATGTTCTTTATGGACTATCCTTAATATATCCTCCAGCCTGCGTTTCCTCATTCACTGCTCATAAATAACTGATAAAATTCTGGAACCCATCATTATCTTTCTCTTTCCTTAGTACAAAATTTCCCATACTTTGGTGGTGGAGTGGTATTAAAAATTCAGTTTTCTGGGCTTCACTTCAGACCCACTGAATCAGACTCTGATAACTAGTCACATTTTCTGAAGCCCTCCCCACCCTCACTGGGCTTGAGTTTGGAGGGTCCATAGGGAGGGGCGGGGAGGGGAGGGGAATCCTGGCATCCCTCTTTAGAAATGTCTGGGCATAAGATTTTATATCTTTCATATTTGGACTTCAGAAATAGCTGTGAAACTGCAGCAAAGTTCTATTTAACATTGTTTATGGAGTGGCTCTTCTCTTCCTGGTTTCAAAGAATTATATTTATATACTGATATGGTACCAAACTTGTCAAATAATTTTCCAGGAACTATTGATATGACCACTGTCTTTAAATTTGAATAATTATTGACCATAGGTCAACGTTTCTAATAATTTATAATTTGAGTCATAGTTGTGATCTCCACTCATAGATTCACAATATTAAGCAAGTATTGATTTTCCTGGTTTGTATATTTTTTAACACATTCAGATTGATTTGTAAGCACTTTAGCTAGTATATTACATCTATAGTAAGTAGGTGAGATAGACCTATTGTTCTTTTTTTTTCTTGAACTATGTTTTTTTATGTTTAATAGCATGGTTAGGCTAGTTTTGTAAATAACAGTTTTGGGTTTTATATGTTCTATGACCTGGAAAAGTTCATAAAGCACTGGAATTTTCTGTCCCCATTCTGATTGTGCTGCATCATAGTAGGATTTTGAGGCCTGTGGGAATAGGAAGGTCATTCTGGTTGAGGCTGGGTCAGGATTGGCTGTTTAAAAGGTGAGCTGGGTACCCATGGTACCCAGAATATTCCAGTCTTTTTAGTCCTATGTACCTATTTAGTCCTATTTCAGCAGCTACAAGTTACTTGGAGAGTATCATAAAGAAGCAGGTGCTCCTTTTGGATGAAAACAAAGTGTGTCTTTTCCATCCCAGGAAGAAGGATGAAAGAGCTCAAACTTTCCTTTGACGCACGATGCTAAAAAAGTCTGAAAGATCATTTTATCCTTGCCGTGTTGCTATGGTAACCTGGCTTTCTGCAGCTAATTGTGTGCTTGCTTTTTTCCTTCTTTCCAAGTAGAATGAGTTGTACCCATGCTCAACAACAACAGTAAGGCACCAAGAAATATGGACTGACCATTCTATATTTATGGACATTTGCATTTAAGAATAATTATTAACTATACATGGGACAGAGGAACCATGAATTCGAGTCCTCAAAGTAAAGCAGAACATTTTCTATTTATCTTATTGATGCTTTTGCTCTCCTGTAGAAATTGGCTTTTGGTTTCAAAGGTGAGGGTGACATGATAATTTTTGTTCCTTTTTAAAGGCATGCAGCCAAGAAGTGAAGCCATGGGCATGTATGTTTGCAGCAAATTTTGGCTTAAGCAGTGAAAAATCTGTCCTGCTCAATGGTAATTGAGTATTCCTGTGGTAAGACATGGAAGTAAATTGAAATGGGGCTGTAATTTAAAATTATGAGCAATTCATGCCCTACTTCCAATGATTCTGTCATAAATAAGTCCTCTTTTGGTCTGATATAATTTTGTTCTTTAAAAACCCATGTAGCGTAAAACTGATGGATATCTTTTATTTTCCCATGAGGCTAAACATTTTGTTTAATTTTGATAAAAATGAGAAAAGTAACTAAGAAAAATGCTGTCTGTAAGTAGGTCATGTAGCTACAGAAGGACATTAGGAAGCTATTCTATTCAGTGACTTGTGATT
Organism: Lagenorhynchus albirostris; assembly: GCF_949774975.1. Classification (NCBI taxonomy): domain Eukaryota; kingdom Metazoa; phylum Chordata; class Mammalia; order Artiodactyla; family Delphinidae; genus Lagenorhynchus; species Lagenorhynchus albirostris. The sequence continues at coordinate 51,234,337 of NC_083095.1, forward strand.
AGTCAGTATGGCATCATATATGGCAAAGATCTAGAACACTGAGCTACTAGGACGTACCATAGCTAACATTAATTATACCTCCAATTCTGATAAGAATGGTTTATATCATTTCTCTTTGAACATAAATGGCCTTATTTTATTTATTTTAAGATTATAGTAATGAACTAGCCTTGGGTAATTGTTAAATTCAAAGAAGCAAGTGATAGTGACACAATCCCTATTCATAGGCAGGTGGTATACTATTTTATATTATAAACTTGGATGAGCCAAACTACAGTGAGTTGTATTCTTTAGATGTTTAAGATGGTGAAGGAGAGCAATTTATTTCACTTGAAGCGATGAGATAGTTTCTGAATGAGGGAACTAATATCTGTGAGTGTTATATGTCCTATATTTTAAAACTGATCTCATTTTATCATCATCATAGCTTTGGGAGGTAGCTAGAATTGAGCACATTTTGCAAATGAGTGAACTTGAGGCTGAGAAAACTTAAACCATTTGCCCAAGTTCAGAAAGGTAGGAGCTAGTCAAAAGAGTGATTCAAATGCAAGTCTGTTGGTCTCTAAAACGTGTTGGTGCCTTTCATGAATGATGAGGTATACCTGAATGTTTATGAAAAAGATGACTGTGCTCATTGTATTCTTTAAGAAGAATACGACCAAGGATAGTTGAGGCCTCAAGGGGAAATAGTTCAAGGTCTCTCTTTGCCATTTTTTTCACCTCTTTCTGGTTCTTCCATAAAATGAGAAACAGTGATTTGAATTGTCATCATAGTTCAATTTACTGGTTCAGCTCAATTGCTAGAAGAGGGGCTTTCAAGGGGGTGGAAGTGTGACATATGTGGGCATGGTTTACACACTTTCCCACCTCTTCCTTCTAAGCCCTTAAGTAGGAGGTGGCTGAAGAGTCCTTTCACAGCTAATTAATAAGGTAGGACTTTACCTCCATTTACTTATCATTGTTCTGTAAACATACCTCCCCTGGAATCCACCTAGGGAAGAGTGGATGTGATCTGGGGGCAGATTTCAGGGCCTCTGGTCATAATACCACCTAGAAACACCCCAGGCCCACCCTATTTATAATGGAATAAAAGTGAAAAGTTCACCAAAGATGTCTTTGTAATTGTCTATAGAGTTGTGGTTGAAATCCCTAGAAGAAAAAGAATATGAAAAGAACGTAGACATGAAGGAAATTAGAAGCAACCTGTGTGGGGATGAGAATTCTGCCTGCACAAATTAGACAGTACAAACAGAGATTTAAAATGACTTGTGTATGGATGTAACAATTCAGTTCAGGGGATGTAAAGAATCAGACCCATCTCCTCTGATAAACACAGACCTGAGAGCCCTATTAATATAGCAGCTACACAGAAGGACTTAGGTAGAATTGTGCTGGGAGATGTTATTCCTTTAAAACTTTGTCCAGTCTTAAATCTTTAACCACTGAGTAAAACTACAGTTTGACTGAATTTTTGGCCCAGAAATCTTAGCCTTCCTAACATGATAGTTTGTAACTTTCCTAACCCCTTATAGTTGGACTATACAATCCTAGAAAAACAAAAAAAATAAATTGAGCACAAAAACAAACCAAACAAAGAAGACTCATAATGTGAATCCTTTTGTGTTCACTTCAGAATGATCATTATGTTGTAAATTAATGTTTGTAATATTTAAGGCAATGTAATATCTAAGTGCATACATAGTGTTTAATTCATTAGATTGAATAAAGGATTAAGCACTTAAGAAAGCACTTAGGGAGGTGAAGTACTCACAAATCAAATATATTAAATGTATAAATCCAGTTTGAAATGTTGAAAGGAATTAAAGCTAAGTTAGGGATAGATTGCTTAGGAGAGTCTAATTTGCTCAACTTCTGTTAATGAAACACTAGTCAAGAATAAGGAGTCAGACTGTCTGGATCCAAATTTGGAGGCTGTTGATTTATGGGCTCATGGTCTTGTACAATTTACTCTGCCACCTTGTGACTCAGTTTCCTCATTTGTAAAAAGCAAATAGTAGTAAGAATCAGTAGTAAAATAATTTTACCTACTTCATGGGGTGGTTGGAAGGCTTAAAAGAGTCAAGATATACATGAGAACTGCTTGGAGCCGAGACTCGTGCACAGTAAGCCTTACATACATGCTAGTTATTGTTAAGAATAGAAGTGTTTGTTCTCACACTGTGCTTACCCTTAGCTTTTTGCCTCCCTCAGGGAAGTCTTCTGTATTCTCCCTCAACCCCACCCACATCAGAGTAAGTCCTTTCTCATATGCCCTTATTACTACTTCTACTTCATAACACTTATAATGGCATTTGAATATGTATGTCTATCTCTGTGTGCCATTTTGTGGTTGAAAGAACACATTCCTAAGACCAAAGTTAATACCAATTTGTGAGCTTTACTTGCTTTTCTTTTCTTGAACTCCATGCTAGGGTCTACATAATCACAGTGTTACTTACTAATTCACCATTTTCTTCCCCATCCACTTCCCTCACTTTCCTTAACCTGCTCACACACCTTTCTTCTCCAGCCTAAGACTGACTTATTCTGATCCTTTTTCTTGTCCTCATTTTTTTTGTACCATAAAAGCCCAGAGGCCTGTCTGGCAAGGTAGAGCACTTCTCAAAGGATGGACAGGATAAGAACCTGAATGGAAACATTAAAAAGTGTTTACTAAGTACTTATTGAATAATTCAGTGTTTTGAAAAAAATTTCATTTATTATTAGGGATGTTGGCATTTTTGTTAAAAAATGTTGAATAATTTTTGTTGATTAGAGTAGAGTCTATCAAATTTATATACTTGATTTGATTAATTTATTCAAGATAAACAGCATTCAAGCTGTAAACCCAAGTGAAATACATTAGTACCTTCAGGGTGCAACTTGGGAAATGCTTTTTGTAGTTGAAAAGAGTTAAAGCTTTTTCAGGTGTATTATGTGCTTAGATTGTTACATAAATTAACTTATTTCTTATGTCTGCAGTAAAGGTAGATGTTATCATTCCCATTTTATAGCTTGGGAACTGAGCCTCAGGATGTTTAGTGATTAGCCAAAGGTCATGAGACTCTAAGTGATAGAGAGGGGTCTAAACATTAGGTTCAAGGATCTAAATCTTACAGAGTTTTACATCCTACCACCTCTGAGGATGTAAACTTGTAGGAAACTTTGCCTCACCTTGGTAAACTCTTAGTTTGAAAACATTCTTTGTACAGTAGTCCCCCTTATCCATGAAGGATACATTCTAAGAACCCCAGTGGATGACTAAAACTGCAGATAGTACCTACCCCTATACATACTATGCTTTTTCCTATACGTGCATACCCATGATAATTTAATTTATAAATTAAGTACAGTAGGAGATTAACAACAGTAACTAAGAATAGAACAAGTTTAACAATATACTGTAATAAAAGTTATGTGAATGTGGTTTCTCTCTCTCCCTCAAAATGTCTTACCGTATAAATTTTTTTTAACATCTTTATTGGAGTATAATTACTTTACAATGGTGTGTTAGTTTCTGCTTTATAACAAAGTGAATCAACTGTACATATACATATATCCCCATATCTCCTCCCTCTTGCGTCTCCCTCCCACCCTCCCTATCTCACCCATCTAGGTGGTCACAAAGCACCGAACTGATCTCCCTGTGCTATGCGGCTACTTCCCACTAGCTATCTATTTTACATTTGGTAGTGTATATATGTCCATGTCACTCTCTCACTTCCTCCTGGCTTACCCTTCCCACTACCTGTGTCCTCAAGTCCATTCTCTACATTGGCGTCTTTATTCCTGTCCTGCCCCTAGGTTCTCCAGAACCTTTTTTTCTTTTCAGATTCCATATATATGTGTTAGCATACGGTATTTGTTTTTCTCTTTCTGACTTACTTCACTCAGGATGACAGACTCTAGGTCCATCCACCTCACTACAAATAACTCAACTTTGTTTCTTTTTATGGCTGAGTAATATCCATTGTATATATGTGCCACATCTTCTTTATCCATTCATCTGTCAGTGGATACTTAGGTTGCTTCCATGTCCTGGCTATTGTAAATAGAACTGCAATGAACATTGTGGTACATGACTCTTTTTGAATAATGGTTTTCTCAGGGTATATGCCCAGTAGTGGGATTGCTGGGTCATATGGTAGTTGTATTTTTATTTTCTGAAGGAACCTCAATACTGTTCTCCATAGTGGCTGTATCAAGTTACATTCCCACCAACAGTGCCTGAGGGTTCCCTTTTCTCCACACCCTCTCCAGTATTTATTGTTTGTAGATAGCCATTCTGACCGGTGTGAGGTGATACCTCACTGTAGTTTTGATTTGCATTTCTCTAATGATTAGTGATGTTGAGCATCCTTTCATGTGTTTGTTTGCAATCTGTATATATTCTTTGGAGAAATGTGTATTTAGGTCTTCTGCCCATTTTTGGACTAGGTTTTTTTTTGATATTGAGCTGCCTGAGCTGCTTGTAAATTTTGGAGATTAATCCTTGGTCAGTTCCTTCATTTGCAAATATTTTCTCCCATTCTGAGAGTTGTCTTTTCGTCTTGTTTATGTTGTACTTTGCTGTGCAAAAGCTTTGAAGTTTCATTAGGTCCCATTTTTTAATTTTTGTTTTTATATCCATTTCTCTAGGAGGTAGGTCAAAAAGGATCTTGCTGTGATTTATAGAGAGTGTTCTGCCTATGTTTTCCTCTAAGAGTTTTATAGTGTCTGGCCTTATATTTAGGTCTTTCATCCATTTTGAGTTTATTTTTGTGTATGGTGTTAGGGAGTGTTCTAATTTCATTCTTTTACATGTAGCTGTCCAGTTTTCCCAGCACCACTTATTGAAGAGGCTGTCTTTTCTCCATTGTATACTCTTGCCTCCTTTATCGAAAATAAGTTGACCATATGTGTGTGGGTTTATCTCGGGGCTTTCTATCTTGTTCCATTGTTCTATATTTCTGTTTTTGTGCCAGTACCATATTGTCTTGACTACTGTAGCTTTGTAGTATAGTCTGAAGCCTGGGAGCCTGATTCCTCCAGCTCCATTTTCCTTTCTCAAGATTGCTGTGGCTATTCAGCGTCTTTTGTGTTTCCATACAGATTGTGAAATTTTTTGTTCTACTTCTGTGAAAATTGCCAGTGGTAGTTTGATAGGGATTGCATTGAATCTGTAAATTGCTTGGGTAGTATAGTCATTTTCACAATGTTGATTCTTCCAATACAAGAACATAGTATATCTCTCCATCTGTTTATATCATCTTTTTTTTTTTTTTTTTTTTTTTTGCGGTACATGGGCCTCTCACTGTAGTGGCCTCTCCCGTTGCAGAGCACAGGCTCCGGATGCGCAGGCTCAGTGGCCATGGCTCACGAGCCCAGCTGCTCCACGGCATGTGGGATCTTCCCGGACCGGGGCATGAACCCATTTCCCCTGCATCAGCAGGTGGACTCTCAACCACTGCGCCACCAGGGAAGCCCTGTTTGTATCATCTTTAATTTCTTTCATCAGTGTCTTATAGTTTTCTGCATACAGATTTTTTGTCTCCTTAAGTAAGTTTATTCCTAGGTATTTTATTCTTTTTGTTGCAGTGGTAAATGGGAGTGTTTCTTAATTTCTCTTTCAGATTTTTCATCATTAGTGTAGAGGAATGCAAGAGATTTCTGTGCTTTAATTTTGTATCCTGCTACTTTACCAAATTCATTGATTAGCTCTAGTAGTTTTCTGGGAGCATCTTTAGGATTCTCTATGTATAGTATCATGTCATCTGCAAACAGTGGCAGCTTTACTTCTTCTTTTCTGATTTGGATTCCTTTTATTTCTTTTTCTTCTCCTACTGCAGTGGCTAAAACTTCCAAAACTATGTTGAATAATAGTGGTGAGAGTGGATAACCTTGTCTTGTTCCTGATCTTAGTAGAAATGGTCTCAGTTTTTCACCATTGAGAACGATGTTAGCTGTGGGTTTGTCATCTATGGCCTTTATTATATTGAGGTAAATTCTCTCTATGCCTACTTTCTGGAGGGTTTTTATCATAAATGGGTGTTGAATTTTTTTGAAAGATTTTTCTGCATCTATTGAGATAATCATATTGTTTTTCTCCTTCAATTTGTTAATATGGTGTATCACATTGGTTGATTTGCATATATTGAAGAATCCTTGCATTCCAGGGTTAAACCCCACTTGATCATGGTGTATGATCCTGTTAATGTGCTGTTGGATTCTGTTTGCTAGTATTTTGTTGAGGATTTTTGCATCTATGTTCATCAGTGATATTGGCCTGTAGTTTCCTTTCTTTGTGACATCTTTGTCTGGTTTTTCTATCTGGGTGATGGTGGCCTCATAGCATGATTTTGGGAGTGTTCCTCCCTCTGCTATATTTTGGAAGAGTTTGAGAAGGATAGGTGTTAGCTCTTCTCTAAATGTTTGATAGAATTCGCCTGTAAAGCCATCTGGTCCTGGGCTCTTGTTTGTTGAAGTTTTTTAATCACAGTGTCAATTTCAGTGCTTGTGATTGGTCTGTTTATATTTTCTGTTTCTTCCTGGTTCAGTCTCAGAAAGTTGTGTTTTTCTAAGAATTTGTCCCTTTCGTCCGGGTTGTCCATTTTACTGGCATATAGTTGCTTGTAGTAATCCCTCATGATTCTTTGTATGTCTGCAGTGTCAGTTGTTACTTCTCCTTTTGTACTTCTAATTCTGTTGATTTGAGTGTTCTCCCTTTTTTCTTGATGAGTCGGGCTAACAGTTTATCAATTTTTTTTATCTTCTCAAAGAACCATTTTTAGTTTTATAGATCCTTGTGCTTGCATCCTTCTTTTGTGTGTCATTTATTTCTGATATGATCTTTATGATTTCTTTCCTTCTGCTAACTTTGGGGTTTTCTTGTTCTTCTTTTTCTAATTGTTTTAGGTGTAAGGTTAGGTTGTTTATTTGAGATGTTTCTTGTTTCTTGAGGTAGGGTTGTATGGCTATAAACTTCCCTCTTAGAATGGCTTTGTTGCATCCCATATTTTGGATTGTTGTGTTTTCATTTTCATATGTTTCTAGGTATTTTTTGGTTTCCTCTTTGATTTGTTCAGTGATTTCTTGGTTATTTATTTAGTAGTGTATTGTTTTGCCTTCATGTGTTTGTGTTTTTTACAGAATTTTTCCTGTAATTGATATCTAGGCTCATACTGTTGTGTTCGGAAAAGATACTGATACGATATCAATTTTCTTAAATTTACCAAGGCTTGGTTTGTTACCCAGGGTGTGACATATCCTGGAGAATGTTCCATGAACACTTGAGAAGAAAGTGTATTCTGTGTTTTTTGGATGAAATGTCCTATAAATACCAGTTAAATTCATCTTGTTTAATGTATCATTTAAAGCTTGTGTTTCCTTATTTATTTTCATTTTGGATGATCTGTCCATTGGTGAAAGTGGGGTGTTAAAGTCCCGTAGTATGATTGTGTTACTGTCAGTTTCCCCTGTCATGGCTGTTAACATTTGCCTTATGTCTCCTATGTTGGATGCATAAATATTTACAATTGTTATATCTTCTTCTTAGATTGATCCCTTGATCATTATGTAGTGTCCTTCTTTGTCTCTTATAATAGTCTTTATTTTAAAGTGTATTTTGTCTGATATGAGAATTGCTACTCCAGCTTTCTTTTGATTTCCATTTGCATGGAATATCTTTTTTCCTCCCCTCACTTTCAATCTGTATGAGTCCCTAGGTCTGAAGTGGGTTTTTGTAGACAGTGTATGTACGCGTCTTGTTTTCCGATCCATTCAGCCAATCTTTTTCTTTTGGTTGGAGCATTTAATCCATTTACATTTAAGGTATTTATTGATATGTATGTTCCTGTTACCATTTTCTTAATTGTTTTGGGTTTGTTATTGTAGGTCTTTTCTTTCTCTTGTGTTTCCTACCTAGAGAAGTTATTTTAGCATTTGTTGTAAAGCTGGTTTGGTGGTGCTGAATTCTCTTAGCTTCTGCTTGTCTGTAAAGATTTTAATTTCTCCATTGAAACTGAATGAGATCCTTGCTGGGTAGAGTAATCTTGGTTGTAGGTTTTTCCGTATCATCCCTTTAAGTATGTCCTGCCACTCCCTTCTGGCTTGCAGAGTTTCTGCTGAAAGCTGTTAAACTTATGGGGATTCCCTTGTATGTTATTTGTTGTTTTTCCCTTGCTGCTTTTAATATTTTATCTTTGTAGTTAATTTTTGATAGTTTGATTAATATGTGTCTTGGCACATTTCTCCTTGGATTTATCCTGTATGAGAGGCTCTGTGCTTCCTGGACTTGATTGACTGTTTCTTTTCCCATATTAGGGAAGTTTTCAATTATAATCTCTTCAAATATTTTCTCAGTCTTTTTCTCTTCTTCTTCTGGGACCCCCTATAATTCAAATGTTGGTGTGTTTAAAGTTGTCCCTGAGGTGTGTGATACTGTCCTCAATTCTTTTCATTCTTTTTTCTTTATCTGCTCTGCAGTAGTTATTTTGAGTATTTTATCTTCCAGGTCACTTATCCATTCTTCTGCCTCAGTTATTCTGCTACTGATTCCTTCTAGAGAATTTTTAATTTCAATTTTTGTGTTGTTCATCATTGTTTGTTTGTTCTTTAGTTCTTCTAGGTCCTTGTTAAACATTTCTTGTATGTTCTCCATTCTATTTCCAAGATTTTGGATCATCTTTACTATAAATACTCTGAATTCTTTTTCAGGTAGACTGACTATTTCCTCTTCATTTGTTTGGTCGTGTGGGTTTTTACCTTGCTCCTTCATCTGCCGTGTGTTTCTCTGTCTTTTCATTTTGTTTAACTTGCTGTGTTTTGGGTCTCCTTTTCTCAGGCTGCAGGTTCGTGGTTCCCATTGTTTTTGGTGTCTGCTTCCAGTGGCTAAGGTTGGTTCAGTTGTGTAGGCTTCCTGGTGGAGTGGACTAGTGCCTGTGTTCTGGTGGATGAGGCTGGATATTGTCTTTCTGGTGGGCAGGACCACATCCAGTGATGTTTTTGGAAAGTCTGTGACATTATTATGTTTTCAGGCAGCCTCTCTGCTAATGGGTGTGATTGTGTTCCTGTCTTGCTTGTTGTTTGGCATAGGGTGTCCAGCACTGTAGCTTGCTGGTCATTGATGGGAGCTGGGTCTTAGCATTGTGCTGGAGATCTCCGGGAGAGCTTTTGCCGTTTGATATTATGTGGAGCTGAGAGGTGTCTGGTGGATCAATGTCCTGGATTCGTCTCTCCCACCTCAGAGGCACAGGTCTGACCATTGGCCGAAGCACCAAGACCCTGTCTGCCACATGGCTCAGAAGAAAAGGGAGGAAGAAAAAAAGAAAAAAAGAAAGTAAGAGGGCTTCCCTGCTGTCTCAGTGGTTGAGAGTCCACCTGCCAATGCAGGGGACATGGGTTCGTGCCCCAGTCCGGGAAGGTCCCACATGCTGTGGAGAGGCTGGGCCCATGAGCCATGGCCACTGAGCCTGCACGTCCGGAGCCTGTGCTCCACAATGGGTGAGGCCACAACAGTGAGAGGCCTATGTACCACAAAAAAAAAAAAAGAGAAAATAATAAATTTATTAAAATAAGAAAAACATTATTAAAATTAAAAACTCATTAAAAAAAGAAGAGAGCAACCAATCCAATAAACAAATCCACCAATGATAACAAGCACTCCAATCTAATCTAAAAAAAACAACAAACAACAAAAAAGCAGACAGAGCCCTAGGACAAATGGTAAAAGCAATGCTATTCAGGCAAAATCACACAAAGAAGCATACACATACACACTCACAGAAAGAGAAAAAGGAAAAGTATATATATATATATATATATATATATATATATATATATATATATATATATAACAAAAAAAAAGGAAGAGAGCAACCAAATCAATAAACAAATCTACCAGTGATAATAACCTCTAAATACCAAACTAAGATAAACATAAAACCAGAAACAAATTAGATACAGAAAGCAAACCCCAAGTCTTCAGTTCCTCCCATAGTCTACAGCCTCAATTTTGGGATGATTCATTGTCTATTCAGGTATTCCACATATGCAGGTACATCAAGTTGATTGTGGAGATTTAATCTGCTGCTCCTGAGGCTGCTGGGAGAAATTTCCCTTTCTCCTCTTTGTTCGCATAGCTCCTGGGGTTTAGCTTTGGATCTGGCCCCGCCTCTGAGTGTAGGTCGCCTGAGGGCATCTGTTCTTCGCCCAGACAGGACTGGGTTAAAGGAGCAGCTGCTTAGGGGACTCTGGCTCCTTCAAGCCGTGGGGAGGAAGAGGTATGGAAGGCAGGGTGAGCCTGCGGCGGCAGAAGCTGGCATGATGTTGCAACAGCCTGAGGTGCGCCATGTGTTCTCCCAGGGAAGTTTTCCCTGGATCTCGGTACCCTGGCAGTGGCAGTGGCAGTGGCAGTGGCGGGCTGCACAGGCTCTCAGGAGGGGAGATAGTGACCTGTGCTTAAACACAGGCTTCTTGGTGGCTGCAGCAGCAGCCTTAGTGTCTCATACCCGTCTCTTGTGTCCACGCTGATAGCCACTTCTCACGCCCCTTTCTGGAGCTCATTTAAGCAGTGCTCTGAATCCTGTCTCTTCATGCACCCTGAAACAATGGTCTCTTGCCTCTTAGGCAGGTCCAGACTTTTTCTGGACTCCCTCCCTGCTAGCTGTGGTGCACTGTCCCCTTCAGGCTGTGTTCATGCCGCCAACCCCAGTCCTCTCCCTGGGATCTGAACTCTGAAGCCCGAGCCTCAGCTCCCAGCCCCCACCCGCCCTGGTGGGTGAGCAGACAAGCCTCTCGGGCTGGTGAGTGCTGGTCGGCACTGATCCTTTGTGAGAGTATCTCTCCACTTTGCCCTCCACACCCCTGTTGCTACCTCTCCTCTGTGGCTCTGGAGCTTCCCCCACCACCACCCCCTGTCTCCGCCAGTGAAGGGGCTTCCTAGTGTGTGGAAACCTTTCCTCCTTCACAGCTCCCTCCCAGTGGTGCAGGTCCTGCCCCTATTCTTTTGTCTCTGTGTTTTTCTTTTTTCTTTTGTCCTATCCAGGTACATGGGGGAGTTTCTTGCCTTTTGGGAAGTCTGAGGTCTTCTGCCAGCATTCAGTAGGTGTTCTGTAGGAGTTGTTCCACATGTAGATGTATTTCTGATGTTTTTGTGGGGAAGAAGGTGATCTCCACGTCTTAATCCTTCGTCATCTTGAGGGTCTCTTTATTGTATAAATTTAATGCCTTTTGCATCTGAACTAAGCACTTATGCCCTGTGGCCGTAACTTTTGCAGTTTGAGGTGCCACAGCAAAATGAGTACGAATTCCTTTTTCTTTTTCACAATTTCACAGATAGAATATTTTGTAGATTTTAGCAACCTCAGCATATGATTTTTTTCCTTATTAAGTCGGGAACTTTCACCTTTTCACTCAAGGAAGTGTTTTATGTCCTCTGTCTGTCTCCCTTTTTATTGAAGTAACAGCTTCTCCTTGGCAGAATTACCAGTATTATTACTCTTTCACTTTGAAGCCATTATTAAGTAAAATGAAGGTTACTTGAACACAAGCACTGTGGTACCTTGACAATCATCTTATAACCAAAACAGCTGCTCATTGACTAATGGGAAGGATCTGCTGGACAAAGGGATGATTCACATTCCGGGTGGGATGGGGCAGGACCACAGGAGATTTCATCACACTACTCAGAATTGCACACAATTTAATACATATGAATTGTTTATTTCTGGGATTTTCTATTTAATATTTTTGAATTGTGGTTGAAAGGATCACTGAAACCGAGAAAGCACAGCCGGAGGATAAGGGGACTACTGTATACTAGTCTCCTATCTGTGTGTAAATTACTTAATGCGTTAATTTGAAGGAAGCTGAAGTCCTAAAGAACTGTACAATTTTTTGTTTTCTGCACTGACTGTATCCCATTTCTCATCTTTTCTAAGCAACATAGAAAGTGTTTACGAATTTCTATATTGTAAGACTCCCTGTTCACATAAAATGATTCAAATTTAGCACATTTATTTCCAAATAAATTTTGGGGTATAGACAGTGCAGAAAACTCAGGTTTAGTGAAAACACTGGTGAATACTGAAAACATTCTTGGTTATAAGTATGGATCTGGGAAAGTTATTATGTAAATATAATGGAAATTTTATTTTTTATGCTTGTAAGAATACATTTCTGAAGGTATTCCAGGAGTGTACTCACATCAGTAAGGAAAATCCTAATAGGTGACGAAAGCTGCCCTCTCTTACTTTTTATTTGTATTGTTAAATATTATCAGTTCACAATGAATTAAAGTAGTCTAAAAAATCTTTTCATTTAGGAACTGAAGTTTATAACATCCTTTTGAAAGAAGTTTTCACTGTAACAGAAATATAACCATCTAACTGACCGTAGAAGTGAAATAAGTTAATTTGGTCCGGAAGCTGAGTACAATTTAGAGAATGGTTGGAAGTGTATTGCAGCCAAACTGAGAGCTCTGTTTCCTTTGTTGGGGAGTAGGGAAGGAGGAGGACCAGCTCAGAAGTGAGTGAGGGTCCTGGTAATTGGAAATCTCAGTGTGTGGTTGTAGTGACAGACTGATGGGACTCGCGTGGCATACAGAGGAGCAGAGTGCGCCAAAACACAATTCTCAAGACTGAGTGAGGAAGAGAGGTACATTAGAACATCGATAAGGTTTGTTACAGAAAATGATATAAAAAAATCAAGCAGTATGCAGTGATGGGAAATTAGAAAAAATTAAGCTTACATAAACTTATTAAAGAGGACTACAGATTTTGAAATTTGAGAACTGGCATCTTTAAGATGATTTTATTGGTTTCTGGAAAACATTTATTTGAAACATTAGACTTGATAGATTTTTCAATTTTCCTTTCTGAGCTCTCAGCAGTTACATGTAAGCTTTGCCACTGAAGCTGATTGGATAGTTTTTTTGGCTCAGATGACAGGGGAAGAATCTTAAAGAATGTTACATTTTGCTATATTGAGCCATGTTATCTTTAGTTATCTTGAAGGTAGAAGAAATGTTGAAGGTATTATCAGAATACCTGGGAATTACAGGTATCAGCTCCCAGCTTTTCTCAGGGGAAGGAAAGAGTTGGTTCACAGGTCCAGCATCTTAACTTTTCTGGGGTGCTCCCCAGAGGACAGGCTGCCGTCTTGCCAACTTTGGAGATCTGAGGGGATGGCACAGGCTAGCTGCCTGAGGGAGAATGGAGAAGGCAGCTTGAGTTGATAGATGACATGACACCTCCACCCAGCCCAATAAAGAGTGAGTGGACAAAAACCATGGCTACCTACTTCTCCCTGGGGAAGGAAAGGGTTTATCCAGGCATCTAAGGTTACAACTCTTCAGGGAGCTGGTCAAAGGCTTGCCTTCTGACTTTCCTGTCCCAGAGTGCTGATGGGACCTGGCATAGCCTAGCTGCCTGGGGATAAGTGAGAACAGAGATGAAGATTTGGGCTGGGAGTTGCTCTCCACCTCGTTCAGCAAGAGCACGTGGACGAACAAGTTTCTTAATGGGGAGAGAAAGAGTTGAATAGAATGTCCAAAGATCCAACTTTTTTGGGAGCTACTCAAAAGACATATCTGATAAAGTACTACTATCCAAAATATACAAAGAATTATTAAAACTCGAGTAAGAAAACGGTCCAATTAAAAAATGGGTCACAGACACCTCACCAAAGAACTTACACAGAAGGCAAATGAGGATAGGAAAATGCTTCACATCATATGCCATCAGGAAATTTCAAATTAAAATACCAATGAAATACCACTACATATCTATCAGAAGGGCCAAAATCTGGAACACTGACAACAAATGCTGGTGAAGATGTGGAGCAATAGGAATTCTCATTCATTGCTTTTGGGAATGTAAAATGGTACAGCCACTTTGGAAGACAGTTTCTTACAAAACCAAACATATTGTTACCATAAGATCCAGCACTTGTGTTCCTTGGTATTTACCCAAAGGAGCTGAAAACTTATGTCCACACAAAAACCTGTACACAAGTGTTGAATGCAGCTTGATTGATAATTGCCAAAACATGGAATCAACCGAGATGCCCTTCAATAGGTGAATTTGATAAATAAACTGTGTTACTTCCAGGCAATGAAAGATTATTTAGCACTAAAAGGAATGAGCTATCAGGCCATGAAAAGACATGAAGGAAACTTATATGCATATTATTAAGTGAAAGTCAATCTGTAAAGGCTACATGTGGTATAATTCCAACTATATGACATTCTGGAAAAGGCAAAACTATGGAGACAGCTAAAAGATCAGTGGTTTCCAGGGGGATAAGGATGATAGGTCAAGCACTGAGGATTGTTAGGGCAATGAAAATATTCTGTATGATACCGTAATCATGGATGCGTGTCATTATTCATTTCTCCAAACCTATAGAATGTACAGCAGCAAGAGTGAACCATGATGTAAACTATGGATTTGGGAGATTATGATGTGTCATGTAGGTTCATCAGCTGTAACAAATGTACCACTCTGGTGGGTTATATGGATAATGGGGGAGGCCATGCATGTGTAGGGTCAGGGGCATATGGGAAATCTCTATACCTTCCTCTCATTTTGTTGTACGCCTGCAAGGGCTTTAAAAAATAATGTCTTATAAAGTCTTAATAAAAAACAAATAAAACAAGCACAGAAATGCAGGAAATGTCAGATTCCAGGCGACTAGCAAAACTCTTTTAAGTAATGCACTTGTATTTTTATATCGACAGTATGTGTATTGGAATTTTAAATAGGTGAAAAGAGTTATTTTTTAGTTGGGGATTCATATGTGGCAGACAAGGGGTCCAATCACCTGACCTTTTGACTTTTAAATAACATACTCTAATTTTGATGACTATTACCGAATGCGGGGTATGTGTGCTTATGCATCGGTTATACGAATAACAGTGTAGAATGCAGCTGTCATAAACAATACTGCTTAATCATTTTTGTTTGATGGATAAGAAAATTTTGCCTCTGAACTGTGAATTACAAGCTATCTCGGGAGTAAACAGTTTGACACAAATGTGACATTTGAAAATGGAATTGCATCAATAGTATGACGACTCCGCCAGGTTTCACTGGAATTGTCGATAGTGATTTGGAAAAGAGCTGTGACTGACTGTGCACCTGCTTCAGTAGCTGCACTCACTGTTCCTTATCAGGCTCAGTGTCAAATAAACTTCATGAAGATTTAAAGCCTTGGAGATAAGCATGCAATTGAAAATGCATTCCTATTATGCACTCAAGGCAATGTGATCCTACCTGTTCTCTAAATGGAATTTTAAATGGCTGGAGCCATTGGGAACTAATTTTCTGGGTTGAATGCTAATTTTCGGGGATCATTCTTAGTACACTTCATTGTAATATTCCATTTTAAACTATCAGTTTGGAATTGCTTTAAGTGATTTTATAGTTGGGGATTATCGGTAAGAAGCTGCAAACTGATTTTTATGGCACAAGCTTATTAAAACCAGCTTATGTTGCTGGTTTTTCTTACCCACAAGAGTTGTTGCCTAGCAAGACTTAACAAGTATGAAAACATCTGATTCCATTTGGCATGCCTATGATCTGCTTATGACTTAGACCCAGAGATGAGTGTCTTGCGTAAGCAGTCATCTGCTGTGCATGGTGAAATGATTTTTTTTAAAAATTTATTTTATTGAAGTATAGTTGATTTACAATGTGTTAATTTCTGCCATACAGCAAAGTGATTCAGTTATACATGTATATATTCTTTTTCATATTTTTCAAATATGGTTTATTACAAGATATTGAATATAGTTCCCTGTGCTATACAGTAGGACCCTGTTGTTTATTCATTCTCTACATAATAATTTGCATCTGCTAACCCCAAACTCTCAATTCCCCCCTCTCCCACACCCCCGTTGGCAACCACAAGTCTATTCTCTATGTCTGTGAGACAGTTTCTATTTCATAGATAGGTTCATTTGTGTCATATTTTAGATTCCACATATAAGTGATATCATATGGTATTTGTCTTTCTCTTTCTGACTTACTTCACTTGCATGATAATTTCTAAGTCCATCCATGTTGCTGTAAACAGCATTATCTCATTCTTTTTATGGCTGAGTAGTATCCCATTGTATGTGTGTGTGTGTATATATATATATATATATATATATGTATATATATCCCACATCTTCATTCATCTGTGGAAGGACATTTAGGTTGTTTCTGTGTCTTGTCTATTGTAAATAGTGCTCCTATGAACACAGGTGTGCACATATCTTTTTGAATTAGAGTTTTGTCCGGATATATGCCCAGGAGTGAGATTGCTAGATCATACGGTGACTCTGTTTTTAGTTTTTTTGAGGAAACTCCATACTGTTTTCCACAGTGGCTGTACCAATTTTCATTCCCACCAACGGCGTAGGAGGGTTCCCTTTTCTCCACACCATCTCCAGTATTTATTTATAGACTTTTAAATGATGGTCATTCTGAATGGTGTGAGGTGATAACTCACACCAGTAGTGTAAGTTTTGATTTGCATTTGTAGTTTTGATTTGCATTTCTCTAATAATTTGTGCTGAAATGATTTAATGAATGTTCCAAAATGCATTTTTCTACTTAAAAAAAATCAAAGATGATCTGCATCATGTTTCATTGACCCAATACCCTCTTCAGGATGATGCTGGAGGGAGAACGTGGCCGAACTGGCTGTTGAGCTGACTGGTGAGTCCCAGCTGATCACTCAGTAGCTGTGTGGTTGAGGCAGTTTCTTCACCTCCCTGGACTTTAGTTTCCTCATTGGTGAACTGGGTATAATAATACCTACCTCACAGGGTTGTTCTGTGATATGTTTAATATAACAACATATATGTGAAACTACTTTTACTACTTTCGCAGTCTTATACAAAAGTTGGGTTAAGACTGTGTCTCTTTATCGCTTTGTCACCGTTTACCCTTCCCCGCGATAAAGAGGCATGGACATATATACACTACCAAACGTAAGGTAGATAGCTAGTGGGAAGCAGCCGCATAGCACAGGGAGATCAGCTCGGTGCTTTGTGACTGCCTGGAGGGGTGGGATAGGGAGGGTGGGAGGGAGGGAGACGCAAGTGGGAAGAGATATGGGAATATATGTATATATATAACTGATTCATTTTGTTGTGAAGCTGAAACTAACATACCATTGTAAAGCAATTATACTCCAATAAAAAAAAAATTCTTTTAGTGAAAAAAAAAAAAAAAAAAGACTGTGTCTCAGCTGAGTTGCCCCCAGGGGACTTCTGGCAATGCCAGGAGACATTTGTGATTGTCAGAACTTGGGCAGGAGATGTGCTGCTGTCATCTAGTGGGTAGAGGCTGAGGATGCTGCTAAACATCCTGCAGTGCACAGGGCAGCTTTCTACAACAAAGATTGCTCTGGACTCAAATATCAATAACATGGTTGTTGAGAAACCCTGGGTTAAAATTTGCAAACCCCAAACATGCACATAACTCCAAGGAGCTTACTCTCCTAGTTTTTCAACCATCCTTTAGTGGCTATAAATGCCATATTGGTTACTTAATTTACATCTTAATTCCAAATATGCTTAAAAATAATAGTACTCACTACAGAATTACAACTTATTTGCCTTACATTTTGATAATATGTTATCATATACAGTCACTTTTTTGTTAAGCTTTTTCAAGGAATTATAACTGTGATTCAGGAAAGTTCTCTTGCGTCAATTTGTAAGATTCCCAAATTCACAGATATTTTAGTCCTTTAAAAAATATTTCTAATAGCTTGTTATACTAGCTTATTATAGGTCCACAATCCATTATTTGAAAATATTAAACCGAATGTCTTCCAGTGTTCAGAATGATTTTGGATTTCAGACAGGTAATGTCATGCCAACTTTGTATATGTGTGTATTGTGTAATACCTCATCCAGGTCTGGGGCATTGTGCTGTATTTAATATTTATTCAGTAAAATGTGTAAATAGTCACACTAAGTGGGTTAAATGCACTTATATCAGTTCACATCATATTTTACCACTAAAAGAATTCAGGTGGGTGTTGTTGCCAAATGAATTACAAAACAAGGCTTTCAGTTTTTAGAGTCTTTGTGAATTTTGAAATTGTAGATAAGGTGCTATGGACCTATTTATATCCCTTTACTAAGCATAATGCCCCATGTCTGTGGAGTCATGTTGTATTACCAAAAAAGCAACAGAGTATATACATTTTATTATACCTCACAGATATGCACCCTTCTTCCAGCCAATTCAGTAATTATTAGAAAGGGCATGTGCATTTGAAACATGCACTGCTTTAATTAATGTTCCAAGTTATGCCAGACTATATAAACAAGTGTCCCAATTAATGAGCAGTTGCAACCAATTTTCATAGTTAACAGGGAAAATATACCCTGCAGAATGAAAACACTCGTAGAAAGGATAGAGTTTATAACACAAGACATTTACAAACTATAATTGGATATATCTAGTCTGAGAGTGAAAGTATTATTAGTGTTTATTTTAATTAATAGTGAATATATATGTTCACAGCTTGACACAGCTTCAGAACAGTCACCATGACCATGAGTAATTATGCCTCCAGCTCTTACTATGTTCCCATATGAATGCTTAAAATTTAAGACTCTCAAAGAAAGGGATAATGGGATGAATACTTGAGAAGCTTGGTGTTGACATAGTGAATGGGAGATGCAAGAAAATTCTTCTCAAAGACAGTGCCTTCTGCATAAGGACTATAGACATGGAATGTGTCAAATTCTTACTGAGATTTATAAGTGAGTAGCTTTTTTTCTGGCCAGTTCTTCTAGGCTCCTTCTCACTGGAACACATGATACTAAAGTATTTCAGGGCTTTTTCTCATTATTATCTCCCATATGCTGTAGGAGCCTTGGCCCTGATAGCTACTCCTTGTTCAAGGCAAATATCTTTGATGTAGATTTTCTTGAAATCCACTCCATATTTGAAACCCTCCAAGGACTCTGGTTTCCAGGAATGTGGTAGTAGTCAACCTGAAAATACTCCCACTATAAAATATTTATGAACATATAAAATATAAAAATATCTTTTAAATTCCAGAACTAGGGATCTAAAAAGTAAAGAACACTTCTAGCTCCTAAAAATGAAGAGGGAAACTCATTTAGGAAGCACAGGGCTGAAACAGCAGTTAATTTCAGGAGCCTAGAATTTTAAGAGTTATGTGGTGAGAGGAGACGGGGCTTTGGATAAAGAGAGGAAGTTGGAACTGAGTTTCTTATAAAAAGCCCAAACCTTCAAAAACCTATACCCTCATAACATAATGGAATAGGAA
Source organism: Lagenorhynchus albirostris (assembly GCF_949774975.1). Classification (NCBI taxonomy): domain Eukaryota; kingdom Metazoa; phylum Chordata; class Mammalia; order Artiodactyla; family Delphinidae; genus Lagenorhynchus; species Lagenorhynchus albirostris. The sequence continues at coordinate 51,253,618 of NC_083095.1, forward strand.
AGAAAATGCTCATTTGGTTAGGGAGTATGACAAAACAAGTTGGTCAAACTTGGTTTTTGACACTGGGTAGAACATAAAGAAATAACTGTTTCATAAAAGTTTGTAGTCAGGACTTCCTTTCATATTTACCTAATGTGTAACTTCAGGAAATTAACAAAAATTTTCTTTGGAGTAAACAGCAGACGAGATGCCTATTGTTTCTACAGAAACAGACAGATAAAGCCCTGGTCAGTATAAGCTAATGATCCAAAATTACCAAAATTTCAAGGAAAAAAGTTGAGAATGACTTAGCAGATATAACAAATACAGGGCATGACCTCTAAAAATGTAGAAATATCAGTCACAAACCACAGCATAAGTATTTAAGATTATCAAAGTAATAAAGAAGGCAAAAATTAGATGTATAAAACAAGAGGAAACATTACCAGGCAAATTTTATAAAATGACATGATTGGTTGCTAGAAATTAAAATATATTGTTCAGTAGAAGAGCTTAAAGATAAAACCAGAGATAGCTTAAGAGGAATTTCATGACTAGTAAGGCATATTTGGGACAGTTATCCAGGATGCAGCCTGAGAGATAAAGAGATAGAAAACATGGCGAAACAGGGATCACTAAATGTTAATTGAACATGTACATCTATAGATGGGTTCTAGACAGAGAAAATTGGGAAAATAGGGGGGATATTATTGAAATAGAAAATAATTGAGAATTTTCCAGATTCTTCTGGATTTTTCATAGACACGACTTCTCAGATTCAGTAATTACAATGAATCTGAACACAAGATCAGTTAAATTAAATTCACATTTGGAATATTAAAATGAAATTGAAGACGAGATGATTTGAAAGGCAGCAGATAACACATATATATGGAACCTAAAAAAAAAAAGGTTCTGAAGAACGTAGGGGCAGGACAGGAATAAAGAAGCAGACATAGAGAATGGACTTGAGGACACGGGGAGGGGGAAGGCTAAGCTGTGTTGAAGTGAGAGAGTGGCATGGACATGTATACACTACCAAATGTAAAGATAGCTAGTGGGAAAGGGCCACATAGTACAGGGAGATCAGCTCAGTGCTTTGTGACCACCTAGAGGGGTGGGAGGGAGACGCAAGAGGGAGGGGATATGGGGATATATATATAAGTATAGCTGATTCACTCTGTTATACAGCAGCAACTAACACACCATTGTAAAGCAATTATACTCCAGTAAAGATGTTAAAAAAAACCCAAAAACAAAACAACAAAAAAATAAAAGCAGCAGAGAGTAAACACTGATGACATACAAAGAGGGTGATAGACTGTTAGCTAATTTATCAACAGCAATAATAGAAACCCTTAAATAGTAGAATGATCTTTGAAGTTGTTAATGTGGAATTCTATACCTAGGTAAACCATGATTTAAGAATGTAGTCAAAATAACCATATTCAGACAAATACTGAGAGTTTCCTACTAAGAGACACTAAAAAAACAACCAAAGACTGTACTATAGGAAGAAAAAAAGTCATACCCAGAAAGGAAGCATGAGAAGAAAAATGGAGTGCTGAGCAAGCAAACTATTAAACGTACAGTAAATCAAAATACATATTATGGGCTTCCCTGGTGGCGCAGTGGTTGAGAGTCCGCCTGCCGATGCAGGGGACACGGGTTCGTGCCCCGGTGCAGGAGGATCCCGCATGCCGCGGAGCGGCTGGGCCCGTGAGCCATGGCCGCTGAGCCTGCGTGTCCGGAGCCTGTGCTCCGCAATGGGAGAGGCCACAACAGTGAGAGGCCCGCGTACCGCAAAAAAACAAAAACAAAAACACATTATGGTTATATAAAACAATGGTGGTAATACGTGCTCATTTGGGGGTTATAAATCAAGGTGGAAATAGAATACTAATGAACGGTAACAAGTAAGGCCTATGAGAGGCTATTAATTCATTAATTTAACAAGTATTTATGGGTCAGGCAAACACTTTAGGTGCAAGAGATACAGCAGTGAGCAAAACAGCAAAAGTCACAGCCCGCATGGAGATTTCATTCTGGAGGGGAGAGAAAGACAACTATCAAAGTAAAATCATACAGTATTTCAGGTGGGGATACATGTTAAAGAAAATAAAAAACAGAGCAGAAATAAGAAATCCTAAATTGGATGGGTTGTAGTTTCAAATAGGGGGTCAGAGTGGGCTTCATTGAGAGGGTGACACTTGAACAACAATCTGAAGGTGGAAAGAGATTCTGGGCAGAGGGAAGAGTAGATGCAAACGTCCCAAGGACGGAGCTTGCCTGGCGTGTTTGAGGAACAGCTGACTCAGAATAAGCTTGGGTGCCGTGGGAAGTGAAGTTAGAGAGGAATGGGGGCTAGAAGATGTAGAGGTATATATCGGGTGTTGGGATGAGAAACAACTGCAGGTTTTGGAGCAGAGGAGTGACAGGACAAGAATTATATTTTACAAAGATGAGTTTGGATCCTGTGTTGGCAGTTAACTGTTGAGAAGAAGAAAACAGATAGAAGGAAGAGTTAGGACACTATTGCAATAATTCAGACAAGAGATGGTGGGTGTGAAGTTTCTAATGTCCTCATATCGTTCACAGGAGGTAGAGAGACTGACTAATTTTAGATATTGTTAAGTCAAACCTGTATGTTAAGTCCGACTACTAAACTATATGATATTACCATTTTTGTAAGTAAAAAATGGTCAAATGTTAGCAACTTCATTTGGTTCAATAAAGCAGAATTTTGATAAAGTTAGTGGAAAAGTCTGAAAAAGTTTAATGAAATGTAGGGAAGGAGAACTAAGAAGCACAGAAAGAGCAAGGCAAATAAAAAGCACAGAACATGATGGTAAAACTGTAAATGTATCAGTATCAAAATAAATCCAAAGGGACTAAACTCACAGTTAAGAGACAGAGCTCGCCAGTCTGGAAAAAACAAAACTGCTGTTAAGTTCTTAAGAGAGAGCCCTAAAACATAAAACACAGGAAGGGGGAAAGTAAAAGCATGAGGAAATCATACTGGGTAAATATTAACCAGAAGAAGATTGGTGAAGCTATATTATTTTTACAAAAAATATACTTTACCGGTAAAGAGGGTTGGTATATAATGATAAAAAGAATAGTTCTCAGGAAGATATAAAGTGCTATTTCATGCTCCTAATGTCATAATCTCAAAACATGTATATAGAGAAAAATTGATGAAAGTATGCAGTCTAAAAAGTCAACAATCATGGAGAGTTTAATAAACTTCTCTCAATAATTAGATGAAGCAGACCAAATATGTGGTTGGGTTATAAAGGATTTGTATATCACAATGAACAAAATTGATCTAGAGAGTAAAAACTCATGCCAAAAACATGAAGTTTATAAAAATTACGTTTCATGCCATAAACCAAATCTCAAAAACACCAAAAGTTTGGTGTCATACAGGTCATATTCTTGGATCACAGTGCAACTAGTAACTGTAAAAGAGGTAACTTAGAAACCCCAGATGTTGGGAAATTAACATGTCCTAAATACCTCATGGGGTGAGATTTATAGTTAATAAATGTCAGAAAATACTAGATATTGGAAAATATTTGATAGCAGTTGATATCAGATAATGAAAATACTACAAATAAATGGAGTGGAGGAATGGAGTGAAAATAGAATTTAATGGAAATGTATAGCCTGTAATTCTAAGGAAGAAGAAAGGCTGAGAATTAGTCAGGTAAGCAACTAAACTGGAAATGAATAGGAGAAAAGCCTTAATAAACACAACAGCAGAAATTATTAGAATAGAAAGCAGAGAAACAATGGAGAAGAAGATCAACAAAACTAAGAGCTGGTATTCTGAAAATAAAAATAAAATAGTCTAGTTATTGGCATGCTTGATCAAGAATAAAGGAAGAAGGCACAAATAAACAATATATGATAAAGACACCATAATTCTAGGTAAAATAAAGAAGAAAAGTTAGAATTCTATGAAAAATGTTATGCCAATAAATTTGAAAACTTAGATGGAATAAACCATTTCTTGGAAAAACATACCAAACTGTCTCAAGAAGAAATGGAAAACCTTACGAGACATTAAAAATAAAAATGTGCTCTCCCCTCTCCAAACCCAAACACCAAGCACTAGGCCTACCTGATTTTACTGGTGAGCTCTGGTAAACATTCAAGAAACAGATGCTCTCATTCTAATGTTATGGAAGAAGGTCATTGCTAATCTTGCTTTTAAAAAATATGTATATCATAATACATATGCTTTTTTAATAATACATATGCTTTTAAATTTGATTTTAAGTATACAGTTATGCTCTGAAATTCTCTATGTAGCCTTGAAACTCTCAACTGTTCTAATTAGCAATTGGTAGAAAAAGGATTTCCAGACAAATAAGAACTGTTTATGAAGTTCAAGTAGATAGAACTCTTATTTTAAAGGTATTTTCAGAGGCATGAAAGGTAAGACCACACACAAAAATATATGTATTTACCACCTGTTTGGAATAGACTTATATATAAGAATTTATATTGGTAGCCATTCTGTATCATATAACCATTTAGGTGTCCTTGTGTCCTTATCTGTAGAAAGTCCTCTGTGAAACATCCTGTTTTCAAAGGCATAACATTATCTTTTGAAGAATGTAAACTGTAATCTCAAATCCTTACAAACCAATTATTTCTCATGGAAGATGACATCCAATCTAGGGTATCTAACTCCATTCTCTACACATATGTTCAGGAACTTTTTGTCTATCTCTTTCCCCTCTGAATATAAGTGTAAATTAATAAATTAATAGGTTTAGTAGATTTCTTATCTTAAAAGATCATGTGAAAGTGATTTTATGTACATTGTTACATAGTCCAGGATAATATGAAAAGCAATTAATTTATAAGTAAACTTTACTTACTAATCTAAATGAAAAAGTCCTAAATTAAACGTTTGGCAATTCAGTTTCAGCGGAATGTTAAATAACAATACTTAACCATCAAGTTGGGTTTATTCTAACAATGCAAGGATAATGAACAATTAAATCAAGAATAGATTAAAGGAGACAATTCATATGATCTAAATAGATGCGACAAACACATTTGAAAAAATTCAGCATCATTAATGTTAAAAATCCCTTACCAAACTATGAATAAGTCCAATGAATGGTACCTACCAAAACCACCCAGGACTGTCATTCTTAAGTACTGTCCACTCACACACCCCCTCCTCAAGAGAAGTAGCAGAAATAAACAGGTTTCCTTGAAGTTCTCTTTGTGGGAGAGTGAAATTTTTACCACTAAACATTTCACTGAGGGTAAAGCGCAGTCGAGTGCCTGGTCTTCTTTCTGCAGTGGTTTTGGGCTACAAGTGACTTTACTGCTGCCAAGGCCTAATTTCTTATTCTTAGAGCAGGTATTAATTCCCCAAACTGTAAGTTCCATGTACTGGCTTTGTTACAAAGTCAGCAGAGTTCTGAGTCCATAATTTCAACTTAGTCTTACTTTTATCTGAGTCTTAGAGATTTTCTGCACTTTCAATTGAGCCTAGATCTGCTTTTAAAAGTATATTATTATAATTTATCTAGCATCTGGGTGTTTTGTGGCAACTAAGCACATTTACCACTCTATATTTATTATTAACTATTTTAGGAAATTGAGCTCTTCGTGCTAATAGTTATGGACACTTTTCCTGGTCAGCCATTTGACATTAAATGAAGTAATATAAGGGTCAACACATACTACAGTGCCTGGCACACAGTAGGTGCTCAATAAATATTTCCTTTGCTGGTTGTTTTGTAGACTACTCCTCTCACTCCTCAGCCCTAAAATTATATACACACAGAAGGCTCCAAGAAGTGGAGACTCATCATGGGTTTGGGGGAAACAACTTATAAATTGACAGTTCTCCATGGATGAATTAATTTTTTCATTTAATGGGATTTTAATGAAAATGATAACAAAATATTTTTATGTCAGGAAACATGGATTCTAAAGTTCATGTGAAAAATAAATCAGTAAAAATAGCTAGAAATGTATGTGTATATGTATATTAGATGGTTCACATATTTAAACATGTATTACTAAGTCTATAATCATTAAAAATAGCCTGATACTTGTGCTTGAGTAGACAGACAGATAATGGAATTTATTAGAAAATCCAGAAACATGTAAATTCATGAGCTTTAGTTTATGATAAAAAATGGCATTTAAGATTAGTAGTAAAAAGACAGATTTAATAAATGGCTTTGGGAGAATGGGTAAACATCTGGAAGAGAAATAAAATTTGATCCTCTTCTAAATTCAGAAAAACTTCAAATTTATCAAAGAGCTAAATTTTTTAAAGCTATGAAAATATTAGAATAAATCATGTAACAACATTTTTATAATATGTTAAGTGGAAAAGTCCTTTTTAAGTATGAGTCCAAAACTAGAAATCAAAAAAAAACTATGAAAATATTTACAATTCATATTATAATTAATGGTTAATTTCCTTAATCTGTAAAGAACTCTTAAAACCAGTTTAGAGAGGCCCAGAAACACAATAGAAAAATTGGCAAAGGCTATGAATAGTGTCTCACAAGAAAGAAAATTCAAATAACTCTAGAATATATGAAAAGCTTCTCAATATCATGCATAAGAAAAAGGCCAATGAAAACTTTCACTTATCATAGAGCACTAAATTTGATACACAGTATGTTGAGGAGTGATAAGGTATGTCGTAGGATTTGAAAAATATCAGTCTGGGCTTCTGTGAATAGAGTAAAGAAGGAGGAAGAGGACAACAAAGAAACAGGAAAATCAGCTGTAAGCTTTTAAAATTGGGGGTGGGGGGAGATGGTGGTGTAAGTGTGTGAAAGGTTTAGCATTTTTGATGGTGAATAGTGGCTGGTTATGGAGGTAGAGATGGCTGAATATTATGAACAATTAAATGTGAGGAATGATGGAAAAAGGAATTAAGAATGACTCCTAGTTTTTGATCTTAGCAACTTCATGGATATCAACAACCGCATGAGGGGAAAGAAATCCTGAGCTCCAGAAAGAAACAGCTGAGTCCTAGATTGTAGCCTTGTGAAACCTTGATCCAGGACCCAGGTGCAGCCTGCCTGGCTTCTAACCCACAGAACTAGGAGGTGATAAATATAGATTTGTGGTAATTTATTTCTTTGTGTTTGTCATGTTTGGAGTTTCTGTGATCTATAATTTTATATCTCCATAATATAGGTTCTTCCTCTGGTAACTGTCCTTTGCCAAGTGTCATGGAGTTTCACCCTACCCAGGTGTAGTTGTGTATTTGACCAAGGTCTCAAATGGATCTGATTCGAGCCACCACAGCATTCCCAAACTCTTATCTCTATCTCCTTAACTCAGCGAAATTCCTATAGTCTGCTTAGGATTCCCCCCTCTTGTACTGTAACACAAGTGGATCTAGGAAAAAAAAGCTGTAATGATTACAGGGTTCATCTTGTTTGTATACTCTAGGGACCATAGTCCTCCACTATTTGTTGTCTGATCTGGCTTTCTAGGTGTTGAGAGGGTAATTCTGGTCCAACTGCAAGTTGTTAGGAGGATAAGTTTGATACTAATTATTTCATCATGGCTCTGTACCTAAATAGCACTCGTTAAATTTTAAATTTTATTTTATAAAAGCAGATTTCCCTTACTTTAACTGATATATGCCATACATAAAAGGCAGAAGTAGAAATTAGATGCCTTTAAAGTATTTAAAAGAGGTTGAAAATAAACTACTATAACATATAGTTTATAAATTATGTGGTAAACGCATCGGGTTGATTAACTAAAATATAGTGAGTTTTCTGAATTTCACCATTTTCACTCATTCCTCAAAGTTGTATGAAGAAACAAGCTTGGATAAGGCCATCAGATTTTAAGCATTAAGCTCATTGCCTGAGAGTTGTTGCATGATGGTGTGCTCACCCTCATTGAAAGTATAAAGTACAAAATCTCTCACTGGGAGAGAATGTTGGAGAGTGCTCTGAGAATGTGAAAAATACATATAGCAACAGCATGGAGGTGTATAAGTATGTATTTGATTTTTCCTTCTTTTATTAGAGAATACCTAGGGACAAATACTTTTATAAAAATATCAGTACTTGTGGGACCAACACTAAATAGCATATCTGTGTACTTAACATTCCTCCGTATGTCTTTTTCTTTCATATCTTCATGCTTTTTTTCCCAAGTTATTTTCTTTATCTGGAATACACCTTCTAAGAATCCCTTTAACTTGGTGATCTTGGTGGCTATACTTGTATTTTTCAATGGCTTTTTAAAATGTCATCTGAGAAGCTTCTTTTTTCCCATCCTCTACCCCTAGAGTTTGTCACACTTACTTTTATGCTCTTATAGCACTTTAAAGTAACTTTATTGTAAAAATTAGCCTAGTGATTAGACCCCCCAGTCTAATGTGAGTGTAGTTACCAAAAACATGCTTCTATTCATAAGTTGTTATCTAATTGTCAAGAAGCCTCTCAAAACCAAGCGAGAAGTATTGCAACATCTCAGCACCTCTTCAAGGAGTTTCTTGAGCTCCTAATGACAATGACTAAGACTTGGTCAATTTTTAGTTCAACTCCAACCTCAATGAGTTTTTCTGGAAAGCTCAAGTGTCTTGTGTTAGAAAGGTGAGCCAGATTACAAATTGCATGGCAGTACAGAGAGGTTGCCCTGAGACTAGGGATGAGGGTAAGGGGAGCATTTGGGGGTAAAGGGAGGTACTCAGAATTCTTTGTTAAATGAATATAGATTTTGGCAGAAATCCAGCTTTGGAATCAACCTGGACTAGAGTTAAACCATGAGGGTAATAGCAGAGTGATGAAGACTTTTCCTGGTTCTCAAGATAGGATGATTGGAAGCTTAAAACTGCTCTTCCTTGTGACAGATTTCCACTTAGTGTATTGTTTTCCATATTGATCTCTCCCTTTGGCCCACAAAAAGCCAGAATGCTTCCAACTTTGGGTAGGTACTAACCAACACCTGTGACTATTCCCAGTAGATTAACTTATAGTTTGATCCTGCCAGAAGATAATTGTAGTAGATAAAGTTTTATTAAATGTTTTATTATTATCTCAGGAATGGTTTCCTTGGGTCACAGTCATATGGGGAGAGAAATGAATGTCTATGAAGGAACTATAACTAAAGCCACAAATTGGTGTTTTAAGACTGGATAATGTTCACTTTTTAGTGTATGTGGATGAAACACATTACACAATCACAAATCTTCCCATTTCAAGTTTGTTTTTTGTGAAAGGAAGTAGAAGGGAACTAATATCTGAAGAATGCCTCCATAAGTCAGACATTCTTCCAAAAGATTTCCATATTATGTTTCACATAATTCTCCTGATAACACTCTCCTTTGGCAGATGAGGAAGTTGAAGCTTAGAGATAGGAGGTAATTTATTCACAGCCGCACAGTAAAGGGTGGCCCATGTTTTGAAACCAGGACTCTCAGGTTCCAAAACCCTAAATCACACTATCTTTCAATAAAAATAACAAAAACACCCAATTTTTAAATAATATTTTACTTTTGTCTTTCTCTGTCTGACTTATTTCACTTAGCATAATGCCTTCTAAGTCCCTCCACATTGCTGCAAGTGGCAAAATTTCATTCTTTTTTATGGCTGAGTAGTATTCCATTTTATATATGTACACCTCATCTTCTTTATCCATTCATCTGTTGATGGACACTTAGGTTGCTCCCATATTTTGCACTTCATAAATAATGTGGCTATGAACATTGGCGTGCATTTATCTTTTTAAATTAGTATTTTTGTTTCTTTGAATATATACCCAGGAGTGGAATTGCTGTGTTGTATGATAGCTCTGTGTTTAGGTTTTTGACAAACCTAAATACTGTATAATATCACTTATATGTGGAATCTAAAAAATACAACAAACTAGTGAATATAGCAAAAAAGAAGCAGACTCACAGATAGAACAAACTGGTGGTTACCAGTGGGGAGGGGCAAAATAGGGGTCGGGGAGTGGAAGGTACAAACTACTGGGTGTAAGGCGACAGGATGTATTGTACAACATGGGGGATATAGCCAAAATTTTGTAATAACTAAATGGAGTGCAACCTTTAAAATTGTATAGAAAATTAAATATTTTACTTTTGATAATGACTCCTCTCTGCTAATGTCGAAGACACAACATGTATCTGTAAATAATTATTATACATAATAATCATAAACACAAGTGTTTGTAAAAGAAAATGTTTAACAAAGAATAGTTAGAATCATTTAAAGAATGTCTGTGCTCTATGTGGTTCTGGCTCACTTTTAAGTGCAAGCGGTACTGACAACTTTGAAAGTGGTTAGGGTGAGATTTCCTATCATAGGAGGTGACTGTGCACAAGGATACATTTCATTTGAGCCTATAGTGTTTTTAAGTGCTTTTCTTCATCAGAAAATACATTTCGGAAAAAGCACAGTTCTGACTGCTATATTGCAAGAGGCAAAATTCAATATTTTAGGAGTTGAAAAGACCTGATTTTGGACATTAAAGTTTACTAGGCTGGGATGATAATTTTTTATGTTTGATGGAACTTAACCTTTAACAGAATGATATGCCAGCTCTAAACTGTCTAAATGCCCTGACATGCAGGCTTACACTAAAATACCAATTTTCATCTTAATCTTTAAAAGGTTACTGAAGTAGATTAAACAAGTGCTTAAGGAAGCACGTGTATCTGACACCATCTATTCTACCTTATAATAATATGATTTCTATAAATTTTTGACATTTTACAAGGGATCTGCCGTTGCCTCTGTCTCAAGGACAATACTTCTACCAAAAAATAACCCTGAAAGATAAGATGATGATAACTTTCTAGGTGGCGATATTTTAATTACATCTTCAAGTGTAACCACAGAATCATGGTCCCTCTGAAATGTACATTTTTAAAATAAATTCTATTGTATAATGTATGTATGTGAGATACCTGCAGTCATTTGTTCAAATTTCTGTGAAACTTCTCCATCGCAAATTAGAAGTGAATGTAATTTTGTTTTAAGTGCCAAGGATGTCAAGATTGATAAGAGGATTTATGTGTCTTAGAGATCTGCCCTCTGTGCTCCAAATGCCATGTATTTATTAAGTGCTTCCTATGGAGGTAGGCACTAGTCTTAAATGTTTACAGGAATGACCTCATTTGAGCCTCTCTACAACCTTATGAGGTAGGTACTACAATTACCTGCATTTTGCGACTGGGAAAATTGAGGTACAAAGGTTGAATAATCTGCCCAGTGTTACACAGCTCGTATGTGAGATGTTGGGATTTGAACCCCTGTTGCCTCGCTGGATAGTGCCAGCTCCCACTGAGGACTACCAATTCTCTTCTGACTCTGTGATGTGTTGCTGAGATGATCTTGGCTACAAGTGATGTGAGGTGTCGCTCCAAACTAGACATGCCATTGCTTATTTTGCCATGTTATAGGTAGAATCTTGTATAAAATCGGGTGGGAGGGTGTAGGAGGAAGAAGGGAGAGATAAAGAAAAGGGAGGTGATTCATAAGATATCAGGAATCTAGAAAATACTGAGGATACAGCCCAAAGTGAAAAGCCTGCCTTGGCAATAAACAAAGAGAATCTGCTAATCATAGAAGAGGTAAAGCTTCATCTGGAGACAAAAGAATAAAGAATAGAAAGAGAGGACATGCATTTCTTTAAGGTGACAGAATTGCTGAAACTTTCTTTAAAAGTTTGAGATCACTTTGCGCAACAAATTGAACTGAAACGGATTCAGTGACGAGACTTTGAGTGACTTCAAATGATATAACTGTAGTGTTATTCTTACTGTTAGTACTGCTAGCTCCCATATTAGACCAAAGAAAGAATAATCATCTGATTGGCCAAGCTTGAGTCACTCCTCCTTTTTTATTAGCCGCTGAAAAACACACAGTTATTTGCCTTAATATGGATGATCATCTTTCATGTTGCCATGTAAAACCCCATAAATATAAGGACATCACAGTAAATCCTAGCAGTCAATTGCTGGGACTTCCTTGTACTGACAGATTTGATGAGACAGGCTTGTCAGTTTGGGTTGACTTAGGAAAGTAGAAACCACTGTAGACATTTCAGCCAGAAGGAATTTAATATTGAGCTCTTTGATACACAAGTAATTAGCTTAGACCTAATAGGGAAGAGTGGAATAAGTTGGAGGTTAACAACAGCAGGAAGCTGCTAATACCTGTAGGGCTGGAAAAAACAATGGGTTCTTTGGAGGGAGCTAAAACTAAGGCAATCAGAGCTGTAACTGCAGGATTTGGAGTTATGGAGATGTGACCATTCCAGGCGATGCTTCTAAGGCAGAAAGAGTGAGAGAAATACCTGTTTTTTTCCTTCCCCTCACTTTCCAATCTAGCCCAAGTGACAAGAGAGCCTGAGAATGAAATTAGTAGGAGAAAAGCTGGGAACATATCTGAAAGCAAATAGAAGATGATATTTGCACATTTCTCAAAAATGTGTTTCAGAGAGTATGGAAAACTTTTGAGCAGGAGGAAATAAAATATAGACATTTGTGAGGTTAAGGTCCTGTGTTTCTCCAGCCCAGCCTTGCCTGGGGACAAAACTACTGTAATAAGTCATGGTCTCTCTACCACTGACCCCATGCATAAACATTATGGGAATCCCAGTCCCAGTTCCTCCAAGAAAGTGAGGTAATTTTTTATGCTTGAAACATAGTTCTCTTGCATAAAAGTTTGTATTCTTTCCTTCTGCCTCTTCTGTCAATGACTAGAGTGGCACCAATCTCAGGTGACTGGGGTACTTTACATTTCTAAGGATGACCTCATGGGTCCCTGGCTCTGTCTTTCCCATCCTAAATTAGATTTTGGTCATATTCTCCCATTCCTCTTAACGACTACATGGAGCCCTGACCCCCTCCCACATTGCAGCTTTGCCGCTTCTTACAAATTCTCACCAGAGACTACAAGACAGTCTCCTTCCATTTTGATCTGGGTCAGGCCACAAAGCATCTATTTATCATAATATTATCACCAGGTCCACCCCTAAATTTTGAGGAACCTGGTGCAAGAATACAGATGGTGGCCCACATAGCATATTGGTGGTTGACAAATGCATGCTCATGATAACTTGATAAGCTAGATTCAAATTTAGAATTCTCTGTCGTCTCGAGTTCCCAGCTGGAACATGGTGGCAAAGGGAGGGAGCTGTCTTTGGTCCTGCCCCACTTCTTTTGCCATTCCTTCACCTCATTCCTCACACCAGGGGCCGCCCAGTCATGTGTGTGAATGCTGCCTTCCACACATCTAAGCCTTTTTATACCATCCTGCCCTCTGCCTGCATCTAAAGTTGTAGGCGCTGCCCATCAGAACGTAATGTCACAGAATTTGACTGGATGCCTCACTAGATTATAAAGCCTGTGAGGCCAGTGCTCAAATCCATGACCCACAGAAAATGTGTGATAATAAATGTGTGTTATTTTAAGCTGCTAAATTTGTGGTAATATTTTAATGCAGCAGTGGATAACAAATACAGGAAGAGACTATGTTCATTCATCTAGCATGTAGCATGCAAAAAAATATTTCCTGAATAAATGAATGAATCCATCAAACGTTTATTATGTACCACTAAGTATAAAGAATTACTTTAGGAGTGTCCAACACAAGCAAAAGTAAGAGACAAAAATCCTATTATACCAAGAAGTCCGGGAGATCAACGGTGAAGCTGCTGCTGGGAGTAGGTAGGAAAATGTGGATACTATATTATCCAGGCAGGTACAAAGATTGGAGCTAATTAGACGTTTATTGTAAAACGGGAGTAAGTTTGGGTGTTTAACCTGCTAGTGTAACACATTTCTCCTATTACCAAGTGAGAGGTGGAAAAAAAGAGAAACACAACAAAACCCAACTGGACAGAAGGCTCTAGTTCCAGTGAGCTGGTATTGAATGTCTTCAGTTTCAAAAACCACAATTTACATATTGCTAGGGTTTCATGAGGTTGTGGAATTGCTCTTGTATGGCTGATCCTTGGTACCTATTCACCAGGAGGATCTTTGCTATTGATCTTTGAGAAAAATCGAGCGCCCTCAGAGCTGAAAGATCTCAGCTTTGAAGTTAGGAAGTTTGTTCCTCTCAAAAGGTCAGTAGGCTGGTTGAAGATAATTGCTGTCTAATGTATTTATTTAGGTGATTAAGAATTTCTTGAGGATTAACCTGAGTGTCTTACATTATCTTTGACTTTGTTTCTAGGCTGAGATATTTTCAAGCAGTTTTAAGAAAATGTCTAGGTTTTACAGCCCAGTTTGTGTACCTGTCTTTCACAACTTAAGATGGTAGGTTGAAAGCTCCTCAGTGGCAGCTGGGTCAAAGGTCTGAACTCTGAATAACTGAAGTTATTGTTCTCACGGGAAAGGGAAATGGAAATACACTTTAGTCCATGAAAACAGAGAGAAAGAAAAAAACCCATTTCTTCCTAATGGTGTGTGCGCCTTTTGTAGAGATGTCTGAAAATACCCTGCTGGGCTTTGACTCCCATTTTAAGTTCAGACGATGCCCATGGTATAAATTACAAAGCTTTTATTGTGTCATTTTTATGAAGGAGAATGATACATACTATGCTTTAAATTAAGTAATGACCTGCTTATTCGGAGGTTGAATTTCTGACAACTTCTACCCTTGGGAACTCAGCCCAAACTTAGAAGGAAGAAAAGCCAGCCTTGAAGGCTGACATAGCAGTTACAAAGGCATGCACTTCACTCCTAGGGGCAGGGCCTTACTGGCTTTCCTTTAAAACACAACTTTTAACAAGCTTGGTTATCTGGCTTCCCACCTCATAGCAGACAAGAAACTACAAACTGAAAAAGAGGCAGAGAAGAAACTGCTGAAGGTGGCCATCAAAATAGCCATGGTGGCTCACGGTCTGGCAGGAGAGGTGAGACAGTGAAACTAAAAGACAGATACAGAAGAGAATTACCACCCTGACCAATAAGAATCCTGCATTATCCAGAAAATGCACAATGATGTTCAGCATCCCCTGTTTAAGAAGTAATGTGTAGCTGTGTTATACTTTGATATGAAACTGTATTTTTCAATTCCTTCTACCTCTTCCCTTTGTCTTACCATTGAAAACAGCATAAAAGTTATCTGTGTTGCTATGCTGTGTAGGGAATTGATGGTGCAGAAAGAAGAGAGTCAAATTCTTTGCTTTTGAGTTCTTGTGCACACTTTATATATCTATAGCAGAGATAAAAGTCTTAAAAAACTGCAGCTTTCACTCGAAAGAGCCAGGG
Source organism: Lagenorhynchus albirostris (assembly GCF_949774975.1). Lineage (NCBI taxonomy): Eukaryota > Metazoa > Chordata > Mammalia > Artiodactyla > Delphinidae > Lagenorhynchus > Lagenorhynchus albirostris. Next base: position 51,268,844 of record NC_083095.1, read on the forward strand.
ACTCAGGTCAGAAAAATAAATTACATGAATTCTAAAACTTGGCTTTAAATAATAAGGCCTGAATCTTGGAAGATTCAGTGCATAGAATTTGAACGATAGCTGCTAGGAAGGGAAGCTTGTCCTTTGAGGTAAACACCATTTTCCTGGCCAGAGAGGATAAGAGAATTGGAAGGGTATGTGACTTGAGCTTAGATACTGCTCGGGTCCCTGAGGAGGGCCCAGTGCACCCTCCCGATTTGGTGAGTCTTGGGGGAGGTGGTAGCGACTAAAATCTCATATGGATTTAGGGGGTCTGAGAGCAGTGTGTTTTGCCTTGGGTATAGTGTAGGACCTCTGTGAAACCCTTAGGCAAACCATGTGTCCAGTATGACACCAGGATGATAAAGTAGCTATATGTCAGTGGATTTCTCAGGATGTAGTCTTTCAGAGTTCGCTAATGTAGTGTGAGGATCCATCAGAAAAGCTCATGCCCCCCGCCCCCACCCTAAGTTCCCCTGAAGTGGCTGAAAGGAACCTGCTCACTTGGTGCATTTCATGGCGTCAGGAGGCCAGGTGTGTGGACCTGGCTGCCACAGATGGAGGCCAGAGAGATGAAGATGGTTCAAGAGAGGGCAGTAAGTGCAGGTTATGGCACACACCTCTCCCCTGCACCCTCCTTCCTCTTTGACCTGAGCCCAACTGGTGCCCAGTGAGAAGGAAGGGAAGAATGTGAGGGGGGGATCCTGGAGGGACTGAGCAGTTACTCAGAAGAGACTGAATTTCAAACTGGAAAGCCTGAGTTATCTTTAACTGGCAAAGGTGAGAAAACAATGACTCATAAGGCATAGGTAAATTTCATTATTGAGAAGTAAAGAACATTATAATTTTTGCCCATCCAGTATGTATTCTAAAAGATTTTAAAAGGTTTTCACTTGTTAAAATGAAAAAGAAAAGGCTTTGGCATTTGAAAGAGACATAAGGATTCACTTTTATATAATCTCCTCTTCTCACAATGCCTCTAAAAAGCGTCAAACAAACCGATCTTCCATGTATAATACAGGAACAGCATTTTTATAGCAGCCCACCCCTTCTTTTCTGTGGCAAAGCCCAAAGTACATTGCCCTGGTAGATGTTGTTTTTAGAGAACAGAAAAGCTTGCAGGCCACAAGTGGTTAAATGTGCCTGAAACACCATAATGTGTGTGATGCAAGTACTAAGAATACTGATTGTGTCCTAGAAAGGAGGCACGTCGTCACCCATTTTCATCTGGAGTTGCCAGGATATGCATCTCAGTCTATCCTTCCCTTATGCATGCATATTATAGCAAGGAAATGCATTTTCTTAGGTACTCCTGGCCCTCTCCGTCCTCTTATGCTCAGCAGCAGTTTTCATAAATGATTAACACCCAGATAGCATTTTCCACATTAACCTTGTGATGTCTGATAGTGAAGACAGAGACAGATACTGCCTTGCTGAAATGTGTACACATAATCCATAATGAATAACTTCAGCTCCTCGGTGACCATGACAAGGCATCACAAGCAAAGTGAGGACCAAGTTGACAAAGATGCTGAGTCCAAAAAGCAATACTTCACGATTTGGCTAAGCATGCAATTTAAAACACCAGCAAAGTTCCTCCCTGCTTGGTCCAACACAGACCTCTCATTCTGTACCCAAGGAGGCTCAGCCACAGCAGTCCTTAATGTCCCTTTCCTATGGGGCGTTGGTTTAGGTTGGGCTGCAGGGTGTCCTCAGAGAGTTCCTTTCCCCAGTTTGCTCTGATTCTGGTATATGGATCCTGCCCAGGTATCTCTGTGACTTTCTGTACTCCACACATTCCAGCAGAGCTGTGGAGGCAGCGTGGTTTGGGACCAGGGTTCTACGTCCTCTGTGGAGGGGGGCGAGTCTAAGTGAATGAGCTCAAGAGGTTTGAATGCTGCTCGTGTCTCCCAGGGGTTGGAGGTTAATTAGCTCTGAAAAATGAATACTGAATGGACACATTTTTATTTTCCATTTTCCTGAAAGACTAAAATTAATTTCTTGAATTAGATTACTTGTTATCCCTATCCATGCATGCATCAATGGTGCCTCATAGACTTTGATGTGCTCCTACTTTGACCATTGCCAGTGGTATTTTCCTGATGTAGATTTTAAGGCTTATAAGTAAGGGATAGCATTGCCTTTGCTGACTCACCCATGCTCTTTCACACATTTTGAGCACTAATATGGAAACCTTCATGCATTACTGTTTGTAGAGAGTTGACGTCTTCCCTGAGGAATTGTTTTGTGGCTGAGCAAACACCTAATACAGCACTGAGTTTTCCAGTTCTTTGCTCTGTTAAATGTGAATCAAAGCAGGAATCACGTATACTGTTATGTTATTAGTATTGATATGTTTAGGTAGCATTGTCCTGTTTCAGTATTTCATCAAGGATGGTCTAACCTTAGGTCTTACCCATTATTCATTACTGGTGCATTGTGATACCTTATAAAAGATGGAGTAAAGTGTTTCTCAGACTTTATTGTATTACTTGCCTTTGAATCTTGTTAAAAAGTAGACTGTGATTCATTAGGCCCTGAGTAAGGCCTGAGGTTCTACATTTCTAGGATGTTTGCACGTCATAGGAATGTCGATGATCCATAGACCATACGTTAGTAGCAAGGCTACCACAAGCATTGTGTCGGGAGAAGGATTGAGAGACTGAACTTGTTCCATCTATTTATTTACAGTATTCCTGCCTTATCTGTGTTAGGGTATAGTCTTTATTTCTTCCACCCTCTCCCTATGAGCTCACTATAATCTTTGCTGCATGGTACATATCTACATTATGTTATGGAAACAGCCCTAATTTCAGTTATCATTATTGCTGTAATAGTATAGTGGGGTCCACATAAACTCTTTAGATGTGTATAGAAATCTTTGCCCAGGCAAAGTCCACCTGCTTCGGAATCTCTTTATTCCAATTCTTATTTCTTCAACTGATATACGCACTGACACTCAGGCTACTAAAATTTTTTCCAAGATTAATATAGAGATGCAAGTGAAACTTCTAGCTTCTCAAGAGCGTAACAGAGAAAAGAACGAGCACATTTAGTTCATCAAGCACTTATTGACTACCTTCTTTATACCAAACTTTTTTTTTTTAACATCTTTATTGGGGTATAATTGCTTTACAATGGTGTGTTAATTTCTGCTTTATAACAAAGTGAATCAGTTATACATATACATATGTTCCCATATCTCTTACCTCTTGCGTCTCCCTCCCTCCCACCCTCCCTATCCCACCCCTCCAGGCGGTCACAAAGCACCGAGCTGATATCCCTGTGCCATGCGGCTGCTTCCCACTAGCTATCTACCTTACGTTTGTTAGTGTATATATGTCCATGACTCTCTCTCGCCCTGTCACAGCTCACCCTTCCACCTCCCCATATCCTCAAGTCCGTTCTCCAGTAGGTCTGTGTCTTTATTCCTGTCTTACCCCTAGGTTCTTCATGACATTTTTTTTTCTTAAATTCCATATATATGTGTTAGCATACGGTATTTGTCTTTTTCTTTCTGACGTACTTCACTCTGTATGACAGACTCTAGGTCTATCCACCTCATTACAAATAGCTCAATTTCGTTTCTTCTTATGGCTGAGTAATATTCCATTGTATATATGTGTCACATCTTCTTTATCCATTCATCCGATGATGGGCACTTAGGTTGTTTCCATCTCCGGACTATTGTAAATAGAGCTGCAATGAACATTTTGGTACATGACTCTTTTTGAATTACGGTTTTCTTAGGGTATATGCCCAGTAGTGGGATTGCTGGGTCATATGGTAGTTCTATTTGTAGTTTTTTAAGGAACCTCCATACTGTTCTCCATAGTGGCTGAACCAATTCACATTCCCACCAGCAGTGCAAGAGTGTTCCCTTTTCTCCACACCCTCTCCAGCATTTATTGTTTCTAGATTTTTTGATGATGGCCATTCTGACTGGTGTGGGATGATATCTCATTGTAGTTTTGATTTGCATTTCTCTAATGATTAATGATGTTGAGCATTCTTTCATGTGTTTATTGGCAGTCTGTATATCTTCTTTGGAGAAATGTCTATTTAGGTCTTGTGACCATTTTTGGATTGGGTTGTTTGTTTTTTTGATTTTGAGCTGCATGCGCTGCTTGTAAATTTTGGAGCTTAATCCTTAGTCAGTTGCTTAATTTGAAAATATGTTCTCCCATTCTGAGGGTTGTCTTTTGGTCTTGGTTATGGTTTCCTTTGCTGTGCAAAAGCTTTGAAGTTTCATTTGGTCCCATTTGTTTATTTTTGTTTTTATTTCCATTTCTCTAGGAGGTGGGTCAGAAAGGATCTTGCTGTGATTTATGTCATAGAGTGTTCTGCCTATGTTTTCCTCTAAGAGTTTGAGAGTTTCTGGCCTTACATTTAGGTCTTTAATCCATTTTGAGCTTATTTTTGTGTATGGTGTTAGGGAGTGATCTAATCTCATACTTTTACATGTATCTGTCCAGTTTTTTCAGCACCACTTATTGAAGATGCTGTCCTTTCTCCACTGTACATTCCTGCCACCTTTATAAAAGATAAGGTGTCCATATATGCGTGGGTTTATCTCTGGGCTTTCTATCCTGTTCCATTGATCTATCTTTCTGTTTTTGTGCCAGTACCATACTGTCTTGATTACTGTAGCTTTGTAGTATAGTCTGAAGTCAGGGAGCCTGATTCCTCCAGCTCCATTTTTCGTTCTGAAGATTGCTTTGGCTATTCGGGGTCTTTTGTGTTTCCATACAAATTGCGAAATTTTTTGTTCTAGTTCTGTGAAAAATTCCAGTGGTAATTTGATAGGGATTGCATTGAATCTATAGATTGCTTTGGGTAGTAGAGTCATTTTCACAATGTTGATTCTTCCAATCCAAGAACATGGTATATCTCTCCATCTATTTGTATCATCTTTAATTTCTTTCATCAGTGTCTTATAATTTTCTGCATACAGGTCTTTTGTCTCCTTAGGTAGGTTTCTTCCTAGATATTTTATTCTTTTTGTTGCAATGGTAAATGGGAGTGTTTTCTTGATTTCACTTTCAGATTTTTCATCATTAGTGTATAGGAATGCCAGAGATTTCTGTGCATTAATTTTGTATCCTGCTACTTTACCAAATTCATTGATTAGCTCTAGTAGTTTTCTGGTAGCATCTTTAGGATTCCCTATGTATAGTATCATGTCATCTGCAAACAGTGACAGCTTTACTTCTTCTTTTCCGATTTGGATTCCTTTTATTTCCTTTTCTTCTCTGATTGCTGTGGCTAAAACTTCCAAAACTATGTTGAATAAAAGTGGTGAGAGTGGGCAACCTTGTCCTGTTCCTGATCTTAGTGGAAATGCTTTCAGTTTTTCACCTTTGAGGATGATGTTGGCTGTGGGCTTGTCATATATGGCCTTTATTATGTTGAGGAAAGTTCCCTCTATGCCTACTTTCTGCAGGGTTTTTATCATAAATGGGTGTTGAATTTTGTCAAAAGCTTTTTCTGCAGCTATTGAGATGATCATATGGTTTTTCTCCTTCAATTTGTTAATATGGTTTATCACATTGATAGATTTGCGTATATTGAAGAATCCTTGCATTCCTGGAATAAACCCCACTTGATCATGGTGTATGATCCTTTTAATGTGCTGTTGGATTCTGTTTGCTAGTATTTTGTTGAGGATTTTTGCATCTATGTTCATCAGTGATATTGGCCTGTAGTTTTCTTTCTTTGTGACATCCTTGCCTGGTTTTGGAATCAAGGTGATGGTGGCCTCGTAAAAGGAATTTGGGAGTGTTCCTCCCTCTGCTATATTTTGGAAGAGTTTGAGAAGGATAGGTGTTAGCTCTTCTCTTAATGTTTGATAGAATTCACCTGTGAAGCCATCTGGTCCTGGGCTTTTGTTTGTTGGAAGATTTGTAATCACAGTTTCAATTTCAGTGCTTGTGATTGGTCTGTTCATATTTTCTATTTCTTCCTGATTCAGTCTTGGCAGGTTGTGCATTTCTAAGAATTTGTCCATTTCTTCCAGATTGTCCATTTTATTGGCATAGAGTTCCTTGTAGTAATCTCTCATGATCTTTTTTATTTCTGCAGTGTCAGTTGTTACTTCTCCTTTTTCATTTCTAATTCTATTGATTTGAGTCTTCTCCCTTTTTTTCTTGATGAGTCTGGCTAGTGGTTTATCTATTTTGTTTATCTTCTCAAAGAACCAGCTTTTAGTTTTATTGATCTTTGCTATTGTTTCCTTCATTTCTTTTTCATTTATTTCTGATCTGATTTTTATGATTTCTTTCCTTCTGCTAGCTTTGGGGTTTTTTTGTTCTTCTTTCTCTAATTGCTTGAGGTGCAAGGTTAGGTTGTTTATTCGAGATGTTTCCTGCTTCTTAAGGTGGGCTTGTATTGCTATAAACTTCCCCCTTAGAACTACTTTTGCTGCATCTCATAGGTTTTGGGTCGTTGTGTCTCCACTGTCATTTGTTTCTAGGTATTTTTTCATTTCCTGTTTGATTTCTTCAGTGATCACTTCATTATTAAGTAGTGTATTGTTTAGCCTCCATGTGTTTGTATTTATTACAGATCTTTTCCTGTAATTGATATCTAGTCTCATGGCATTGTGGTCAGAAAAGATACTTGATACAATTTCAATTTTCTTAAATTTACCAAGGCTTGATTTGTGACCCAAGATATGATCTATCCTGGAGAATGTTCCATGAGCACTTGAGAAAAATGTGTATTCTGTTGTTCTTGGATGGAGTGTCCTATAAATAACAATTAAGTCCATCTTGTTTAATGTATCATTTAAAGCTTGTGTTTCCTTATTTATTTTCATTTTGGATGATCTGTCCATTGGTGAAAGTGGGGTGTTAAAGTCCACTACAATGATTGTGTTACTGTCGCTTTCCCCTTTTATGGATGTTAGTATTTGCCTTATGTATTGAGGTGCTCCTATGTTGGGTGCATAAATATTTACAATTGTTATATCTTCTTCTTGGATCGATCCCTTGATCATTATGTAGTGTCCTTCTTTGTCTCTTCTAATAGTCTTTATTTTAAAGTCTATTTTGTCTGATATGAGAATTGCTACTCCAGATTTCTTTTGGTTTCCATTTGCATGGAATATCTTTTTCCATCCCCTTACTTTCAGTCTGTATGTGTCTCTAGGTCTGAAGTGGGTCTCTTGTAGACAGCATATATCAGGGTCTTGTTTTTGTATCCATTCAGCCAATCTGTGTCTTGGTGGGAACATTTAGTCCATTTACATTTAAGGTAATTATCGATATGTATGTTCCTATTCCCATTTTCTAAATTGTTTTGGGTTTGTTATTATAGGTCTTTTCCTTCTCTTGTGTTTCTTGTCTAGATAAGTTCCTTTAGCATTTGTTGTAAAGCTGGTTTGGTGGTGCTGAACTCTCAGCTTTTGCTTGTCTGTAAAGGTTTTAATTTCTCCATCAAATCTGAATGAGATCCTTGCTAGGTAGAGTAGTCTTGGTTGCAGGTTTTTCTTCTTCATCACTTTAAATATGTCCTGCCACTCCCTTCCGGCTTGTAGGGTTTCTGCTGAGAGATCAGCTGTTAACCTTATGGGGATTCCCTTGTGTGTTATTTGTTGTTTTTCCCTTGCTGCTTTTAATGTGCTTTCTTTGTATTTAATTTTTGACAGTTTGATTAATATGTGTCTTGGCGTATTTCTCCTTGGATTTATCCTCTTTGGGACTCCCTGTGCTTCCTGGACTTGATTAACTATTTCCTTTCCCATATTAGGGAAGTTTTCAACTATAATCTCTTCAAATATTTTCTCAGTCCCTTTCTTTTCCTCTTCTTCTTCTGGAACCCCTATAATTCGAATGTTGGTGTGTTTAATGTTGTCCCAGAGGTCTCTGAGACTGTCCTCAGTTCTCTTCATTCTTTTTTCTTTATTCTGCTCTGCAGTAGTTATTTCCACTATTTTATCTTCCAGGTCACTATCCGTTCTTCTGCCTCAGTTATTCTGCTATTGATCCCATCTAGAGTACTTCTAATTTCATTTATTTTGTTGTTCATCGTTGCTTGTTTCATCTTTATTTCTTCTAGGTCCTTGTTAACTGTTTCTTGTATTTTGTCCATTCTATTTCCAAGATTTTGGATCATCCTTATTATCATTATTCTGAATTCTTTTTCAGGTAGACTGCCTATTTCCTCTTCATTTGTTAGGTCTGGTGCATTTTTATCTTCCTCCTTTATCTGCTGTGTGTTTTTCTGTCTTCTCATTTTGCTTATCTTACTGTGTTTGGTGTCTCCTTTTTGCAGGCTGCAGGTTTGTAGTTCCCGTTGTTTTTGGTGTCTGTCCCCAGTGGCTAAGGTTGGTTCAGTGGGTTGTGTAGGCTTCCTGGTGGAGGGGACTAGTGCCTGTGTTCTGGTAGATGAGGCTGGGTCTTGTCTTTCTTGTGGGCAGGTCCACATCTGGTGGTGTGTTTTGGCGTGTCTATGGACTTATTATGATTTTAGGCAGCCTCTCTGCTAATGGGTGGGGTTGTGTTCCTGTCTTGCTAGTTGTTTGGCATAGGGTATCCAGCACTGTAGCTTGCTGGTCGTTGAGTAAAGCTGGGTGCTTGTGTTGAGATGCAGATCTCTGGGAGATTTTTGCCGTTTGATATCATGTGGAGCTGGGAGGTCTCTTGTTGACCAGTGTCCTGAAGTTGGCTCTCCCACCTCAGAGGCAGAGCCCTGACTCCTGGCTGGAGCACCAAGAGCCTTTCCTCCACACGGCTCAGAATAAAAGGGAGAAAAAGTAGAGAGAATTAGTAGAAGTATGAAGAAAGAAAGGAAGGAAGGAAGGAAGGAAAGAAGAAAGAAAGGAAGGAAGGAAGGAAGGAAAGAAGAAAGAAAGAAAGAAGCAAAGAAGGAAAGAAGGCAAGAAGGAAAGAAAGGAGGGAGGGAGGGAGGAAGGAAGGAGGGAAGGAAGGAAAAAGACAGAAAGAAAGAAGATACAGTAAAATAAAATAAAGTATAATAAAGTTATTGAATTAAAAATAATTATTTAGAAAAAATAATAGATAGAACCTTAGGACAAATGTTGGAAGCAAAGCTATACAGACAAAATCTTACACAGAAGCATACACATACAGCCTCACAAACAGAGGTAAAGGGGAAAAAATCATAAATCTTGCTCCCAGAGACCACCTCCTGAATTTGGGATGATTCGTTGTCTAAAGGAGGGAAGGAAGGAAGGAAGGAAGGAAGGAAGGAAGGAAAGAAAGGAAAGAAAAGAAAAGAAAAGAAAGAAAGAAAGAAGGTAAAGTATAATAAAGTTATTAAAATTAAATTTAATTATTAAGAAAAAAATTTTAAAAAAACCATGGACGGATAGAACCCTAGGACAAATGGTGGAAACAAAGCTATACAGACAAGATCTCACACAGAAGCATACACATAAACATTCACAAAAAGAGGAAAAGGGGAAAAAATCATAGATCTTGCTCTCAAAGTCCACCTCCTCAATTTGGGATGATTCGTTGTATATTCATGTATTCCACAGATGCAGGGTACATCAAGTTGATTGTGGAGCTTTAATCCGCTGTTTCTGAGGCTGCTGGGAGAGATTTCCCTTTCTCTTCTTTGTTCTCACAGCTCACAGGGGCTCAGCTTTGGATTTGGCCCCGCCTCTGCATGTAGGTTGCTGGAGGGCGTCTGTTTTTTGCTCAGACAGGATGGGCTTAAAGGAGCCGCTGATTAGGGGGCTCTGGCGCACTCAGGCCGGGGGGGGGGGGGGGAGGGAGGGGCACTGCGTGCAGGGCGGGCCTGCGGCGGCAGAGGCCGGCGTGACGTTGCACCAGCCTGAGGCCCGCCGTGCGTTCTCTCGGGGAAGTGTTCCCTGGATTCCGGGAACCTGGCAGTGGTGGGCTGCACAGGCTCCCCGGAAGAGGGGTGTGGATAGTGACCTGTGCTCGCACACAGGCCCCTTGGTGGTGGCAGCAGCAGCCTTAGCGTCTCCCGCTCGTCCCTGGGGTCAGTGCTTTTAGCCGCAGCTCGCGCCTGTCTCTGTGGTCCGCACTTTTAGCCGCGTCTCGCGCCGTCTCTGGGGTTAGCGCTTTTAGACGCGGCTCGCGCCCATCTCTGGAATTCCTTTAAGCAGGGCTCTTAAACCCCTCTCCTCGCGCGCCAGGAAACAAAGAGAGAAGGAAAAGTCTCTTGCCTCTTCGGCAGGTGCAGACTTTTCCCTGGACTCCCTCCCGTCTAGCTGTGGTGCACTAACCCCTTCAGGCTATGTTCAAGCCGCCAACCCCAGTCCTCTCCCTGCGCTGACCGAAACCCGAGCCTCAGCTCGCAGCCGCGCCCGCCCCGGCGGGTAAGCAGACAAGCCTCTCGGGCTGGTGAGTGCCGGTCGGCACCGATCCTCTGTGCGGGAATCTCCCCGCTTTGCCCTCCGCACCCCTGTTGCTGTGCACTCCTCCGCGGCTTCGAAGCTTTCCCCCTCCGCCACCTGCAGTCTCCGCCCGCGAAGGGGCTTCTAGTGTGTGGAAACTTTTCCTCCTTCACAGCTCCCTCCCACTGGTGCAGGTCCCGTCCCTATTCTTTTGTCTCTGTTTTTTCTTTTGCCCTACCCAGGTACGTGGGGAGTTTCTTGCCTTTTGGGAAGTCTGAGGTCTTCTGCCAGCCTTCAGTAGGTGTTCAGTAGGAGTTGTTCCACGTGCAGATGTATTTCTGGTGTATCTGTGGGGAGGAAGGTAGTCTCCGCGTGTTACTCTTCCGCCATCTTCAAGGTCCCCCCTATACCAAGCTCTTAAGTATTAAGGCTTAAAAGATAAATGAAATATGGGAGATAATGGCCGTATTCATATCACCTGGTAAATACATATTGTTTATATTGATAAATCATGCATATATTTACCCAAATCAGTAAAATTTACATCTGGTAATAATGTTTATCTGATATTCTAAATAAGAATAACTGTGCACATACTGTTTAAAATTGAAAAACAGTCCTCAGCCCCATGATGTGTGTTTTCTCCAGCAATCACTCATTGGCCATTGGATTTCAGGTTGAATAATTTGAGTCAGTATAAAAGTCAGCATTCCTCTTCATGTAGAATTAATCTGCCCCCCTTCTCTAAAACTAGACTAAATAAGTTTCTTGCCACTTAATTATCTTGTGCACATGTGTTTGTGTATACGTTGATGTGCACTTTTGGTGAATAGAATAAAACCACAGGCATACATGGGGCAAATCAGCCATTATATTAAGAGAATGGGGGGATGAAGAGTTGAACAAAGTTTGAAATGACCTCGTTTCCTAAAAATTAATCCTCTGTGAGATAGTATTTGGTAATCTCGCCAATATATTCTAATGATGTCTACATGTTGAGGGCTGTTTTGAAGAAAAACTTAAGCAAATTGGTATAGTAACTGACATTTGCTATTTCAAGAAGTCTTTTTGAATTGAATTCAATGTCAGTGAAAATTTTATTAACTTCCATAGGCAAATATCTGCTAGATTCTTCTCTACAGAAAAGAAGAAATGGATTCTCTTGTCCAAAACTGCAAAAGTCAGTGAAAAATAATTTTAAGATGAAAAGGAACAAATTAAGGAAGTTAACAATGTTTTGTGAAATTCTACAAATATAGAAACAGGTAGCACTGGGATTAGAATGGTTGATCTTATACATTGCATAGACTTCTAGTGGGGAGGTTAGGTAAAGGGAGACGAGAATGATGAGGTCTTGAATTAGGTTGGCGAGAGAGAAAAAGAAAGGTTAAGAAAAGTGAAACAAATTACAGAGGAAGAATCTATAAGGCTTGAGAACTTACTGACTGTGAGACTAGGAGAGGATATGATTCCAAGATTTTATGCAAGAATGCTTGGATGGATGTTGTCACTAACAGACGAAGGATACCGGGGGGGAAGAAGTAGTTATTGAAGAGTATAGAAAATGCACTTATTTTCTATATATGGAATTTAAGTTTTGGGGAGCACCATATAGTAGATGTCAAGCATGTAGATTTTGTGGCTCAGGAAGGTGTCACCTGCAGTGCCACAGCTATAGATTTGAGTGTTTTCTGCATTTAAGTTATAGCTGAAGCTCTGGTAGTGTATGAGATCCCCAGGAGAGGAGGGGGGAAAGCTAGGGAATTCTGAGCAACTATTTGGAGGCAAGTTATTGAAGGAGGGGAGTTTTGTTGAGAAAACGGGGATTAATTTCAAGAAGGAAGTGATAGGTAGTGTCAAATTTCAGGATGTGAATGTATTTTGTTCACTCTGCTGATTGTATCATTGGTGTAAAGTGTTGAACTATGCCTTAGTATAAGACTGTTTGTTTTCTGTTACACAACAAAGAAATATGCCTATTACAAAGACCAAATAAAATTATGCTTGATTTAAATTGTTTCACCCAAGGATTATTTGTCTTCTCTCCCACTTACAACCCACTCCTTTTTTAAAATTGCCCTTCTGGGTTTGGATCTCTAATTCTGGAGTTTGGAGTCTCTAACGCTGTACGTGATGGATGTAGTCTGTCTCATACTCCCTTTTCCACTTCTTTGTGCTTAAGAGAATCTAAATGTTCTTTAAGCTCCACTGATGTCCATATCAGTAAGAAATGTCTGTTTTGAATATAGTTCAGTGAGTTGCTTTCTTTGTCATTTTTAAAAAATTGAAGCAAAACACACAACATAAAAATACCAGCTTAATAATTTTTAAGTATAAAGTAGTGCTAACTGTGTTGCATATTTTTGTGTAACAGATCTCTAGAAGTTTTTCATCTTGCAAAACAAACTCTCTACCCATTGAACAACAACTCCCCTATCCCCTTCCCCCAAGCACCTGCTAACCACCATTCTTCTTTCTGTTTCTAAGAGTTTGACAACTTTAGATACCTCGTGTGAGTTGAATCATGCAGTATTTGTCTTTTTGTGACTGGCTTACTTCATTTTTCATAATGTCCTCAAAGTTCATTCATGATATTGAATATGACAAAATCTCCCTCTTTTTTAAGGCTGAATAATATTCCATTGCATGTATATACCACATTTTGTTTACCCACACATCCATCAGTTGACATTTAGGTTGGCTATCCTGAATAATGCTTTAATGAACATTAGGTGTGCAAATACCTTTTTGGGATTCTGCTTTCAATTCTTTTGCATAGATATCCAGGAGTGGGATTGATAGATCATATGGTAATTCTGTTTTTAATTTTTTGAGGACTCTTCATACTGTTTTTCATAGTGGTTATACCATTTAGCATTCTCACCAATAGTGTACAAGGGTTCCAATTTCTCCACATTCTCACCAACACTTATTTTCTGTGTTCTGATAGTGGTATCCTAGTGGATCTGTGGTGATATCTCACTGGGGTTTTGATTTGCATTTCCCCGATGATTAGTGATGTTAAGCATCTTTTCATGTATTTGTTGCCCATTTGTATATCTTCTTTGGAGAAATGTCTATTCAAGTCCTTTGCCCATTCTTTAATTGAGTTATTTGGTTTATTTTGTTGTTGAGTTGTAAGAGTTATTTATGTATTCTGAATATTAATCCCTTATCAGTTATATGGTTTGCAAATATTTTCCCCATTCTATAAGTTGCTTTTCACTCGGTTGATGTTTCCTTTGCTGAGCACAAGTTTTAAAGTTTTATGTAGTCCCATTTGCCTATTTTTACTTTTCTTGCAGGTGGCTTTCTTCCTTCTTTTAAAGTGGGACAGTGGTGTTACTGACTCTAAAGTGATACTTGGATATTGACCAAGGGAGACAAACATTGGTGTTCAACTTCCCAGACTCATAAGACCTGATATCTTCTCACTGTTTTGGCATTATATCTTTAATTTTCCTTAATAAGAGTTAGTTGATCAGGGGTGAATTCTTCTGTAAGATCCTTGGAAGGTCATTCTTCTGCTGTTTGTCAAGATGGGACATATATTTCTGCCAAGGGTTTCATTGTCATGTAAGGGTTGGGTCAGAAGACTGTAACTAATGTTTCTCCTAGCTGTAACACCTTCTCTTTACTTTCTATACACAGCAACAAAATTCAATGAAGGGAAGAGCTTCTTCCAAAGTCAATTAGTTGGGAAAGACAAATAGTCCAGAAATCACAGAGGAGTTGCTTGTCATCCCTCTATTGACTAGAGCTGGAAACAAAGCTGCTTAATGCAGTGTAAGTTGTCATTGCAAGCAGGGTTTTGCTCAGTTTACTGAGCAAATGTATTGACTGTAGGATATAAATAAATCTCTTGCAAACAGATTTAAATGCATGGCGATTACAAAACAGCCATCCATTTTTCTCTCTAATCTCAGGAGAGAGGAAGTAACAGCTGGTACAGCCATTTGCCTCAAGGAAAAAGCACACACAGCAACACCTCTGGTTCCCCCTTTATCAATTCTCTTTTTAACAGTGTTGCTTCCACTCACCACTTGACTGATGTGAGAGCAAGAATTCCTGTTTTCTGTGAGTCGTCATTTCCCCATAAAAATAATTAAAAGTTCTGAGGATGAAATATAACCTTCTAATTGATCTTGCATAAAATTAAGGCATGTCCAACAGCTTGGTCACTCATCCTGCCGTGTGACAAGTGCACAGCAAGATGAGTCCATATAAACAGATCATACCCAAGCATCAATGAGGGGGCTTGATTTAGGCTTGGAGGTTCCAGCTAAAGCAATGACATTGCCACAGTCAGATGTATATAAAACCTTGAATTTCATTTATTTTTGAAGTTGGCCACAGAAAATATTGGTTCTATAACTCTTAACATTCTTTAGAAAATATATCTTTAATTGAGCTCCACCCTTCCACACCTAAAACATTATCATTCTGGCCTCAGCCACAAAGATTCTGTTGCCATCACAACCTTTCTTTCTACTTTAATTGTTATCTTATCCATTTGAGCTGCTATAATGAAGTACTATATAGTTGGTGGCTTATAAAGACAGAACTTTTTTCTCATGGTTCTGGAGGCTGGGAAGTCCAAGATCAAGTCTCTATCGATTCAGTGTCTGACGAGGGCCCACTTCTTGGTTTAGACAAGGTCGTCTTTTTGCCAGGTTCTCACATGGCAGAAGGTAAAAGAGAGCTCTCTGAAGTCTTTTATATAAGGCTCTACCCTCATGACCTAATTACCTCCCAAAGGCCCCACCTCCAAATACCATCACTTTGAGAGTTAGGATTTCACATATGCATTTTGGGGTGAAACAAACATTCAGTCTATAGTGCCTGTCACCTGGCTGCTTTCATCTTTTCAGTGTTGATTGGCAAACTAAAAGCATGGTTGTTCTCAGGTTCCCACTATCTGCAGGATGGTGGATAGTAATGTCCAGGACATATTTAAATTATTTACCTTAGTGATCATGTTCCAGAATGATTCACAGATGTTACTCTAAGATGCCTCCATCTGGTAAGAAGAGTAAATACTGATTTCCCGAGAAAAACTCCGTGGAAGTTTGAAGATACCAGGTAAAGACAAAGAGTAAATTTTTCTATCCTAACATTGGAGCAAATTAGATTGACTGTTGCAATACAAAAGAAAGTTAATATTTTACCAGAAAGGTAAAGAAATGTGATCAAGGAAATATGATTTGAGGAACTATTTAGTACCTGTTATAAAGTCACTTTTCTGATGATGAAAACACTTTATGAAGAACAAATGAAAGAAAATGAGTGCTGCAGTGAAATAGGAACATGGACAAATCCGCACTGAAACTCTATTAACAAGATGAAGTGTAGTTCAGGTGTCTTATAGCTGCCAACAGTGCAGTTTTTCTTAGCTATTGGAATGCTGTTTGAATGCTTGTTAAATGGTAAACCCTCTGAAAGGTAGTACAATTGGCAGTGTGATTGGCAGTGTATGGAAATTAACCCTCAGAGGTGATGCAATTCATAGTAATTAAACCAAGGGATTGGCCACTTGATTTATAACTTAACCCACATTTTAAATTTCAGTTAGGGGAAGTATGTCTTGAAGATTTTTTTTTTTTTTTTTTTTTTTTTTTTTTTTGCGGTACGCGGGCCTCTCATTGTTGTGGCCTCTCCCATCGCGAAGCACAGGCTCCGAACACGCAGGCTCAGCGGCCATGGCTCACGGGCCTAGCTGCTCCGCGGCATGTGGGATCTTCCCAGACCGGGGCACGAACATGTGTCCCCTGCATCGGCAGGCGGACTCTCAACCACTGCGCCACCAGGGAAGCCCTTGAAGATTTTTTTAACACTTTTTATTTTGAAATAATTATGATTCACAGGAGTTTGCAAAACAAACAAACAAACGGAAAAACACAGGGAAGTCCTGTGCATCCTTCCCCCAGCTTCCCCATATGTTAACATCTTGCATGACTATATGGCAATAGCCAAACTAAGAAACTGGCATTGGTATGATCGATAGAGTTTATTCAGACCTCATCA
Organism: Lagenorhynchus albirostris; assembly: GCF_949774975.1. Lineage (NCBI taxonomy): Eukaryota > Metazoa > Chordata > Mammalia > Artiodactyla > Delphinidae > Lagenorhynchus > Lagenorhynchus albirostris. The sequence continues at coordinate 51,285,216 of NC_083095.1, forward strand.
GTTACATGTGTATGAAGGTTTTCTTAGAAAATTTTAATGATTTTATTGTAATTCTTTAGATGGTCCAGATCTAGAGCTTTTAAACCTAAAAATCAAATCTTGTCTAAAATGGCAAAAAGTGATCTCAGAGAGATAGTAGTGAGCAGTCTTGAAGAGAGATCTTAGTTCCCTGCCCAGGAATTGGACCTGGGTAGCCTCTATGACAACCAGGAATCCTAGCCACTAGACCACTACTAGGGGCTAGAGGCTAGAAGCAAAATTCCCCTGGCTCTTGCCCCTGTTTGAAAGCAAGAATGTTTCAAGGAGGCAAAAACTGTAAAAATAGGGACAAAGTATATTATTAGAGACACAGCACAACAAGTGGGAGAGCACACAGAGGAACAGTTTGTTTATTTAAGACAGAAGCAAGGCAGAAATACACACCAGGAGAGAAAGGGTGTGGGAGTCCTCCCTAATGAGGAGTGCAGTAAAGAGGTGATTAAAATCACTCATATAAGGGCAGTTCTTCCAGGTCTTTGTTTACGTTTGGCCAACTATCTTGTTTCTTTTTCCACACCTGTCTGGTCCTAGGACCCTCCCAACATGTGTGCGCAACTTTTTGCTGAGATGGATTCCACTGCAGAGGCCTGTGGGGGTCTTGGCATCACCTATTATGGGGTGGCGCCTGCACCTTTTTGACCCCCAAGGAGTCTTTCTGTGCCTGTGTAATCGGGGAAATTTCCTTGATCTCAGGAGTGGTCATCTTATCTCTTTATTCCTGCAGAGCTGAGCTTCTGCCACTAGCTTTGTCCTTGGAGTGTCTGGGGGAAAACAAAGCTTCAGTTTTATTCCACTTGACAAACACCAGCTGTCGATCCCAAGGGCCCATCTATCTCCTGCCTCAAAAGCACAAACTGATTCTTGTCTTGAAGGAAGCTGCACTTACAGAATGTGGTAACATCAAATAACCCACTGCCAAATCATCACTCAGAATGGACTGCCAGCAAATCCATTTCCCGATTTGATCCTGATCAACAGCCAAAATTGTAAGAGCATCCCTTTATTCATTAGACTAAGTTTACTTCAGTTAAGAAGGATAACAGACAGCAGTCTTTGATAGCATTTGTGGAATGGTTTATGTGCTATAGTATTAGTCATCCATTTAAAATATTTTGGTTTTCATTTTTTTCATGATGTGCTCAGATTATTTTTGCCGAGTGGTATGGTGTTATCTATTTTTATTTATTTATTATTTGGTTTTGGGTGTTTTTGTTATGACTGGAGGCTTCATGTGACCTTGTACATCCTTTGTTTATTCTCCTTGTTCCCACTGACATGTTAGATGTGTTCGGCCTGGCACACTGTAGGAAAGCTATAAATACTGTTGGAAATGAATAGCTCTTTTGACTTCCTGTTGGAACCAGATGCTTCATTTTCCTCTTTCCTTAAGTTTTTTGTAGCCATTAAGGTTCTCTGGCTCCTGCCCTCAAGTACTGTGAGGCCCAGACCCAGAAATGAGTTCTTTGGAGTAACAAATAAAAGAGCTCCTATCTTCTTAATTCTTTCACATACAAGCACCTCATCACAGATTTTCAAGCTATTCATTGGTTAATTTATTTGAGGGACTTACTTTTTCTTTATTAATTCCTTCTAAATCTAATGTTAAATACCTATGAGACTTTGGTTAAGTCATTTTACCCCTTTAGGGTCATTTTCTCATCTAAAAAGGGAGACTGAACCAGATAATCTCAACTTTTCTTGTATAATTTAGTGGTTAACTTGTTAATTATAATTCCTAAGGACAAAGTAAAGTTCTAAAATTTTTCATCATTAATTAGAAACTGTCTACTGAGTAATTACTATATTTTAGAATAAATCTGTATACACGCACATATGTATATGCCATTAATATATGTTTATTGTAAAAAATTGAGGTTCCTCACTTCTGCCTTCATCCCCATTCCATCCTATTATCCACCTTCTATAAATGAACAAAAATAATAATATTAAGTAATTTTATATCATTTATCTAGCAATATATGTATTTATACAATAAATAACTTGTAGTCCAATTTATTTACAAAAAGCTGAATTCTAATCTTAGAGGAAATGCTTTCAGCTTTTCACTCTTGAGTGTGATATTAGCTGTGGATTTGTCATATATGACCTTTATTATGTTGAGGTATGTGCCCTCTATACCCACTTTCTGAAGAGTTTTTATCATAAATGGATGTTGAATTTTATCAAAAGCTTTTACTGCATTTCCACTCTTGGGCATATACCTGGAGAAAACTCTAGTTTGAAAAGATACATGCACCCCAATGTTCATTGCAATGCTACTTAAAATAGCCAAGACATGGAAGCAACCTAAATGTCCATTGACAGGTAAATGGATAGAGAACATGTGTTATATATATATATATATATATATATATATATATATATAAAATGGAATATTACTCAGCCATAACAATGAAATAATGCCATTTGCAGCAATGTGAATGGACCTAGAGATTATCATACTAAGTGAAGTAAGTCAGAAACAGAAAGACAAATATCATATGATATCACTTATATGTGGACTCTAAAAAAATGATACAAATGAATTATTTACGTAACAGAAATAGACTCACAGACATAGAAAACAAACTTATGGTTACCAAAGGGGATAGTGGTGGGGGAAGATAAATCAGGAACTTGGGATTAACATAAGTACACTACTGTATATAAAATAGATAAACAACAAGGACCTACTATATAGCAGAGAGAACTATACTCCACATCTTGTAATAACCTGTAATGGAAAAGAATCTGAAAAAATATATATGTATATATACATATATATGTATAACTGAATCACTTTGCTGTAGACTTGAAACTAATACAACATTGTAAATTAACAATTTAGAAAAAGCTGAATTCTACACTATATTTTGTGTAGCCTGCTTTTTTCCATAAACAATATATATTAGTTTTTCCTTGCTAATGCTCTTTTTATCATCTGTATTGTATTCCAGTATACGGTCATTCTACAATTTATTTAAGCGTTTTTTCTATGGGTGCACATTTGGGTTGTTTCCAGTCTTTTACCTGTTTTAAGCCGTGTGCTTTATAATTTTCAAATATGTTGTACAGGTCTGGTAGTTTTATTGTCAGTGCTGCTGAGGACAGAGAATTAAAATATTGCTACTTAAGTAAGAGGAGTTGAGTTCCTTCAGCCCTCTCTCTCCACCCAATTAACTGCCTTTATTTCTCTTTCTTTTATTTTTTTAAAATAAATTTATTTATTTATTATTTATTTTTGTCTTCATTGGGTCTTTGTTGCTGTGCGGGGGATTTCTCTAGTTGCAACGAGCGGGGGCTACTCTTCATTGCGGTGTGCGAGCTTCTCATTGAGGTGGCTTCTCTTGTTGCAGAGCATGGGCTCTAGGCTCATGCACTTCAGTAGTTGTGGCACATGGGCTCAGTAGTTGTGAATCACAGGCTCTAGAGCACAGGCTCAGTAGTTGTGGCGTACGGGTTTAGTAGCTCCGCAGCATGTGGAATCTTCCCAGACCAGGGCTCGAACCCGTGTCCCCTGCATTGGCAGGTGGATTCTTAACCACTGCACCACCAGGGAATCCCTATTTCTCTTTCTAATTCTACTTTTGTGGTCTTTTTAATTTATGTATTCTGGTTCCCTTTTTTCTCCCTATCTTTCTAATCTCACTCGTCGTTATTCATTTAGATAGAGCAAGAGCCAGGCAACCCTAAATTCTGAAAGGCTTAATACATTAAGAGAAAGTTGTATTTAGTTTATTCAGGTTTGTTTATATTTATTAATATTATACTTATTAAATATTAATGTTTGTAGTCCCCTCCATGAAGCTCCTTTCAAAATTTCTAAAATTAAACATGTGACTTGAGTTTTCTCTGCTCTATCCTCCAAAAATAAAGAATCTAGTAACAATGGTTTGAGAAAGTTACAGAATAAAGTAAACCAAGAAAAGTCTGATAGTTGAATAAGCAGCAGAGTACAATCTTACCTGTTGCTCTTATCTTAGTAACTTTTAGCTATTGTTGAAAAAATGTATTGGAGGCTGGAAATAGATAATAAAGAAGCACAATTGTTGGTGAAGGGTTTTTGGAGATTGTGTTTATATTACTAGTTTCATTTTGGTTATTTTACCCCATTCCTTCTCCCCTCCTCTCTCCACTTCCCAGTAGTTCTGGGAGGAAATACAATATGATGGTGAAGAATGATAGCTGGCAACTCAACTGACCACTTGAAGGTTGAATTTCTTCCTCTGTGCATGGGGCAGTTTCCCTATTAATACTCTTAAGCTTAAAGTTAAAGTGCTTAGCACAGAGACCAAAACATTGTGAGAGCAAAAAGAAACACTGTAAGTGCTAAATTATTAAAAGAAATGTTAAAAAATGAATGACATATGCATTGCCCTTAAGAGGCTCCAAAAGCTAGTGGAGGGAGTACCTTCTCATCTATCTTTAAAGCCGTCCATCTATCTACATTGTTCTAAAAAGAATTTAAACATATTGGAAATACAAATGAAGTGCTATTAGAGACAGAGGAAAAGGTCATTGATTTTGCCTCAGGAGAAAAGGAATAGAGCAGGCTAAACAAAGGAAGTGACAATCGCACCAGACTTTGAAAGATAATTCAAGTTTTTGATAGAGAAATACAGTGGTGACAAGGGCCGTGGTGTACACAGAAAGAACAATATAATATATAATATTAGGTGAAGACATTGGCATACTTGTAGACCAGGAGCAAGGAGTCAACAGAGAGGTAGCAGTTGAGTGGGAAGACAGAAAAAATATAATTACATGCAGAGGAGTTAGGAGAGTACAAAATTTAGAAGTTTGAGACAAGGGTTGGCCCTGGAAAAGAGGAAGGGCCTTTTGCTGAGATGCTAGGAAAGGAGGTAATTAAAGGAAGAGTTAAATTTAGAGGTGAAGGAATGAAGAGTGAGGGGTGATCCTTTGAGGACTTGAAGAAAGTGATGAATATTTAGAAAAGCCATTTGGGAAGCCACCCAGAATGAATGAAAAGAGAACAGCAAGGACAATTTGCTGGAGGTTATAAATCTCTTCCAGGTAAGGGTCATTTCTTAATCTGATAGATTTCCCCAGTTAGTTTTGACATGTCTTGCAAAGGCCACTGCTTGAGGCCATCAATACTCATACAGTATTTTCTATGTACTAGGCACTAAAATGATAATAGCTGACACTTGTTGCGTGTTGACTATATGCTAAGCACTTTGAATCTGTTATTTAATCCTCCTAAAAACTTTTGAGGTAAATCGTATTTTCTTCTTTCACATAAGAAATCATTGAAGTCAAGAATGTCAAGGTCAGAAAGTTATAAATTAGCAAATTGCTACTAGGATGCAAGCAGTCCAGCTTCAGAGCCTGTGCCCTTACCTTGTATGCTGTATGTCCCCACCCAATGCATAGTGAACAAAACTGATGTGGCCTCTGCCCTTTGTGGCTTATAGTGTGGGGGAAAAACAAATAAAAAACATGTATATCAGTAAAGTAATTACAAATTATGGTAAACCCTAGAAAGAAAATCAGTAGAATAGTAAGCTAGCTAGAGAGAACCAGACAGGATGGGAGAGAGGCGGGGACTGGGAATTTGCTTTAGGGACGGTTGTTCGGAAGCCTCTCCAAAAAGGGGTAATTTAAGGTGAAACCTGAGGGTTGAGAAGGAGCCAGACAAGAGAAAAGCGGAGGACAGAACTTTCTAGGCACAAGAAAGGATCCCTGAGGGATTTAGGATGGGGAAGAGCTTGGTAGTTTTAAAGACCTGAAAGAATACTGGAGAATAAGAGGAGTGAGAAGCAAGAGATAAGGATGGAGATATAGGTAGACATTGTATCAACTGAGACCTTGAGAGCCATGATAAGAAGTTAATATTTTAAGTGATTGTGAGAAATCGTTAAAGGAATTTGGCCAGGGAAGTGACAAAGTCTGACTTGCATTTCAAGTCAATATCTCTGGCATTTTTTTGAGAAGAACGGATATAAATGAATTAAGGTGGCAGCTGGAGGCTGGCGGGTGGCTGCCATAACAGGTCAGGAAAAATATGACAGTGACTTTGACTAGGAAAATGACAAAGGAGACTGCAAGAAGGGAAATGATTCCATATACATTGTGAAGGAGAATCAACCAGTCTCAAAGAGGAGAGAGGGGGAAAAAGAGATCTCAAGGATGACTTCTAGGGTTTTTACTTGAGCAGCTTGGTGGATAAAGGTGTAATTTTAAAATGTGGGGAGATTAGAGGTATGGAAAGGTTCAGAGATATAAATCAAGAGCTGATTTGGGGTATGTTAAATTTGGGAACTCTGAAATATCCAAGTGGAGAGGTTATGTTATTGGATAGGCAAATCGAGAACTGAGAGGGAATTCATACAACTGCTGAGTTCTGCATTCTGCTGAGAAGTAAGCAGTTGATAAATGGCTTTTGAATCATAAACCACATTTAATAAGGTTTGGTTTGTGGCTTCAAAACTATCCAGTAAAGTATATTCTTTGTTTCAATAATGAGTTCAGAGAAGACCTTGATTTCTTAATATTTTTCTATGAATCAAATGAAATTCTGTAACTATATCTTAGCAGTCATGACTTAACTAACTAGAAATGTGAGAACAGGGTCTATGCTACATGTATAAGCAAGACCAAATTACTGACTGGCTACTTCTTAGCAGGCATTTGAGGGCACAACCAACTGTGTTGCCAAGTTTCTGTGTACTAGCTCTGATCATGGGGAAAGATATTCCACATACCATTTTGGCAAATATACAGTATATACTGAGCCTGTGTGCATGTACATTGTCTTTGGCACTCTCAAACTAAAAAACAGACCGCTGATACTTTCTGTTTTGTTGTTTTCTATCAAAAGTTAAAACAGTCAAGTCGGGACTGTATAATATACTTGTGCATGTATAAAGCAAGTGTGAACCACTGGGCTGTAAAGGACCTGCACAGTCATCTAACATAACTATCTTTCTGTTTCTTGATTCTCTCTGCAACACTCTTACCAAAGGGCCACCAGCCAATTCTCAAATATCCCTGGTGTTATAGAATTCTCCATCTACAGAAGGAGTCCATTCTTTCATTGGGAAGTCCAAAATACTAGGAAATTCCTTAAGTGAGTCAGAATTTTTCTCCTTATTATTTCTATCCTTTTTCTGTCTCCTGGAGAAGTGGAAAAAAAGTACACCTTCTTATTATGTGGAAGTCCTTCATATGTCCTCTCTGGTTCTTCTTTATTCTTGGCTAAACATCCTCATTTCCTCAACATTCTTCACATGATGTGTTGTTAGTCCCTTTACCATCTTGGTTGACCTCTAAGGGCAGGACGTCTATAACATCACATAATTAAATGTAATAATCCATCAACAGCATAGAATAAATTGGATTTATTCCTATATTGTAGATATTCCATTTCTGTTAATTCATCCTACAACTATATTGGTTTATTTGACAGAAGCATTATGCATTTACTTGAACTTTTAAAACAATGATAAAAATGAAAATAATAATGACAACAAAAATACCATTGATTTGGTATTGGTTATACTCCAGTCAATATGCTAAGCACTTCATATGCAGTATCTCAGGAATTTGAATTTATAGTTGACCCTAACCTAATGTCTTTTTCTTTACGTGCTTCTCCAAACCACATCTCCCAAACTATACTCCACTAAGCTACAAGGTCTTCAAGTATTGGGGCCTTATCTATTTTGTGCATATAATAATGTGCCTATAATAGTGCCTATAATAAATGACACATAATAGATGCTTAGTAAATATTGTTAAAGGAATAACAAACTAATTTTACTAACAGCCAGCTCACTTTTTGCCATCTTGAATATAATGAGTTTATCACAATGTTTTGTGTAAATCAATGTGTATATTATTGGCCCTTTTTATAGATATACTAGTTAGAAAACTTGCTAAGGAAGAAATGATTTGAATTGGCATGATCTTTCTTAATGCACTCACTAGTCAAGTTATGAATGAAATTAAAAGTGTTTATAAACTTCCTGAAACTGTTGGCAGAATTTTGTTTGTGTGCATGAATATATTTTGGGAGGAGAGATATCCATCCTTTATTTCAGTTATCCATCACATATTTTGGGGGCAAACATATCCATAGCTTGAATCAGATTTCTAAAAGGATCCTTTATCATTCATGAAAGGTTACCAAACTCAGAGCTAACAGTGCTCATACACTTTTCCTTCACAGTTTTGTCCTGCCTGGAATTTAAGTTTGTACTAAATATACCTTGCCCCCTTTGAAAATTAGAATCACATTCACTGTCTTCAGGGCTCTAGGACTTTCACTTTTCCCACAGTTCTCTAAAGATTACCTACAGCATTCTGTCACTCTCAAATGAAAGTTTGTTCAGTAACCTGAAATATAATTCTCAGGTCAAGAGATTTGAACTTATTTACAGCCTATAGATGTTCCCCTACAAGCTCTTCTCTCATTTTGAGCTTCATTGCCCAGGTAACCAATGTTTATTCTACTCCTTTTAGTCTAAATATCTTTTCCCTTGACAGTGAGTACAAAAGCAAAATAAGAGTTGAGGAGTTCAGTTTTCTTTTGGTCATCTATCAACAATACACCATCAGCTTCAAACAGCAGGTGGATTCCTTTGTGGATGGGTTTCTTTCTTTGGAGAAACTTATACTGGTAGGTAGCACACTAAGAAGTATGTGAGTGAGGCTGAAAAGGAGAGGGTAACAAAAGCAATATTGTTGCGGGCATATGTGAAAACCCTCCTGGGGTAAAGGATCGAGGGATGTGTTGATGTGTTCCTGACACAGGTCACAGACCTGGGATGGAAACAAGATATGGCAGAAAAAAGGGGGCCTTCAGCCATTCAGATACAAGCACATTCACATGGCTGTTACTAGCAAATCATTACCAATTATCACTACCTTTCAGATTGTAAATTACCCAACAAACGAGGAAGAAAACCTCCAAGGGTTTGAGAGAGTTGTTCACTTTTCCCTGTTCTAGAGTCTTCTGCTTCTTAGGAGGTGCGTTCTGTGCTTTCTAGGTGGTATATTTGTTTTCAATGACATCCTCTTGCATCAGTGGACAAATATATACATTTGAGTACCTGACTTTTATTGTTTCTTGTCTGTTTTCTACTTTTTCTTCCCCAAGAACCTAGAGGAGAAAGCAGCCCAGGGGTAAGGGGTAAGGTCTAGTAAGAAGAATGGAAGATTTTAATTTGAGGAACATGGGCAATGGGAGGAATCCGAACCAAAATTGTGCGCTCTTGTTGGGGAGATGTGGCAAAAAATGTTGACTTAAGAAATTTAAACATACATGGGGACCTTTGTGTTTACTCTCCCATTTTATTTTAGGGCAATTAGCAACCTCAGCCACTAGCAGCAATTGAAAAAAAAAAAAAACCCGAAACTCTGATACCCATGAGTAGAACATGAGTTCACACATTTCCCCAAGGTTCTCTAAACCAGGGGCCTCATGTGCAAGGAGCATAATGGTGCAGTTCAGAAATGGTCCTTTTACCTATACTCCTGACATGGATCCAAAGCAGTTTTCCAGCTGGTTCTCTGTAGCTATGTTTTGCCTGATAGTTTATCTGCATAAGTGGGATATGGAAAATGGTTTAAGTATCTTGCAAGATTGGGATTGAGTTAAGACCTGAACAATAATTTTCTCTCTCTCTCTCCCTCTCTCTCATTTTAAGATTTCAGATGGACCTTTTCACTGTTCTGTGATCTACTCACAGAGGACACATACTTCTTTATGTCAGTGATGTGCTGTCAAATAACTGGTCCAGTCAGCAAGTTTTTGCAACGTAGTTTAGGCAAACCAGCCATTCCACAGAGGGTTCTCACTTTTTGCTGGCATGTTGTAGGCCACTGTAACCCCAGGGTTATATTGTGTACTTTGGTCCCTTGTTCTTCACAACCATACCTGCCCCATGGACCTTTCCCATCAGAGTTCACCCTCCCTATTGTAGTGAAAGTCTTTAACAAAATGAATGAAATTTTAATGCTTTCTTCCCAGCTTACTTCTGCTAAATTTGTACAGAAGTAGTTCCCCACATCTAAGGAGGCAGGTGTGTTCCTGTGAGGAACATATCTTAAAGTAGGGGTAAGGTTAATGACTTTAAACACAATTTAAAGTATAACACTTTAAATAAGTCTTGAAGATGAATGCCCTGACTTGCCATAAGCAAGCAAACTAACCAACCAAATAAACCAACCAGCAAACAGAAGACAGTGAGAAAGAGTGAAAGAAGTTCGAGAAAGAAGTTGAAAGAAAATAGCTTTCACCCATAAATCTTTTCTGCTCAGTGGTGGTTTTATGGTAGAGGGTTTGTATGTTTGGGGGTATTTGGAATACAGTTAATTAAGAAGAGGCTTGTTTGGAAGTCTGGTGACTTTGAGAGTAGATAAGGCCCTGGTGATAGCATATATAAATGTAAGAAAAACCAATGCCACAGTAGTTTGTGGAAGGTTTGCCAAATACATTGGATATATGATGCTTTGGAAAGTGAGGAACATAGAGCAATTTTGGATTTTTTCAGTTTATACTGTTTGAAAATACAGCAGTTTACACACACACACACACACACACACACACACACACACTCTTCTATTTCTTCTTTGGAGGCTCTGTGATTTTCATAAACACATTTTTCCTGCAAAGATCTTGAAATGAATTTTATAGGAGTCTGCAGTTGAAAACATTAACACGCTTCAGACTACGACTGAATTTGGCACCTCTAATAAATTTCCAGTGTCATTCTCTGAACCTGGTGGACCTTGCTACAATTTTAATAGCTTCTCCACATACCTGGAGATACAGCTAAAGTGTCCATCACCTTTAGAAAATAATCATTCTGACATGCTTTATTCACTTACAACTCATTTGACACATTTTCAGTTACATTTAAATGTGAGCTTCATTTAGTTCCTCGTTTCACCTAGCAAAGGTTAGGTATTCATTACATAAGTTGTTTCCAGTGAGAGAAAGAGCCAGATCAACAGAATTAGAATGTAATGTGAATGTGGTATTCTTGTTAAATCTTCTGTGTTCAAAATATATTTGCAATTAATTACAAATGTCTCTAATGGGATTTCAGGCTAATGGAAATATCAATATTGATTGTTTCACTACTCACTTGCATTTCCCCCCTACAAAAAGGCATCATTTCTTTTGCTCATTAGGGAATATTTTATACTTGGAGACTTACAGCTTGCTGAAGGAAGAAGAGAACTGAGTTGCTATTCAGATCTTGCATTTGAAATCTTCAATTTGAAGTATGTTTCTTTCCATTTCAATTTGAGAAGGCATAGAAAGACTTCACATTTTGGAGGCATTAGGTAATTCATTTCAAATCTAGGATGGTGTGGGAATCTATTGAAGGCACAGATGGACAAGGAACTTTCCCTTTTTATCTAAAGGGACTTTGGGGCTGAGGGAAACTCAGAAAGAAGACAAAAGCTCAAGAATTGGCTAGCTTTTCACTTAGTGATGAGTTTACCACTGCCAAACTCCAGTCTCAAAGACTAATGCTGCTTCATGCCGCCAGACCCCTGATGCATGTCTTGGCAGATGGTTTGGATGCTGTAGGACTGAGGTCTACTTGGTAGGTAGCTCTGTGACTGGGCCTTATGGCTTACATTCAACTTACAACGTGGAGGTGGAGGCAAAGGATGATTTCAGCTTCCTCTAGGTAGAGCATGGTGTGTTGAAGAGGGCTCAGAAGAGGATCTTGTTCACTCTCAAGCACAGGTGGCCAGGCTGTTCGCTAAATAGGCTTAAAAATTGTTAAATTAATTAAACAAGGAGGCTATTAGACTGAGGTGGTTCTAATAGCAGTGTAGGTAAGCAAACCAAAACCTAAGCCTGAAAATGTGTCAAGGTTAAGAAATCAAAACCTAAGAATAAGTAATAAGCTATGGCCCATCGAAGATTTCCTTGCTTTGCTTATGCCTTTTCTCTATAAAATACTTTCCCGGAGCTCCTGTTGGTGGAGTGCCTCCAACTACTTCTGGTTTGATGCTGCCCTATTCAAATTGATTTTTGCTCTAATAAACTCTTAAACTGAAGCATATTAAAATTTTTGTCTTTTAACAAGATGTATCGTTTCTCTAAGGCTTCATTCAGCCCTTCGTAGAAAAGGAAAGGGGGAGGGTAAAGGAGGAAGATGTGGGGTTGGAGGATGCTTAATCTTACACAGTTGCTCTGCAGAGAATGACGGTCAGAGCACATCAGGACTCAGCTTGACACGGAAATGCTCTCTAGATGGAATGTTTATATGATGAAAAGTTCTCCAATAAGTAAGGGGAATGCTTCTTCCTCCCAGGCATAGTGTAGGAAGGGAACTTAAAGGAAGGTTGTTCATTATAAAGTGGTGCTTGTTAAATTACATTTGTACTGGCCTTTGGATTTTCCAAACTGCCTTTATTTTCCATAATCCCTGTTGTCCTGCAAAACATCTCTGTGAAGTAGTTCAGGCAGGCATTTTCCTCAGAGGTGAACGAGAACCTCGAAACACCAAAGTAGGCCTTCTGAAGCTTGTTTACTCTACTATACTTCTTCCCTGGAGGAGCTATGAAAAGAGAAAGATAAAATGCTCTCATAGTGAACACAGTAGGGCCACATCACTTATTCCTTGATTTCAGATAATGGCTTTAGTTTCTTACTTCTACCGTCATTCTCCCCACCACATCACTCTTCCACTCTGTCACACACATTTAAAACAATGCCCAAACCCCCAAAACCTAGCCACACAACATTTAACCAAAGTGGATCATAGACATAAATATAAAATGCAAAATTATGCAACTTATAGAAGAAAATGTAGGAGAAAAATCTATGTGATTTTGGGTTTGGAAATGAGTTTTTAGATGTAACACCAACAGTTTGTTCCATGAGAGAAAAAATTGGTATATTAGACATTATTAAAATTAAAACTTTGCTCTGTGAAACACACCGTTAAGAGAATAAAAAGATAAGTCAACCACTAGGAGAAAATATTTATAAACCACATACCTGATAAAAGATTTATATTCAAAATATACAAAACTCCTACAATTCAACAATAAGAAAAGAAAAAACCAATTAAAAATTAGCACAACAGCTGAATAGACACCTCACCAAAGAAGATATCCAGATGGCAAATAAATGTGTGAAAATATGCTCAATGTTATTTGTGTGTTAACAGTGAAATACCACTACACATATATTAGAATGTTAATGTCCAAAAAACTGACAATACCAACTGTTGACAAAGATGCAGAGCAACAGAACTCATGCTCATTGTTGGTGGGAATACAAAATAATATAGCCATTTTGGAATATGGTTTGGCAATTTCTTACAAAGCCCAAGTTAGTCTTGCCACACAATCTAGGAGTTGTGCTCTGAGGTATGTACTCAGTTGATGTGAAAATTTATGTCCACATAAAAACTTGCATGTGAGTGTTTGTAGCAGCTTTATTCTTAATCACCAAACCCACAGGCATCCAGGATGGTTTTCAATACATGATTAGATAAATTGTGATACATTGATACTATGGAGTAGTATTCAGGGATAAAAGGAAAGGACTATCAAGCTATGCAAAAACATGGATGGATCTTGGTGGAAAGAAGCCAGTCTGAAAAGGCTTTATGTCATATAATTCCATTATATGACATTCTGGGAAAAACAGAACTTTGGAGTCGGTAGATCAGTGGTTGCCAGGAATTTGGGAAGTGGAGGAGGATTAAGTAGGTGAAGTATAGGGAATTTTTTAAGGTGATGAAACTATTCTGTATGATACTATAATGATGGATACATGACATTTTTGTTCTTCATACCCATGGAACTTTACAACACAAAGAGTAAACTTTACTGTATATAAATTTTAAAAAAATTTAAGAGGTTGAGGGTTCTCAGGATAGGTACAGAGTATGATGAAAGAATCTAACTGTATTAAAAATGTATAAAATAGCCTCACAGTTGGAGGTGGGAGGGAAAGCTGGTGACCTAAGTAATTTTGGAAGAGTGGAGACTGTAAGACTAATGGCAAATGGAAGTGTACATCAGCACTGTACTCTAGTTGATAAAGTTGTTTCCTACTGAAGTATGGGTGAAAAATGATGAATCCACTATGCATGCATACTGAAATAGAACAATAGCAAATGTTGGGAACGAGGTTTTTTACTGTTGGAGTGAGAGGTTACAAACAAGCAAGGGGAGGAAGCTAGAATGATCCATGAAATATTGACTTCAGATGAGCCTGGAAAATCTTGTAATCTTACAGTTCTAGAAGGTAAAAAAGTGCTAGTAGAAAACAATCCACAAAATACCTCAGTGATGACGGGAGGATGTCAGAGTGCCACAGGAGCTGACTGAAAGAGCTCCCGCTAGCCAAAGCTGGAACAATTTGAGTAACACAATAAGTGTATTAGATGATAACTCAGAGTATAAAATAACTATCTGTGAGTCTATAGTGATATGATTGAATAAATACATTGCGAGAATAGTCAGATCTGTGCAGAAGAATTCTAAATAATTTATGTGGATGCTCTGTTGTCAGGGAGGAAGCTCATGACCATCATTCAGAGCTCCTTAGGTGTGGTGTGCATAATGATTTTCTTCCAGACAGTACCTGCAATATGTCCGGGGGGAAAGGAACAGCTTGACAGTGGAGAAACCTCACACACCCTCTGTTCAGTCGGCAAGCTTAACTTTAACAGTCATAAATCGTGTTGGTTGTTGTATGTACTCTTGATATGATGGGATGAGAATGGCACTTTATCTCTGTGGCTTTTTTACCTGAAACTCCATAATTCCAATCAATCTTGAGAAAAACATTAGACAAATCCCAATGGAGGGACATTCTACTAAATTCCTGACCAGTGCTCCTTGAAACTCAAAGGAAAATCTGAGAAACTGTTACAGCCAAGAGGAGCCTAAGGAGATATATGATAGACAGTTAAATGTAATGTGAAATCCTGGATGAGCTCCTGGAATAGAAAAAGGGCATTAGGTAAAAATTAAGGAGAAATGCATAAATTATGAACTGTAGTAAACAATGATGTTGGTTCGTGGGTTGTGTCCAATGTTCCATACTAATATAATGTGTTAACAATTGGAGAAATTGGGTGTGAGATACATAGGAGCTCACTGTACAATTTTTGCAACTTTTCTGTAAATTTAAAACTATTCTAAAATTTAAAAATATAAAAAAAGAACCTTGAGAACTCCTAAAAGAAAAAAATCCCCAAAATTAATCTTCCAGGAAGGTGAGAATATTTTGAAATTCTCCATCTATCCCCCATTGGCTGCCAAGCATTTGAGAGTTATAACAGCAGAAAATTCCAAATAATCAGAAGTCTGAATGGATGATTTTTTTATTCCTTTCATTATTCTAGCTAGATGATTCTTAAACTTTGATATGCATAATAATTACTATTCAGGCTTATTGATCAAAATCATGTACACTGTGTTTTATGCTTGATGTAAGGAAACTTCTAGGGTAATTTGATTTCTGTGACTTCTGGCCTTGTACACTATGTAATATAACCCTGGAATAAGATTCTATTCTGCTATAACTCATATTGGTCAAGGGACTTTGGATCCTTTGGCGTGGACCAGTGATAATGGTGTGTTATGGACAAAAGATTATGATGGATGGATGATGGATCCTTTTTTTTTTGCACCTTTAAAGCAACAGAAAGCAACCTTTCTGTTGAAAAGGAGAAAAAAAGGAGAAAAAAACCCAACCCTTCTCTTTTTCTTTCAAGGACTTTTAAATGTGTCCTCTGAATTTCTCTGAATTTCCATAGTGGAATAAACCATTCTATACCTCCAAAGGTAGCAGATCTGACAACATGACAGGCATCAGCATCAAATGTTGAAGCACAGCACCCTTATCTGAGACCTCTAGGTGGAATCTCCCAGGCAGTTGTTCCTTGTATCTGAAGGGTATGCTACAATGAAGACTGGAAGAAAGCCAAGTAGAGAGTGCATTTATGCAAGCCCGTTCTCTTGGTCTATTCTTTGGGATGCCTGGAGCTGAGAGTGAGCTTTTTAACAGCAAATATTATGTAACCCTTTACATTTATTAAAAAATATATAGGTAATAAAACCTATGTATACTTATTTAAAAAATAGAAACTAACTGTAATTTAAGAGAAATATAAAAGGAAAGTAAGTTATAATAAAATAATATACATTTCAATATATAATATGCAGGTATAATTATACTAGAAGATCAAAAAAAATTAAGAAAACCGTGAATTTCCAAAATATTCCTAAGGTGGGATACTAATGTCCCATTTAGAACACTGAAGAACCATATGACCGAGGGGAGCTGTAAGTCTTTAAAATATGTGTTTAAGATTTGATGCCCCTTCTGCTGCTTCCTAGAGTGTGTACGTGATACTTTGGACATCTTGATTGATGTCAGGTCATGCTGTTTGTTTATTTCACAAAGACCAAGCTTCATCACATTTTATTTACTATACTGAGCCCCAGGTTAGTTCTAGGCAAAATTAGTAAGTGAAACTTTCTTTTGTCCTTTCCTTTTATTAATTGGTGCTCCTCCTAGGTCTGTGCTCTAGAGCCAAGTGTTATCTCTCTCTCTGTACTTTCCAAAGCCTTCCTACCTCCACCAAAGTTAGCAGCCCTCTGTCTCATTTGTGAAGGCTGTGCTGGGTATCTGACTAGCCTATCTTAGTCTTA
Source organism: Lagenorhynchus albirostris (assembly GCF_949774975.1). Lineage (NCBI taxonomy): Eukaryota > Metazoa > Chordata > Mammalia > Artiodactyla > Delphinidae > Lagenorhynchus > Lagenorhynchus albirostris. The sequence goes on from NC_083095.1 coordinate 51,301,923, forward strand.
TTGAATGTCAGAGCTGGGAAGGATATTCGGTTATTCATTCCATAAACACGTTTTTTAGGTCCTACCGTCAGGTATTGCCCTAGGTGTTGGGGCTACAAAGGTGAGTGAGAGATGGCTTCTTATCTGCAAGGTGTTTACAGTCGTGGATTGCTATGCAGCAGGATAAATGCTTGGTATAGGTGAGCATGAAAGTCTTCTTACAGAAGCTTGAACTAAAATTTGAAAGATAATTAAGATAGAAAATTGAAAAAAAAAAAAAGGCCAAAATGTCACTGTGTATTCACTCCACTCCCCTGCCCCCCAGGAGTGTGTTTCTGCATGGGAAAACCTCCTGTATCACAAAATTCACACGGTGTCTTACACTGTTTCCTTAAGACATTTTTCTTAAGTATAGTAATTTCAGAGAGAATTCTGTGCTCCGTCAGGATTCTGACTTGTTACTGAGATGACCCCGCTCCTGTGCGCCATGGAATGCTGATGCTTGGGTACATCAGTGTGTGAGCTCAGCCAGCAGCCTTGGGCTGACTCCATCCGACAGGCTAAAAATAGTCATAATGATGCTGCTGTTTATTTTGCCTGCAGCATTTCCTCACAGCTGTTATTTTACACTCCTCTAGATGCAGGGATGCACTGTGAAGATCAGTGATGTTTCAGGATAAATCCTTTGAGAGCCTAGACTGTGGCAGTTCATTAAGGTTAATTATACTTCCTGGTGAGCATTTCTGTGGGTTTTCTGAGCTGCTGTGAGTAGCCAGAATCCCAAGTCTTCCTTCTCATTTTTGAAATGAGAATATTCTTTACTATCTAGTGCCAATGCTTTCACCAGGTTGCCCAGGTCACACTTCTGAGAGTGTTTCATGGGGGTTCTGATTAATGCTGCCCATTGATTTCATATTGTGATGAAAGACCATACACACACCTAAGTAACCCGAGGGAAGTAGCAAATCCTGTATTTTAAAAACAAAAACATCATATACGTCTATGCTATACAGTCATTCTGATTTGAAATGAGAGTTTTATAGATAAAAGTATTGTCATCTTTGGAGTGATAAAAAATATTGAAGGGGAGTCAGGGAAGTGGCCATTAGCTGAAAGGACTGAAAAAAGACTGTAGAGTTTCTGAAAAATATGTAAAAATTACATTTTTTGGATGATTTAGGATTGTTTCTGTTTCACATGCATTGCAGTTTTTGAACACTTATGGGGTAAAATGACTTGATCGATTATTATGCTAATGACACATGAGTCAAATTGAGTTTAATTATAATGATCATCTTTATACAGAGTTAATTAATCATAAAAGAGTATATTATATAATCTTTCTGTTTAATGAAATTCATTATAGAGGCTCCCAAAAGCCTAAATAGAGTTTAAAACAAATTAAACCTGCGACTGGGGTTAAGACTCAATGCAAATGTGGTCTGGATTAGTCACTAAAAAGGACTGAATAAGCCATTAGGCCCCAAAGTGTTATAGCACCAGACCCTGATGACATACCTTTTTCCTCTGGTAAGCAGAACACATAATTTAGTGACTTTCTGAGTAGTCTTGAAATTTAGCAATAAAGCTGAGACTGTATAATTTAACTAGCACAGATGATACAAATGGCTGTATTCAACTGTGAGTGTAAAGAGCTACATTTTAAAGAGCTGGAGTCAATTACACATGTTGAAAGAGGAATCTTTTGAGGATATAAGCTTTGCACCACTGACTGTCAAACCCTCACATTCAGAGAAGCAATAAATAAGAGTAATATACATGGTACTCTACAGGTACTGAGACAGAAAATGTTGGGAGAACAAAAGAAAGAGGAGATACAGACCGATGTTCCTGACAGAACTAAACCCTGCTGGTCTGTGCACAGAGGTAACCCTGCATTTTCAGAAGTTCCTAGTGAGGATTTGTGCCATTATATTCCTCTGTATATCTGTACGAATTAGCCTCAGTCCCAGGATTGAAGTGAAATGAGTCACAGCTAAAAGAAATCGGGGTCATGGATGAGGCAGAAGCACAGTAGGTAGACTCTAGAGAGACCATGGGACCCTGTCTGTTCAGAAACAGACTTGAAAAGTTGTGAAAATGGCACCCAGCATGTCAAACCTTTCTTCCCTGGTTTGGCCTGTGTTCTACTCCCTGGGTAGATCCTTATTTAGTATTGTGTTTTGGGACAAACCATTAATAGGTTTGCTTATATGTATGTATGGTTCTATCTCTTCACATAGTTTTGTTTTGCATTTTTAAATAACTATTTTATGATTTGGATAGGAATTCTTTGCCTATTCTGTACTTTATGGATTTTCTGTTATTAAGAATTTCATAGTGAGCTTTATTTTGATTATAAAAATAATAATTCACTCTAGAAAAAATAGAAAATAAAGATGAAGAAAACAAATGATAGTAATAACGAATGCCAATATACTGCTTACTGTGGTGCCAGGTGTTATTTCTAAGGGCTATACATATTCTAAATCATTTATTCTATGAAGTTCAAAGTAGTTTCTAAAGTAAAGTAGTTACCCATTTTGGGGAAGGTACAAAATAGGTGCTGAACAAATACTTAGTAAATGTTGATCAAATAAAATCAACATTTGCTGATATATATGCTGATATATATGCTTCAGACTTTTATTACAAAAATGGGATCATACTGGGAGAGGGAGGAGTAGTGAGTTATTTAATGGGTACAAAGTTTATGTTTGGGACAATGAAAAATTCTGTAAATGGATTGTATGACATTGTGAATGTACTTAGTGCCACTGAATTGAACACTTAAAAAGGACTAAAATGGTTTATGGATATTTTACCACAATAAAAAAATACTAAAAAAATTAGGACCCTACTATACAAAGTATTTAGAAACTTATCTTTTCTAAAAACTGAACATGTTTTTAACCCATTCTAAGGTCAATAAATGAACAAGATAGATGATAATCTGTAGCAATCATTCTCATTTTTTCTTACACCCTTCAATATACTTGAGGGTTCTGAGATACTTTTATGAGTGCTTCCTTTAGGTAGTGGTTTTTATATGGTCAGGAGAAGGTGGGTGGCAGTGTTAGAGCCCCATCAATGATTCCAATAGGACCATCTTAACTGAGAGTCACTTATCTATGACTTAATATAGACCACACGTTATTTTGATTATTGCCATGTTCAGTTGTGGACTTTTCCTGAACTTTGGGGAAAACATAAGATCTTAAGTGATAACTGACACATTGTCCCATGTAGAAGATATTTAATGATGTTTGGCTGGTGCTGAATGCTGTGAAATGCTGGAAAAGTGTAGGAGTACCCACTGGATAGAAGGGCTTTCTCATGGAAAGATATACAAAGGTCAAGGGGAAAGAACCCAGGGTTCTATTTCCATCTATTCTGATAACATCCCCCTGCCTCTTATTTAGCTGATTTACTGCTATGGCCTGAATGTTTGTTTCCCCTCCAATTCATGTGTTGAAATCCTAATCCCCAAGGTGATGGTATTGGGTGGGACATTTGGGAGGTGATTAGGTCATGAGGATGCAGCCCTCATGAATGGGATTATTGCCCTTATAAAAGAGACCAGACAAAACTTCCTAGCTTCTTTCACCATGTGAAGATATGGCAAAAAGACACCATCTACGAAGCAGGAAGCATGTTCTCACCAGGCACTGAATCTGCTGACATGATGATCTTGAACTTCCCAGCCTACAGAACTGTCAGAAATAAATGCTTGTTTGTAAGTCACCCAATTTTTGGTTTTGTTATAGCAGCCTGAATGGACAGAGACATTCACATACCTAGAGTATTAGTTGCTGAGTCTCTCTGATTTTTGAAAATGTAGAAGAGGTATACATTGTCATGTGATGGATAATGGGAAAAATTGGTAATTTAACAGGGTTTTGAGCTACCTAAGTTTCCATAAAAGTAGATGTGAGACATGACTTTACCTAAATTGGTGATGCTGGTGAGAGACAGAAGGCTGATAAAACATCCTAACATTCAGCCAGATAGAATTAGAAAGTAAAGGTATCAATTTTAGTAAAAACTTGCAATCCTGGTATTTGAGTATTTACTGAGTCACCTACTGTATTAGTTTCTTAGGGCTACCATAACAAATTAGTACAAACTGGGTGGATTAGAACAACAGAAATTTATTGTCTCATTGTTGTGGAGTCTACAAGTTCAAAATCAAAGAGTTGGCATGGCCAGACTCCCTCTGAAACGTGTAGGGGAGAATCCTTCTTTGCCTCTTCTAGCTTCTGGTGTTTGCTGGCAATCCTTAACATTCCTTAGCTTTAGTGCATCACTCCAACCTCTGCCTCCATCACATGGCTATCTTCCCCCGGGTGTCTTTGTCTCTGTGTCTCTTCTCTTTTTATAAGAACACCAGTCATATTGGATTAAGGGCTCACCCAACTCAGTATGACTTCATCTTAACTAATTACATCTAGTCACATTCTGTGGTATTGGGGGCTAGGATTTCATATCCTTTTGGGAGAATACAATTCAACCCATAGCATATGCTAAGTTGGTTCTCAAACACAGGGTTACATATTTTTAGTTATATTAACTTAATAGAGGTAATCTAACTTTTACAGAGGATAAATTGAGACACAGAGAACCAAAGTGAATAAGCAAGGCCAAGTAACTCCATAAAGGCAGATAAGATGCTCAGAGAGAATTGCATTCTTCCTTGGGACACAATGTACATCAATATCCATTGAGTTCTGGGAAATGGGGAGGCTCTAACTGTAAACCCTGTATATAAATTTGAATGTGTAAGCATCATGTATGTACGTCAGTGTGAGTGAGAAATATATGAGTATAAATGTATGTGTTAAGGGAGAATCTGTTTGCCTATTTATTAAATCTATCTGACAAGATGATTTTCAGATGGTAATGTTCCCTTTCCTCCTGTATCAGACTGATGACAGTATGATTCAGTGGGAAGCATTGGTTGGGAGCAAGGAACCATGAGTTTGAGAATTTGCTATGCTACTGATTTGCTGAATGGTACAGGTAGAGTGACCAAAAACTCATCATGCAAACTGGGAAATTTCTGTAAGTGAAAGAGGGTGCCATTAATAATTATGCCACCAGGACAATAGGAATAAAGCAGGACTGTTCAGGCAAACTAGGATGTGTGATATAAGAAAAAAGTTAATTGACCTCCCTGGGCCTTAGTTTTCTCACTTGCAAAAATAAGACTTTCATCTCTAAAATTGTCATTAATTCCAGACTTCAATTAAGACTTGCATCTTGTTTAGGGGTATCAGTGAACCAAAATTTTAACTGAGTTTAGGTCTTTGATGAGAATTGAACTAAAATGTTTTTTGTTTGTTTGCTTTATTGAAGTATGAATATAATAAAATTAAACAATTTCAATGAGTTTTAACAGAAGTATACAATTGTCTAACTACCAAAATGACTTAGAACATTTCTGTCACCCCATAATTTTCTTTGTGCACTTTTGTAGTCAGTCCTCACCCTACTCCTGGCCTGTGCAACCCCTGATTTGCTTTCTGTAACCATAGTTTTGTCTTTTCTAAAATTTAATTTAAAGGGAATAAGAAAGAAGGTAGTCATTTGTATCTGACTTCTTTTACTTAGCATAATGCTTTTAAAATTCATCTACATTGTTGCATATGTCAGTAGTTTATTACTTTTTATTATTGAATAGTATTCCATCATATTGACATAATTTGTTTATCCAGTCAAAAATAGACATTGGGATTGTGTCCAGTATTTTACCTAATATGAATAAAACTTCCTTGTATATTCAAGTACAAGCCTTGTGTGGACAAACGTTTTAATTCCTCTTGGGCAAATATCTAGGAGTGGGGTGTCTGGATTGTATATACGTGAACGTTAAACATGATAAGATATTGCCTAACTGCTTTCCAAAGTTGCTGTACCATTTCGCATTCCCACCAGGAATGTGTGAGCGTTACAATTCTTCATGATTTATACCAGCACTTGATTGATTATTATCAGTCTTTTAAATTTTAAAATGGTGTTTACTGGGTGTTTAGTGGTATCTCACTGAGGTTTTAATTTGCATTTCTCTAATGACTCTAGATGTTGAGTTTCTTTATCTGTATTTTTTCACCATTTGTATATCTTCTACGGTGAACTGCCTATCAAAATCTTTTATTCATTTCTTAAAAAGCTGAGATGGTTTTAAAATTTATGTTCTGGTTACAAATCCTTTATCTAATATTTATTTTATAGATATATTCTTATAAGCATGGCTTGCTTTTTTTAGTTTGTTTTTCATTTCTGAAGAATGTCTTTCGAAGAGCAAAAATTAAAAATTTTGATGTTCAATGTTATATTTTTCCTTTGCTATTTCACACTTTTTATCCTGAAATTTAGTTTGTCTGTTATTAATATTGCCACTTGAGCTTTTAAAAAAATTACTGTTCACATGAAAAGTTCTTTCCATCCTTTCATTTTTAACTTATCTGTGTCTTGATATTTAATGTGAGTTTCTTTTTAAAAGCATATATTAAGCTCTTGCTTTTTATCCAGTATTCCAATCTGCCTTTTAATTGGATTGTGTAGGGCATTTACATTAAATACAATTTTCATAAATGTGGGCTTAGTTTACTATCTTGATATTTGTTTTTTCAATTGTCTGTACTTTTTTGTTCTATTTTTCTTTTCCCTGACTTTTTGCATTAATATTTGATTTTCATTTCTATTTCTGACTTAAAATCTATACCATTTTATTTTGTTTCTTTACTACATTTTATGATCTACATCTTTAGCTTATTACAGTCTATCTTCAAATAATATTATGCATCTTCACCTAGAATGTAAGCTCCGTAGAGGTCCATTTCTTTTCCTATCCTTTATGCTATTGTTAGCATACATTTTACTTCTACATATGAAATTAATGTCTAAATATATCATTATTTCTGCTCTGAATAATCATTTATCATTTTAAAAGTTTTAAAATGAGAGATACATGCCTTTCATGCATATTGACGTGTCCACCACTCCTGTCCCTCTTCAAATTTCCATCTGATGTCATTTTCCTTCAGCTTAAAAAGTTATTTTAATATTTATTGTATTATAGGTCTGCTGGTAGTCAATTCTTTTTTATTTAAATTAAGCTCTTGTTTAAGTAAAAGAGTCTTTAGTCTGTGTTTATTTTTGAAAGATATTTTGCTTGATAAAAATTCCAAGTTGACTTCTTTTTTTTTCTCTAACTACTTTAAACGAACTGTGCTTTTGTCCTCGTGCTTACATTACTTCTAAAAAGAAGTCTGCTACCATATTTCTGTATACAGTGGTGTTCTGGGGCCAGCTTGTACCACTTCGTGAGAGCTGACTGTGAGCCTCAGTTCCAAACTTAGCATTCAGGGACATCAGACTGACAGACTGAAATAGGCCAAGTGGGAGTATTTATACCACAGAATCCACAAACACCACAAGCCACATTTTTTCCCCAGAGAGCCTGTTGGTAAACATTTGGCAGCATCCCATCATCTTTCATAATCCATCTCTTTCTTAGGTTGCTTTTAAGTTGTTTCTCTTACCTCTGGTATTCAGCAATATTATTATGATGTGGCTTTGTCTGGTTTTTAAAATTTCTTTTACTTCAAGTTTACTGATATTTATCAGGTTTAGAGGCTTTTTTTCAGACATAATTTCTTCAAATATTTTTTTTCTCTTCCGTTCTCTTCTTCTAGGACTTTAATTGCAGGTATGTTAGATTATTTGATATCATCCACAAATTGTTTAGGGTTGGTTCACTTTTTCCTCTGTATTTTTTCTCTCTGTGCTTTACTTTGCATAGTTACTGTTGCTGTTTTCAAGTTCACTCATCTATTTTTCTTGAATGATTTATTCTAATGTAATTTCCTAGATGAGATTGTTATTTTATCTATAGAAGTTCAATATGCATTTTTTATATCATCCATTTCTCTATCTTCTTGAACTATGGAAAATATTTATAATAGCCATTTAAATGCACTTTAATGCTAATTGTACCATCTCTGATATTTCTGGTTCTATATATTGATATTTCTCTTAAGTCATGAGTCATGTTCCTTTTTCTCCACATACCTAGTAATATTTTTATTGGATGATGGTTCTGGTAAATTATATGCTCTTGGTTGCTGTATTCTGTTGTATTCTTTTAAATTGTGTTAGACTTTATTCTAACATAAAGTTATGTTATTTGAAATCAGTTGGATTATTTGAAGCGTTAGTTTAAACTTTGTTAGGGTGGGTCAAGAACAGCTTTTAATCTAGGGCTAATTTAGCCCCACTACTAAGGAAGTATCTTTCTCAGAACTTTATTCAAAGCCCTTTGTATTACAAGACATTTCCACTCTGATAAAAATATGATCAATTTCTAGCCCTGTGTCAACTCTGCCTATCACTTTTCAGTGGTTATTTCCCTGCTCTTGGATAGTTTCCTCTCATATATGAGCAGATCAGTAGTTAGCCAAAGATTTTCCAGAGCTCTCTCTATGCTCTCTTTTCCAGAGATTTTCCAGAGCTCTCTCTATCCTCCCTTCTCTCCAGCATCATATGTGGCAAATTCTAGCTGTCTTGGCCTCCTCAAACTCCAATCATTCTTGTGACACTTAGTGGGACTCTAGACTTTCGTTGGGTTCTCTTTCCTTGCATTGTGGCCTAGAAACTGACACCAGGCCATCAACTGGTACAATCATGGTGCTCCTGTCGCTTTCCCCCTTTATTCTCTAGGGATCAGACACTTCTACTGCCTATTGTCCGCTTTGTGGTTGTAAATATCATCCCTTGTATATATTATAATTGGAATCAGAAGCTGAAGATTGTTAAAAATTTAATTATAAATATTATGAAGCAAATAACCTTTATTGTATGTTTATCCTTGATTGCAGACTGTAAACAATCTCTTAATTGTTGGTCCCTATTGAAAGTACTAACCAATGCAGTGTTTAGTCCTGACCTACTTGTTCTTCAGGACTTGCATTTGTCCGTTAATCATTTAATAAATACTGTTCCGTGCCTGGAGTATGCCCAGTGGGTTTGAGCAGCATAGTATTTATCTGTAATTCTAAAGAATATTGTGAACACTTTCTATAAAGCAAACCTGAAGCTGAGATTTCTTTTCCTTTATAAACTCTAAACTTTCATCTTACCATCCTACTTATTCTTCTTTCATACACAGGAAACATCACTTCTGCCCTTTGAAGGGGAAAAAAAGCAGAGGGGATCAGAGTGTGAATTTCTACTGTCATTGGAAAAGGGGCTATAAACTATGGAGGAATCTATTTCCAGTTATGATTGTAAAATTTGGAAAGCAGTGGAAAAGATATATTGTCAAAACAGACACATTCTGATTTCTTACCTTGGAAAAAAACACAGAAATCATCTTGAGTCACATAAAGGAAGGAAAGTGCACTGGTATGACTGGCCACGGCAGGAAAATCTATCAAATCTTTGGAAGCAGTAATTTCTCTTTGTAGGTAGTAAGTCAAGATTTCTGTCCTTGGGCACTCTGTAGTAAGTGGAAGTGGGTAATGTAAAATATAGCTCTTTCTTCTATAATATACTTTCAGACTTCTCTTTATTATCCTAACAAATCTGCTCTCTCTGTCTCTTGGCCCTTTTGCTTTTTAGCCATCTCACTATTTTCCAGCCTTGGGAATGCTTTTATTTTCTGCTTCTCTGACAGGGTTTGTCTACCTCACAAAAGTTAGTGTGGAGACCATATCTCTCTGGAAGCCCTCCTAGATGCCCACTTGGCTCTAGTTCCCTTGACTTCAAGTTTCTTATTGAGAATAATTGACTTAAAAAATTGTATACATGCCTGAAGTCATCATGGCTGACTACATACATAGGCATGGAATCTTAGAAAGTGTACTTATGGTAGGCAATATTTCTTTGATCCAATAAATAACAATGAAGAGGATATAAGTTTTGAGTTGTATCCCTAGGATTGAAGGATACACAAAACCCACTAAATTACTTAGCCTGACATCCCAGGATTTGATGTCAATCCTTTCTAGGCTTCTTTTTTATGCCTCCTTACACATACCAGTACTATAGTTGTTTTACTTTGTGTTTTCCCAACCCTGGGATTTTGCTTATTTTCCTTTGAAGATCATTTTACTTACTTCTATCTTCTGAAGAGCAGCTCCAAAACAATCTTGTTCTTAAAGCCTTCCTGGAACCTTTCCCATTAGTCAGCATTTGTCAAAATTATGGGCAGCATATTCAAAATTACAACTGTGATATCTTTCCATACCCTGGGATAGAGTTTTTCTCTAGTTTTTAAATGAAAATTTTTCATTTAAATTATGTAGGTTTTCAATAACTTTCAGTGATTTTTACTTTACCCATTGAAGATTATTTTCTTTGGAGAAGGGAGGCACAAAATAAGGGTCTTCTTGTTTTGCTTTGTTTTAAGCCTAAAGGCTAGGCTTATAAAGTTCAACTTCTACCGTAAACTTCAACCATGAACTCCTATAGCACTAATTCTTTTTCTTGTTAAAGTTATATTTATAGACCTGGTTTTTATTTCTGCAAGATAAAATTGTAGTAAGTCAAGGAAAGACTATGCCAGACACTTATTTTTTGCAGAATTTTATTACCAACTGTTTGGATAGTTAAGTCTGCTAGGTTTGTTGTCATTTTCTGTATTTCACCTTGTAGCAGTTAAAAAACCCACACATTTCTTTCATACAACAAATATTTATTGAGTGAGAGCTCATTAAGCAAGAGAAGTAATGTACAAAACACTTTAAAATTTTTCATTTTTTGTGTGTGTACATTAACTCCATTCTAGCAAAAAAATTTATCTGCCCCCCAAGATGATGTCAACAGGAATGAAAAGAGAATAAAAGGGTTAATTGCCACATTCTGATAGAAATGAATTTGCATTATGGTAAGTGGCAGAAATTCAAACTTTTTTTTTCCTTTTTTTACGGTACTCGGGCCTCTCACTGCTGTGGTCTCTCCCGTTGCGGAGCACAGGCTCCGGACGAACAAGCTCAGCGGCCATGGCTCACGGGCCCAGCCCGCTCCGCAGCATGTGGGATATTCTCGGACCGGGGCACGAACCCGCGTCCCCTGCATCGGCAGGCGGACTCCCAACCACTGCGCCATCAGGGAAGCCCGACAATACATTCTCTTGCTGTGAAGCTACTGAGCTATTTATAGTACCCAGAAAACATTTTCCTTTTTAATTACTTTCTGACTTTTCTTATCTATTTCTTTTGCCTGTAATGCCCTTCACATATAGGAGAGACGCCTACATTTCTGTTCAGCTCAGCTCAGGTACAGCCTGCTCCTTCCTGGCTCTCCACTTCCCGTCTTATCTGCTGCATCCCATATTGAGCTATTTCTCCTATATTCTGAGTGTGTCTTATAGATATTCCCATTATAGAGCTTTTCGCTTTATGCTGTAATTGCCTGCTTTGTATTTCTTCTCAATTATCAACTCTCCAAAGGCAGTCTTTCCATTTTCGAATGCTCAGCACTTCAGAGAATGCTTGACATTTATTGGGCACTCAAAAATATTGAATGAATAAAGGAAATAAATATGCAGTAGTAACTGGAATTCCTACAGCACGTTTGACCATGAAGGTTCAGTTCATAGGCTTTTATTAACAAGGCCCTAGATAATCTGGTGTGTCCCTCTGTCCCCTCTCCCCTCTTTTCTTTCTGATATCCTCTGTCACTGCTTTCCTCCCGACTCACTTTGCTCTTGCTCTAACAAACCAGATGCGCGCCTGCCTTAGGGCATTTGCAGAGGCTGTTCTCTCTGCCAGGAAGACACTTTCCTCAGATATCGGAATGGCCTGTTTGCGACTTCCTTCAGGTCTCTGGACACATGCCACCTTCTCAATGATGGCAATCCCTTTCCCTACCCTGCACTGCTGATCCTCTTACCCTGTTTTATTTCATTATTCTTTCCATAGAATGAAATATGAATATACTTCTGTCTCTCTCTTCTTGCTAGAATGTAACTTCACCAGGGCTGGGATGGTTGTCTGCTTTCTCCACTGATATTTTTCATTGATGTATCTCTAACAGCATAGAACAGAACAGTGTTTAGAGTGTTGGAGACACTCCATGAATATTTGTTGTTAATAATGAATGTCTTACTGTTCAGATATGTTTCTTAAGGGATTCCCTATTTGGCCATAATCTTATATTAATAATGTCTTAGTCTGTTCAGGCGGCTATCATAAAATGTCCTAGACTGGGTAGCTTATAAACAACAGAAATTTCTTTCTTACAGTTCTGGAGGCTGGGAAGTCCAAGATCATGGCGCCGGCAGATTTGGTGTTTGGTAAGGGCTCCCTTCTCCCTTCCCAGATAGTTCCTTTTCACTGTGTTCTCACATGGTGGAAGGGGGCCAGACAGTTTTGTGGGATCTCTTTTATAAGAGCATTTATACCATTCATGAGGGCTCTGCCCCATACCTAGTCATCTCCGTCAAATGCCACCTCCTAATACCATCACCTTTGGGAGTTAGGATTTAATAAAATTTTGTGAGGACACAAACATTCAGAGTAGAGCAAGTATCATAGTGTAAATTAGTTCATTTGCTTTTCCAGTAGACATCTAGGACCAGAGGACATGAGATAAGGGCAGGGCAGGTTTGGACACTGTCTTGGGTTGGGAACAGGTCAGCCCAGGAAAGGTTGCACTTGTGGGAATCCTTGAGTGGCCCATAGATAGCTGTAAAATATGGCAGTGGGAAGTAGACCAGAAGAGGTAGTGCTAAGAGCAGGAGTTACAGAATTTGCCAAACAAATCTAGGCTTTTCCCACAAGTTTGCTTAGGGTAAATCCTACCTAAAATAATTTCTCTCATCAGTTTTCCTCTGAATTGATTAGCTGCATTTTGGGCATTGTTCTGTTGGACAGAGACTAATGATAGCACAAAAAAGAAAAACCCTACTTACTAGCTTGATGAACTTACAGAGTATTATAAAAATTTTATTCCAGAGCAAGTGGATTTCACGTAGTAAAGAGGACCTTAGATAACATGAAAATAGAACTCAGTGTTTTTGACCAAGCTCTATTTAAGTTATTCGAAATTGGGATGAAGTAATTAATTATAATATATAACATCTGTTTTGTAAAAGAGAAAATATGATTACAACCTATTAGATGCAGTGTTGTGTGTGTGTGTGTACTGCTCACGAATACATTGACATGGAGAATTAAAATTACCTCAATATATCAACACTTCCCCTTGTTCTTGAGCCCATTTTTGTCATTCTTTATAAGAATTGAGCAAAGATTCACTATTTAACATTCAGAAGTCTTTCCTTGTCACCTATTGTATTTCAAGCATATGACACAGAAAACCATATTTGAGATATGAAATTGACTACTGTTCACATCTAAGATAAATAAAAGGAAATATATCAAAATGTATTCCACTAGCTGTACCATGTGATGATCTCTGATGTTTTGATTTCCAAAAGAAAATTATATCTTTATCCTACAGGTTTGAGAACTGTATTTATACTGCAGGTTTCAGAGGCTGATACAGTATATCTCCCTTGGATTAACTTTGCTAAGATGTCTTATTCAAGACTAAACAACAGTAATGCCACATATTTTTCATCACCATTGCAGAGGTAAAGATTAATATGATGATATTAAAGAAGAAAGCATAGTATTTTAGAATGCTGAAAGTTCTTATTTATTTTCTCTATTGTGAATAAAAAGCACTTTGGAGAAATTTATCTTTATACCTCAGGTCATATGCTGATGACATAATAAAGACATGAAGAAACATTTTCCTCTGAGGTGTAGTGCTAAACATTTGGACAGGTACATCAAATATATTTCCTTTTCTCTCTTTTTAAATATTGATTGTAGAGACCACATTTATAAAATGTATGCAGAATCACTTCGAAAATAAATATGAGGCCACAGTTTTCTCACTCTGTGGAAGAGCTAAGCCAGAGTTTGGGAGTTCTTTTATTTCTAGTCAGAGTTTATATTCATGTTGATGGTTGCCATTAAGATGTCTGTAGTCTACTTTATAATACTTCAGTAAACAGTGTGATGTAAATGTGCATTAGTTCGCTTTAATTTCCACCAGAGGGGCAGTCAGTGGCCCTAATCCAGTATTCACACTCCAGGGGTGGTCCACCAGCATTCAATTAGCAAGGCCACATTCCAGAGGCACTATTACAAGCGCTTTAGCTTTCTTTATTCCTAGCACCAAAGATTAACCAATTAGCACATTAGCAATGGGTTTTCACTGGCAGAATTAATAGCATGTTAATTACCATAATGGTTGATATAAATAAATTATGGGGGTGAAAGTAATGGTTTAAAATAGTAGATTGGCTCAAATATTTTAGAAGCATTTCTCACCTTGCCTAAATAAGATATAAAATTGTAGTGAGCTTTCTACCCTTCATCTTTAAGAATGGCACCTGAGGCTTACTGCCCTAGTGGTCTGGTATGCTATTATGACTTTGGAGGATTCTGATTGCCTGAGGCTCACTGTCAGGTTAACTAAACTCTGCCTCTAGAATTTGTTCATATGTGACGCCTCCATCCAAGAGAAGTTTTTGTACAAGGTATGGTTAAAGTACTTAAAAAGTCAGAGAGCTGGGATTTTAGTTAAACTTATAGTACAGGTTTTAAGATAATTTTATGCCTGCTTGGTAATGTGTGTGTAACTCTATGGAAATATTTGCTTTCTTTATGATCTGCCTGTGAGCATAAAAGATATGTCTCAGTCACCCATCCTTCTACTTGCAAATTTATCTGTTCACATATTTATTCATTTAATACTTCAACAAACAATAATTAAACATCTATGTACCAGGCATTGTACTTTTTGTTGGGGATATAAATATGCAAAAGGTTAAACCCTCATGAGGAGTTCATGATTACTCAGAAATACACAAACACATGGATATTTATGGATGAGGGCAGAGTGTAGCCTATGGAGCATTATAGAGGGCACCATACTCGGTTAAAGGGAATCAGGGACTTCTGGGGAAAGTGACAATTAAGCTGATCACACTGGACAGGCTTTGGTTTGTAAGGGAATGGGAATGAAATAGGTAGAAAAAAAACATGAGCCAAAGATTGGAGAGGAGAGACAGCATGGTGTGTACAGGGCAAACTTTCGAGAGACGAGGCTGTAGAGATGGGCCAGGACCTGGTCATGGAGGCTTGTGTACTCTTGCTGGGAAGGAGCCTGTCCTTTATCTCTGAACTGTCTGGAGCACCTGAAGAGCTTTAAGCTCTGGAGTCACACATTAGATTGATCTTAGTTAGATATTTGACAGCTGTGTGAAGGGAGACTCATGGAAAGGCACTGATTTAAGAAGCTGTTGTAATGATGGAGGCAAGAAATTATAGCAGGAATTAATAGGAGGGGATGGATTTGAAAAGTGTTTGAGAGAGAAAATTTGTGGTGAGGGAATGAGAAGAGTTGTTGAGGATAATAGCAGGTGGTAACTGACACCATGAAATTGTCAAGGTTTCCCAGGTCAAGGTGTTGAGTTAAATGAACAGTGAGTAGAAGAACCATTATCAAGGACCCCTGCATTGAAGACGTGATGGAAGATGAGGAAGGGAAGAGGGAGAAGCATAGTAGAGAGTGACTGGTATGGCCTTAACATTCCCCATAGCTAGAATAAACTTTAGGTAAGTTTCTTCCTGACTATAGGCTCCTAACCTTCCTTTTCTTCCAAATAACTCAATTTCAAATAACTCACTTCCTCTCCACTCTCATAATTTTTTCCTTTGTCCCTTTGAGATGTAAATCTTCTCCGGCCTCTTGCCAGTTTTACATCCCGGGAACATCTTTTTCGAGGAGCCATCCTTTTGAAATGTACAGGCAAACCTCTCTCTTTTCATTGAACTTAGCTTTATTGCACTTCTGAGATGCTGTGTTTTTTAAAATTGAAGGTTTGTGGAAACTCTGTGTTTTCAGATGGTAGTTAGCATTTTTTTTTTAGCAATAAACTATTTTTAAATGAAAGTTTATACATTGTTGTTTTAGACATAATGCTATTGCACACTTAACAGATTACAGGATAGTGGAAACGTAACTTTTATATGCTCTGGGAAACCACAAAAAATATTTTTTTAACATCTTTATTGGAGTATAATTGCTTTACATTGTTGTGTTAGTTGCTGCTGTATAACAAAGTGAATCAGCTCTACATAGACATATATCCTCATATCTCCTCCTTCTTGCATCTCCCTCCCACCCTCCTTATGCCACCCCTCTAGGTGGTCAAAAAGCACTGAGGTGATCTCCCTGTGCTATGTGGCTGCTTCCCACCAGCTATCTGTTTTACATTTGGTAGTGTATATATGTCAATGCCACTCTCTCACTTAGTCTCAGCTTACCCTTCCTCCTCCCCGTGTCCTCAAGTCCATTCTCTACGTCTGCATCTTTATTCCTGTCCTGCCCCTAGGTTCTTCGGGACCTTTTTTTTTTTTTTTTTTTTTTTTAGATTCCATATATATGTGTTAGCATATGGTGTTTTTCTCTATGACAGACTCTAGGTCCATCCACCTCACTACAAATAACTCAATTTCATTTCTTTTTATGGCTGAGTAATATCCATTGTATATATGTGCCACGTCTTCTGTATCCATTCATCTGTCAATGGACCCTTTGGTTGTTTCCATGTCCTGGCTATTGTAAATAGTGCTACAGTCAACACTGTGGTACATGACTCTCTTTGAATTATGGTTTTTTCAGGGTATACTCCCAGTAGTGGGATTGCTAGGTCGTATGGTAGTTCTATTTTTAGTTTCTTAAGGAACCTCCGTACTGTTCTCCATAGTGGCTGTATCAATTTACATTCCCACCAACAGTGCAAGAAGGTTCCCTTTTCTCCACACCCTCTCCAGCATTTATTGTTTGTAGATTTTTTTTGATGGTGGCCATTCTGACCGGTGTGAGGTGATACCTCATTGTAGTTTTGATTTGCATTTCTCTAATGATTAGTGACGCTGACCATCCTTTTGTGTGTTTGTTGGCAGTCTGTATATCTTCTTTGGAGAAATGTCTGTTTAGGTCTTCTGCCCATTTTTGGATTGGGTTTTTTGTTTTTGTGATATTGAGCTGCATGAGCTGTTTGTATATTTTGGAGATTAATCCTTTGTCAGTTGCTTCGTTTGCAAATATGTTCACCCATTCTGAGGGTTGTCTTTTCGTCTTGGTTATGGGAAACCACAAAATTTATGTGACTGGCTTTATTGCGATGTTTGTTTTATTGCAGTGGTCTGGAAGCAAACTCGCAATATCCCTGAGGTTTGCCTGTAATCATTAAGATAGTGCTCCTATCTCCCAGTCTTTGTGGGAAGATAGGAGTCTAACTTTTTTTTTTTTTTTTTGTGGTACGCGGGCCTCTCACTGTTGTGGCCTTTCCCGCTGCTCCGGACGCGCAGGTTCAGCGGCCATGGCGGCTCACGGACCCACCCGCTCCGCGGCATGTGGGATCTTCCTGGACCAGGGCACGAACCCATGTCCCCTGCATCGGCAGGCAGACTCTCAACTACTGCACCACCAGGGAAGCCCAGGAGTCTAACTTTTATAAGCACCAATTAGCAAACACAGATGCCTAATCTCATCGACCAACCTCTCCACTAAAGTCCACTTTTCCATTAGCTCACCCCAGTATTTAAAAGAAGTTGTGTATAAAGGAGTCTGATGTTGACAAAGGAGCAAAAGAGGACAAAGGACAAGACTTAGGTAGGGAATTTGGCCTTGAGCAGGAAGAAGACTGTTGAATCTTCCTCAGAGGACTGAGAGGACTGAGAATAGACTAAAAGAAGCAAGAATGGCTATGGGTGTAAATGAGGGCTCCAGGGTGAAAGTGATCTTGTGTGATGCCCTTAGTTTTCTTGACTAAACAAGAAGGTTGACTGCCATGAGAGATGTGGCCTTGAATAAACTGATGGTTCCTTAGGTGGAGATTTTTGGTGATCAAAATGTCCTGCACGTGGCCTTGTGAGGAAGTGACTAAAATTAACTGAAGTGTGAATCACTGGAGTAAAGGCAGCTCAGAAATTGTAAGGTGACGTTGTTGGAGGTTTTATGGAAGTTAACTTTTCCTAGGATTATAATGAGTATAGGGTGGAAAATTAGATTGTTGGAAGTTAAATTTGGTTTAAGTTTAATTATAAATGAAGTTCCATGGAAATTAAAATTTCCTAGGATTATAATAAATATAGGCTGAGAAAGGAAACTTTGGATGAATCTAAAGAACTCAATAGATGAGAAGGATAAGGCTGTATATAACAGATGGCTAAATCTCAGAACTGAATAAACTTTCTCATAATGTTAATAGCTAATATTAGAGTGTGCCAGGCAGTGCTCTAAGTGCTTGATATCTGTTGACTCATTTAATCATTTACAGCCCTAAGAAGCAAGTACATTATTTCCATTTTTCAGATGAGGAAACCAGGTCCTAGAGAAGCTATATAACTTGTTTAAGGTTATACAAGATGGTGGAGGTGTGATTTGAATGCAGTTATGCAATCTGGCTCCAAAGCTTGGTCTCTTGTCACTTTGTTATTTTGCCCTCACAAGAATGTAGATTTAATGGTCTGGAAGAGGCAATGGGAGAGTCTACCATAAGTACTCTGAAATTTATAAAGCTTTCCTTGGAGAGTTAAGCACAGAAGTGGAGACTATTCTTTGTAAAGGTTGAGGACATAAGGGGGCTTATTTATAAAAGAAAAGGGATTCTGGAAAGGCTGGGGAGAAGGCATGGCGTTTCAACAGTAAAACATTGGTTATAGTCTAAATGTCTTCCATCAAGGTATTGGTTACATGACCCATGGTCAAATTGCGTGGTAGAAAATGATGCAGTCATGAACATACAGCATATTTAACAATACAGAAATGCTCAGGATGTGTTCACTGAAAATGCTGGTCAAAACAAAATACCACGGCACCATTTCATAATAAAGAAATTTATATGCATAACTCTGCATATGACACAGTAACAATGACAGAATAAAGGTGGTGGGGAATTATTGTAAAGATACAGTCAAGTTTTACAGATGCCGGGACTGAATTATTGCCGTACCTTCTGGAAACCAGCTCCAAGGAGCCACTAGGAGTTGATGTCCCAATCTCTCTGCCTCTCAAGGACTGTATGGCCTCACTTATTTCTGGTTTCTGTGCTTTTCTTCTGTTTCCTCCACCCCTCTTAATCTGCTTATACAATGCAAAAAGATCAGTGGTAACTACCGTGATCATCATCAGTCTCCCTGGATCTTAACACATTTTTGAGGCAAATTGTGAAGAGAATGAAGTTTACTTTTGGCTAGTCAGAAATTGACTTCCTGATCTAATCTGCTGTGACCAGGAGCGTGGGGTCATGCGGTAAAGCAAGGCCTCTGATTCTGCCCCATGGCCTGGGGTTGTGGGCAGGGGAAGTTTCTAGAAGATATGACTCTGAAAACGGCAGACAGTGAACATCCCATCTATGCAATCGGTATATATCTGGATGTTGGTATTCCTATGAATTACTTTCATTTTTTTCTTTTTGCATTTAAAATCTTTTCTAGGTTGTCTGAAATAAATATGTATTCTTTTTCATAATAAAATTTTATCAAAAGGAAAATAGTGGGAGGATACAGGAGAGGGAAAGTGCAGAGCAGTAAAGAATGTTGGGAGTGAAGATGGATTAGAAATAATTGACTTCAAGTATGTTTGATAAAATTTGTGAATACGGGACTGAGGATCCCAGGTGGTTGAGTCTTGGGGCTGATGAAGCCATATTGAGATTTCTAATAAGTGACCAGGGCTCTACTTAGGGTGAGGACTTGCAGGACTTTGGAAGAGGGCCCTCTCCTTATATTTTACTAATAAGGATTGTTTGTCTCATGAAGATTGCTGAAGTCACTGAAACTAATAATACAAAATCTTGCCCACGTAGGGCTTCCCTGGTGGCGCAGTGGTTGAGAGTCCGCCTGCCGCTGCAGGGGACGCGGGTTCGTGCCCTGGTCTGGGAGGATCCCACGTGCCGCGGAGTGGCTGGGCCCGTGGGCCATGGCCGCTGGGCCTGCGCGTCCGGAGCCTGTGCTCCGCAGCGGGAGAGGCCGCAACAGTGAGAGGCCTGCGTACCGAAAAAAAAAGTCTTGCCCATGTACATACATTTTCATATTTTCATTTTAAAACATCTTATATCATTCTCAATCAAATGTTTTTAAAATCAAATGTTTGATTCTGCAAAATAAGAAGATAGACTTGAAGATCTGAGCAGTTTTCATCAGAATCTGTGATGATGCATCATTTGGGGTCATAGATTTTTCATTAGAGTTACATCTTTGGTTCATTTATTTCTGCTATGGTGACTGTACAGAATTAGCTGTGATATTCCTGTGTGGGAAACATCACACAGGCAAGGAACACTTGTAAGAAGTAAAGTGGGAATGATCTTAATCACTGAGCAGAATAATTGCAGGATCATACCTTACTGAGAATTTTAAACGGAATGCTAGCATCCTGGTGTGACTGGAAAGAGATGCTTTTGGAACCATAACAAATATTCAAATACTATTTAACATGTTGCAAAGCATTTTAAAACCAGGATTTAAAATTTTTGTATTTTATCTTTTATCTTTGTATATCTCCATTTAAAGGAAGAATGCAAGCTTATTCTTTCATCTCAAAGAATAAATGCATAGATGCTATGCACAGATAAATGAGCAAATGCTATGTAATATTTTTAGATAGGCAAGGTGGATTATTTATATATGATATTCCTCTCCTTTGGGCTGAACACTCATACAGAGTTCCTGTGCAACATAATTTTATAGATTGACTTCGGTGATCAGATCTCTATCTTTGTCCTATTTCTTGGATATTTACTTCTTCCACTTAAGTCTATTAGTCTTCTGCTTCAATATTAATTCACCATCAAGAAACATGTATTAAACACCTTTTCAGTACATGGTTTGTACTTGTTACTCAGGATGAAAAGATGAATCTTTGACTTCTTGGACATACGAACCTAGCAAGGGAAATAAATATAAGGATACCCACACTACTATGTGAAATTGCTAAGTCCCCAGTGCTAAGGGAGCATAGAGGAGGGAGCAGCTGATTTATCTTGGGAAAGTAAAGGAACTGTTAAAAGTCTTCTCTGTTGGCTCTTAAATGAGGTAATCGTATTTTCTGATAGGCCTGTTTTTAGCCTGTTTATGCTTGTTGTCCCAGGGTAATTACTAATAGCTCCCTCTTTCACAATCAAAGTACCCTGATATGTACCACACACTCATTAGGTCATCCTCCTCTAAAAAGATGAAACTAAAAATGTTAGTTGGATCCAGGTTACCAAAACCCATGTATAGCCGAGTAAGCAGTTTGACTTGTTTCCCACAGGTTTTGGGAATCCTGGGTTTCAGTAGGAAGTGCTGTTTTAGAAAGATGGCTCAGCTGGCAGTGTGGAGAATGCACTGGAGGAGAAAGCTTGAAAAAAATAGTTTAGGTGGTTATTGCAATTGTCCATGTATCAGTAAATGAGATCCTGAACTCAACAGTGATCCTGGGGATGAAAAGAGGAAATCAGGAAATAACAAACTTCAGATAAATGCTCCCTTGTTTGTTATAAGATTACATTAATGTATGCAGTTTACTGTGGTTTAGAATGATTACTTTTGCTTTTCTAAATTATAATTAATGTTACATACAACCATCACTTTTAAATTCCTGTAGTTATTTGAGACAGTTGGAGTATTTCACTATTTTTATGAAATAATAAGGGATCGTGCCTAAGGACGTTCAAATCATATTCCAAAATAAATAAGGATGTTTTCAAATACTATGTATGATCATCCAGCTCACAACAGAGCTCAATGAACCTTTCTGTGACTCAAGTTAAAAAGTTAAAACCCTAAGGTATCTTGGTACTGATGGAGCTGACAGTAAACGTTGCAGGTTTGTTTCATGGAAGACCAAATTCAACTCAATACAAAAATTAAAAAAATATATACATAGAAGATTTATGATTTTTAACTCTCAGGATAAACCAGTGGTATATTAGGGAATGACCAAAAAATAATTTTAAATTGTTTACTCTATATCTTACAATTTGAAGATTTATCAACTTAGTCATTTTCCTTCCCACATAGTTATATGTAAAAGTCTCACTATTTACCACTTTCAATAATCTTCATTGGCAGTGAGTAGGCAGCTGTTTAACACATTTCTGGGCGTCATAAATCCAGTTGTTTTCATTTTCCATTACCCAAGTTCCTTTAGTAACCAGTGACATTCTGTGCTAACTTGACGATTCACACTGCACTAAAACTGCTTTGCTTTTACCCCGATGAGTTTCACTTGCTTAATACACTCTAATTTCCTACCTTTCACATCTTTTCATTCCATATCTATTCTGTTCCAATCCATCCTCCGACATGCTTGAAAATGTAGCAATTACAGGTTTTCTCAAAGTAATCACCAAATTCAGATATAGTATTGACATTCAGCAAGCAGATGAGTACATTTTAGAAACTCCAGATTCCCGGGGGTTAACCAGAAGAAATTCTCATGACAGGAGTGATACCTTAGGGTTTTAACTTTTTAACTTGAGTCACAGAAAGGTTTTTTTTTTTTTTTTTTTTTTTTTTTTTTTTTTTTTTTGCGGTACGCGGGCCTCTCACTGTTGTGGCCTCTCCCGTTGCGGAGCACAGGCTCCGGACGCGCAGGCTCAGTGGCCATGGCTCACGGGCCCAGCCTCTCCGCGGCATGTGGGATCCTCCCGGACCGGGGGCACGAACCCGTGTCCCCTGCATCGGCAGGTGGACTCTCAACAACTGCGCCACCAGGGAAGCCCCACAGAAAGTTTAATTGATCTCTGTTGTGAGTTGGATGATCATACATCATATTTGAAAACTTCTTTATTTATTTTGGAATATGATTTGAATGTCTTTAGGCATGATCTCTTACTGTTTCATAAAAATAGTGAAATAGCTTTTCCATTTGTAGAACCGAAGCATCAAGGATGTGATATAACAGTTATATACACAAGTACAAAAATCACTAGCCTAGATGATCTTTCACTTTTACCACATTCTTAAAAGAATTTCAGCCTACTCTTCCTAACCTACTTGGTGGAAGTGATAGTCAATAAAATGACTTGATGTAGAGAAATAGGTTGAATCAGAGAGGTGTGGTTTGAATGTGGGCTCTACCACTTACCACCTATGTGAATAAAGCAAGTGACAACCTTACTGTACTCTA
Source organism: Lagenorhynchus albirostris (assembly GCF_949774975.1). NCBI lineage: Eukaryota > Metazoa > Chordata > Mammalia > Artiodactyla > Delphinidae > Lagenorhynchus > Lagenorhynchus albirostris. The sequence continues at coordinate 51,325,110 of NC_083095.1, forward strand.
AAGGAGATAAAACTAAACCATGGCTCCTAAGGCCTACATGACCTGGCTTTTACTAGCTTCTCACACCTTATTTGATGGCACCCCCAACCTCAGAACTCCCTTGCTTACTCCATGCCACTCATTGAAACCTATTGCCTATTTCTTGAACATGTTAAGCTCATTCTGCAGGCTTTGCTTTTGACCCTCTCTCTGTTCAAAACCCTCCTTTCCTGGTCCTGCAAGCTGGGCTCTTTCTAATCACTCATATCTTATCTCACACATTTTCCCTTAAGAGTGATCTTTTCTAAAATAACAACCAACTCCTCTACACCTTTACCCAGCCACTTTGATTAATATAAGCCTGCTTTTTTCTTTATAATACTCATCACTAGCCAAAATTTCTCATTTACTTGTGTGTTGTCTGCCTCCGCCCATGAAATTTCCATGAAAGGAAGGACCTTCAATGCTTTCCTCACAGCTGTATCTCCAGTGCTCAAACAATGCCTGACAAATGGTAGGGGGTCATTGAATATTTACTGAATGAATGAATGAATGAATGAATATATACTGGTTTTTACAGGGATGTTATAAATGAAGCACTTGACTCAGGGTAGGTGCTTAAATGATGGCATTTATTCTTACTAAGTATACAAGTACTGTTTGTTCTTGAAAGTTGTCAAGTGTTTATTCCAGTACAGAAACTAAGTTACTCAGAAATAAATGACCTTTGTAAACAAACCCTCCACACATTAACTTACTTGGAGTATGCCATCTGTTTCTTTTTGGAATCCTGGCTGATATATCTTCTTTGTTCATCAAACAAACAATTGCTTATTATTTTTAACATTCAGCATTGTTTTTTCCTGGTATAACTTTTTAGGAGCCCTTCTCTCCACATTCAGGGAGGAATAACTACTCTTTCAGTTGTTGTTTTCTTGTTTCTCATATATACGCATCACAGCACTTATGTTACTTTATTGCATCTTGGTGCTGAAGTATCAATAATCTTTATCGGACCATGTCCTTGAGGAGAGGGCTATGTCTTATTTGTCTTGATATCTGTAATTCCAAGTACGGTGCTGACCTCTTAGTGGCCACTTAATCATTAATTGTTGAACTCTGAAAAGTATCATGTACCATATGCATTCTGGTAGTTTGTATTTTTGTTATGATTGCCAAGATCTCAAATCCAGGCTCACAGTGATGATATTAAGAATTTTATAAATTTTGCACTTATTCTGAAAAGGTGATAACTGACACGATTCAGTGCTAGAGTATAGCTAAGGAGAGCTAAGGAGGTAGGTCAGGTTATCTATGAGAGTCCAAACTGTGGGACTGATATATTTCAGTGGGACAGTTAATAGCAAGGAGGAAGGTGAGTAGGGAAACAACATAGTTTAAATAGACAACGATATTAAAGATTTCCATCCCAAATGAATTCTAATAAATAACTACATACAGTTTTTAAAAATAGTGAACAAAACTAACTTATAATTAAAGTTTTGTGTTAAAATGTTGGTCTTCCTGGTTCAGAGTGAGGTTCCAGTGCCTTTCAGAAGGTGTAAGCTTTGTCCTCTTTCTGAAATTGTTTCCTACTTTTTTTCCTAATTGAAACATCTAAGGTCAAATGACTATGATGGACTGTGTTTTATAAAGGTAGTATATCAAGGGTGATTACAAATTATGCTTCTGTTTTATAGTAAGTACCATTAGCTATTTTAGAATTATATCTTTACTATACATAAGCAAGTCAGCAACCATTTAAATATACTCTAGATATGTAATTAATAACTTAACAACCCTAACAGTATTGGCAGGAATATGTATTATTCTTCATTGCTTTTGTAATGATATTAAAAAAGTAAATTGAAATTCAGCTACATGGCAAAAGAATGTGAAGAAAGCAGTTATATAACTCGTTTAAATGTCTCTTAAGACAAAGTTACCTAACATATAATTTAAAAAACCCCACTTAATCATACCGCGTCTTCAGTGAAAGTCTTGTTACTGGCTTCAACTCTTCCAGGCCTGGTGTACATTAATCTGTATAGATTATTTTATTCTTTCTTCAGGGACTGAAGACCACACTAAAGTCTAGTAAGCATGTGATGACTTCTTTGGTTACTTGGCGAAGATTTTAGAGTCAATATTTTACAGAACTCTGATTGTCAAATTGTGTCTTTGAGATGTCAAAAGGCTAATACATGAGAATAAAGCCAGCCCTATGCATGAACAATTAGGAAGCCACCTAGGTGGCATGTTTTGAGGGAAAAAATAAAAGTCTACCTGCCAACACATATCTCCTTCATTAACCTAAGCTGATGTCTAAGATTTCTCATCAACGTCACTTATTTTGGATTAAAATAGCCTCTCCCAATATACTCTGTTTTAATGTAAACATTCAAGCCCTGATGGTGAAATCCTATTAGTCAACAAGAGTGGATGAACTCATTATCACGGATTAGCTTAACAATGAGAGTGATGCCCCATAGAATTCCATCCTTAGTCCTTCCTTCCTTCTGCTCCAGTGCTTACACTTGAGCATTCTTTTTCACTCCTGCAAAAATATTATTGCTTTCCAAGGATGCCCTGCAGATCACCATCAGGAGTGACCTCAAGTGCCTGCTAAAATGCAAACTACTAGGGTATCTGCCAGGCCTACTGTATCAGAGACTCCTAGGGCAATATTGTGAAATATGCATTGAAATATTTTTAGCTTTCTAAGTAATCACTGACCTATTTGTTGATGGTTCTTTGGATGGAGCCCTTCCTCTTTTTTTTTTTTTTAAATTAAGGTATAATTTACATACCATAAAGCGAACCATTTTAAAGAGTTTATAATTTAGTGGTTCTTAGTATACTCATAAGGTTGTATGACCATCACCATCATCTGGAAGAGGTTTGAGGCAAGTTCTATGGAGAATTCAGTTATGTGGGAGAGTCAACAAGAGATGAATGTAAAGGATTAGACATATTGCTAAGTGTTACAGATGCTCACATTAGACATTGTGTGGCTTCATCCCTTTCAATAGTAACATTCAAGGTCTCTCTGCAGAAATAGTGCATGGTAGGGCTTGAAGAGGGGGTGAGGATAAGTATTGTTCCAAATTTACAAGATGATTCCTTACTCAGTATAGTACCTATGTTGTGTATGTTTGTGGCATTTATATAGAAAAACATCAACATACATGGATTCTTATAAAAGAATGATGCATCCAAAACTGTACAACTAATGGTAGTCCCTGTGGCTCTTAGGCAAAAGAGCTGCTTTGGACACTTCCCTTCTTACAATCCTTAGTACAAACTGTGTAGAAGACAGCTGTCTGCATCGTCAGAGGTGAAAATGGGCCTCGTTAGACCCAGCCTCTCAAGTGCTATCCACTTTCTCTGTAGGCAGGGGTAAGATGGTAGATAATGGGCTTTTCACTAAATAAAACTGAACAACTTTCATCAATAAGAACTCTGAAAGCACAGTGTTGTAATTCACAAGCATTAAAAATGAAATTCTTCCTCTCCACTCTCAATGATACTAGTTTATATTTTTTAGTAGAACTTTAAGAATATTAATTACATATATATGTTAAGGATTATTTGCTTCTTAGTTTCTGCCAAATTTCTATTCTTTTTAGTTATTTCCTTTCACGGAATTTCTCTTTTTAAAGTTGGAACGACAAATGGGTCAGGTCTGCATAGTGGGAAAGTCACAGAGCGATGCATTTAAGCCACTGCCAAATTTGGGATTTTCAAAAATACAGTTGAAATTCTAATGGCTGTTTTTTATGGCACAAATTAAAATGAAAATTTTGATAGGGTCTGAGTTAGATTAATTCATAAATAGCTGCCTTGTGTTTAAGAAAAATTGGTGCTTAGGAGAACAGATGCATTTTTTTGTGCAATGTGTTTGTAAGCCACTTAGAGATTTGTTAAATCTCCATTTCACAATTGAAAGCTACTATCTGAGTGATAGTGTACAAAAGTGCTCAATTTGAAATACAATAAGGCTGATTTAGTAAAACCAAATTCCATATATATAAGTGATTCTTCAGTTTCTTGACTAAACATTTTTTTAAGCCAAAGTGATTTGGATATAGACAGAATTTGTATACCAAAAACCTCCCCCATCTCACTGGTGAATAATACATTTGCCCGTGTTATCTTAAGGAAGCCCTGTAGAATTTTCCTCCTCCCTCAACTAGTGTATCATGTAAACCCATGACTTAGATTGACAATTTCAGGCCAAAGTGAAGATTCTTTTTTTTTTTTTCCACCCTCCTCCAAACTTAAAAGTGTCTCAGGAGGGAGAATTTTAGTGAATTCACCATCTCAGCCTTAGCTATTGCATCTAGCCCAAATACTTGTTATTGACGAGTTGAAAAATTTTAAGTCATGAGAGATTTACATGAATGATATAAGGTTTGAAATGTTTTATGGCATGTTCATTCACACTGTATCAGCCATTGCCTTTTTAGACTTTATTTGCAAGACACTTATGCAAATCCAAAATGACAGGAATGGATTTAAAATGATTTTCAGCATCTGAAGTTTAGCAAAAGATGAGAGACTCATAAAGTTCTGTACTTTTTCTGAGGGTGAAAACTTTCAGACATTGTAAGGTGGAGCAGACTGGAATGAGAATAGATAAGCTATTAATTTCATCTCTGTTATTAAAGCAGCTCAATCCCTTACTCTCAGGGTGCCTTCACATCCCTTCCATGGGCATTGGGAAGCAATACCATCCTTGGCATAAAAACTGTTGTGCTCAAAGTTTTATCTTCTGTGTTTTCCTTATTGCGTTGCTTTGAACTAAGCATAGAAGAGTTTTACATATTATGTAAAACCTTTATGGCAAAGGGCTGAATAGTTATTTGATGAATTTGGCACAGTTTTTCACAGAAGTTGGCTTTTCCCATGAAAGAGTAAAATAAAGTTTGCTATGTTACTTTTAGTCATTAAATACATATGTGATTAGTTGTATGTCAATACATAGAATTTGTTTATTGCTCTCCTTTCTTAGTTTTCAGACGTTTGTTTTCATTTTCTCATATTAACTGCCTCTATCAACAGGCTCCAGGGGAGTGAAGGGCACAAGTGTTGGTGATCAGTCATTTGATTATTTGACAATCTGGTGAAGAATATAAAAAAGTGAATGGGCAACTCTAATAAAACACTAAGTGCTACGGAGCATTACAATTAAGATGATTGTGGCAGGTTATATTTTCCAGAGATGGCTGCAACAGTAGCATCCACCCTATATGCTCTTCTGCAATGTGACCTTGACTTCCACCATCAAGAGGTGGAGTCTAATTCTCCTTCTCTTGATTCACATCTGGCCACAGTGACACTTTTGTTTCCAATAAAATGAGACAGAAGTCACACTGAAGGGTTTCTGATGCTAAGTCAGAAGGAGTGTGACAACTTTTGCCTTGGACTCTTGGAACTCTTGCTTTCTACTTGCTCCCTTTTAGAATGTTCCCTTTTTGGACTCAGTGCCCTTTGACCTGGGAGTGAGGCTGCTTGGACCCCTGTGCCTCAGAGTGTTGTTGTACATAGAAAATTCCAAGGAAGGAATTCCTATGACTTCATTTGTTCCTGGGACTGGTTGGGGCTGCCAGTGCTATCTCAACAGGATGCCTCAGGCTGGATTAAATCCTAGACCTGCAGGTCCATTTCTCTAATTCTCTACTGCACATGGGGTTGACCAGCAGACCCTTGGATTCATGCCTTGGGAGTTGTCCAGAAGCTCTGCGGCTCGGCCCAGTTTCTAAGAGGGCAGCTCCTTGAGCAATTCACTCCTTTTGGCCAATGCTTTATTTGTTTTTTGGGATAATGTGAGTTTGAGCTGTCAGAATAGTGCTGAGATGCTGATTTGGGGTGACTCAGTCTCACGTTGGATTCATGCTGCGTCTAGGGCTCAGAGCTAGTGATGGTCCAAGGACTCCAGGGCTTGAGTTGTCACCCAGGTTGTGACTGCAGTGCAGACTTCAGTCCACAGCATTGTGAGTCTTAAGCTGGGATGGATGAGTGATGGACATTCCTTGCACTAATAGAACTGCTCTTTTCACTTTACCTACAGCACTTAGTAGAAAATTATGAGAGAGATGCACACCCCATGTGTGCACATATGTATGTACACACAGGCGCACACACACAGAAAGGAAACAAACCAAACCATTGTTAAGTGATAAAGCAATCAGTAGAGCAAAACTCAGAAATCTCTTAGAGGCTGAAAATTGATTAAAGTATAATGAACTGGGTGAGAGAGCTGGAAGAAGACACTGAACTTAGAAAAACGTTAACATTTGTTATTTCAGTGTCAAGGGGGGCCAGATTTTAGACTGTGGGCAAGAATGATGGCTGAAACCAAGTGAAGTGGAAGGTACTGAAGTTTCCAAGGAGGTGAGGGACCCATAGTAGTGGTTTTAAATGTAAGAATTTAAAATAGAAACCAAAGCTAATTATATGTAAGTAGATTTTATATATGTTCTAAAACCCAGATAAAGGACATTTCTTATGTATCAATCTTAGAAGAAATTTAAGGGAAATGCAACTAATAGCCAGAATCCTGAAATTAAGCAGGAAACAAGAACCTTTGAAAGGATTATATTTGAGGATCAATAAATACAAATATGTCAACTATGTTTTAATTTATGATTTAAATAATACTTTTGTATTTGGAAATGAAAATAATATTAGGAATGGCATTTTATCCCCAATGTGATTTTTACAGTTTGTTTTTTGAATATATACTTTTTGCAAATAATGCTTCTTTCAACTGAAAGAATTCAGTTAATTAATTCATAAGTTAATCACTATCTGTCTTTAGAAACTTTCCATAACTTAAAAGAAATTAGCATTTTTAATTCAGTTAAAGAATTCAGTTAATTAATTCATAAGTTAATCACTGTCTTTAGAAACTTTCCATAACTTAAAAGAGATTAGCATTTTTAATCAATTTTTGCAATGAATGTCCCATATTTTGTTATAATATGACTTTTTATTAAGGAAGAAGAAATAATCATTTCCATGCAGCAACTTCATTTGGTAGCTATAAAGTAAATAGTTAAGAACAGTTTGGGAATTAATAAAAATTTTATCCTATGATAGCATTCTATGTCCAATTCCTCATTTGTAATATGATGTTAATAGGACCTATATATGTTACCTAATTGAGAGAAACAGCAATAAAAATAACATAATTTGGTTCCTTCATCTAGTAAGTATTCATAAATATATGTGCCTCACTCCATCTAGGGAGGTGTAGTTCCCGTCTTTTATGACCTAATGGCTGTTAATTCTGTGACCAACAGCTCAAAGATGGGAATAATTGAAAGTGATCTCTATACATTAAAGAAATGATCCATTGAAACCAAGATACATTTTGGTAGGGAAAATTCTGAGGTAGAATAACTGTAAAGCAAAGACTCCCTAAACCCAAGTATAACTGAAAATAGTTAGGAATTGTAATGTGATACAAATTATAATTGAGCCAGCAACAAGTTGTACCCAGAGGAGCAAAGAGAATATGGTTAACTATGAAGAGAATGATAATCCTTTAGCCTTACAAATGAACCCATTCTTGCTGATTACTACAAAGTCTGGATCTGATTTCTGCATTTTAAATAGGAGTAAAAAACTTGTGGGCCAGACAAAAGATTAGAGGGAGAGGTTTGAATGTAGAGTTATTGGGGTGACCATACACCCCTGATGACACTTGTTCTTCCTGAATTACTATTTGGAAATGATCAATTATATGGCCTCCCTATTTCCTAACCATTTTCCAGTGGATGAAAATAGCCATGAGGAAGATAAGCAGTAGCTTTCCTCCATCTTCCCAGTACCTTAAAGTAAAGAAGCTGAGGAAGGAATAAAATGTTCTTTCTCTAGCTCTATTCTTATCATATAGCACTGCTTTTGGTAAAAACCCTCCATGGCTTCATATCTACTCTTAAGACAAAGTTCAAAACGTGTAATCTTGATTACAAGACTATCAGGAACCTGCCCCTGTTTATCTCCCCAGGCTCATCTCTTTCTACTTCTTTTCTCAATCTTAATTCCCTAGGTATACTAAACTTGAAACTTTTTCAAACCCACACTCTCTCATCTACAGGCTTGGGCCCTCAAACATGCTGGAATATTCTTTCTTCCCACACCTCCCACCTGCCCTTAACTTGGTTGACTCCTAGTTGCCCTAGTGGTAGAAAGCAGGTCTTGGACTAACACCTGGGTTAGGTGTCATCCACCCTGGGTGCTTCTCCAGCACTGGGCACTCACTGCAGTCATGACACTTATTGCAGCAGGTTTTCATTCTCTGTTGACTTTACTGTAGACCTCATTAGACTGAACATCCCATAAGGACAGGTCTGTGTATACTCTGTGTGTAGCCCAGTGCTTAGTCTATAGTGAACCTTTAATGAATATATGCTGAATTGGTTTGTTGAATTAAGATCAGTCTCTAGTATTCAGATTTCCTGTATTTACACAAATAATTGGTCAGGTCAGAACAAAAAGAAATTTGAGCTATAATCTATAATTCTGGGTGGCCAATTATAGAAGCTTCTAGGACTTGTCAAGTGTATCTGAGTGTTTTTAGTCTGAACTTCAACTGCCTCAGACAATGTTTGTCTTGCTTGTCTTTAAACCTCTGGGGGTGAGCATACCACCCACCCTCAGCAATGTTATTGCAGGTATAAGGATACTTGATATTAAAGAATTCATAAGAATTAACTTTTTAAAGATAAAAGTTCTTAATTAATTCTTCCTATGTTCCAGATACTTTTTTCCGCAAGAAATGCAGATGGTTTGCTACACAGCAGTACATTTATTTTTATTAGAAAATGCCTCCTCTTGTATGGAAAATGGATGTCACACCACCAAACATATGTATTGGCATATACACCCAACAATGTGTTATTCTGTAAGGAACTAACTCACACAATCATTGCTAAGTTTCTTCATATAAATTTTTTTTTAAAGTTTTGGGTAGGAAAAAAACAGCCTAAGGAATATTAAGTCCATTTCCAACATCCCACAGTAAATGGCAGAACAAGTTGAAAGTCAAGCCCAGGGCTGTCTGACTTCAGAGCACAGGCTCTTATACATTACGCCCTAAGACCTGTCCAAACGTTCAGCGATTTCCAGGATACTCAAACCTATTCACAGTTTGGATCCATGGTAGTCTCTCATAATTAGGAATTTCTTACACCATCCTTCATGTTTATCCCACCTCAAAATTGTGTTTTCTACTTCCAGTATAGTGCTGGCTTTCTGTTAAATACCTGAGCCCTGGTGGCATGTTTCAGGGCATTTGAAAGTCTATGCATTTGAGAAGGAAGACCATGTAAACCTTGACCATGCCCCATGCTCCTGAGGCTTTCTGGCAAAGACACTGTGTTCTGTACCCTTTCACTTTATAACCCTAGGACTAATCCAGAAATTATATAATTAAAATTTCTTTTAAAATATCATTGATGATGTCTGGGGTGGAGAATATAGGTTTTTATTTTTGGTTTAGCATGGGGAGCATATGCAGTTGTTAAAAGTGTTGTAAACTTGACATCCTTGTAATTTTCAGAGAGCAGTGTCAAAAGGAAACATTCAAAGTATCAGACGTGTTATATAGAAGTAATCTCTTCACAGTGACTAAAGCAGACAAAAGAAAAAACATACATTTGAAGAAAAGAATTTATTTAATACTTGAATATTTACAAAATGTCACAAGAGATGTAGATAAGTCTAAATAATGCCAAAACCACAAATGAAGTTGTTCAATTTGATTTTTAAGAATTAAGTAGAGAATTTAGAAACCAGTCTTCCTTTCAAGTAATTATTTCAGTATTGTTAGATTTATCTAAATTCAGTTATTGAAAAATATATTTTATGCTAGACTTGAAAAATAGATGGGAAGGAATAAAGTGCAAACGTTTGCAATAGTCTTCAAAACGTTAGACTCTGCCCCTATCTCTATCTCTTGTGTTCTTGTCAATCCATTAGGCTGCTTTTCTACATTTATTCAGATTTCATATGTAAAACTTAAGGTGTATTCAAAGGGGTTGTTTGTGTCTTTATCTCAAGAAAATGAAAACAAATGGATTTTGAAAGTTCCCATTGATGGATTTATCATAATATAAACATGAGGAGGTGGGGGAGAGAGACAGACAGACAGACACATACACACAAAAGAAGAGAAGGAGACAAAGGGAGAGAGGGAGAGAGAATGAATTACTTCCATCTTTTCTTTTCGGATCTAATTCGTGAGAATGCTTGCAAACCAGAAAGGTAATACTTGGCTAAACTTTGGTTGTTCCCCCGTGTCTAATCAATAAAATTCAAATCTGCTTGAGTCTGAGGTTTTGAGTTGTGGGATATGTGAATGATATTTTGGTTTTGCTAAATCTGAGGTTCTGTATAACATCCAGGTGTATATGTTGAATATGGGATTTGGAGCTGGAGAGAGATTAGACCATTAAGAAGAGAAGAAAGATTGCCTATTACAATGCCTGACACCAAAGTTGCCACCCAGTAAGTGCTTTCTTTTTCCCCTGTAAGTAGTTAGAGAAGACAGGGAAAGTTCTAGAAAAGTGCAGTCACTTAGGATGAAGAGCAGAATGGAAGCTAGTGAAAGAAATGAAATGTTTTCTCTTGTTTCTTTCCATCTCACCAACCAACCATCAAGAATTTACACCAAAAAGGGACTGATATCTGACATTCATTGATTAAGTAATGAATTTATTGTTATATATAAGTGTACCTCAGGCTTTGCAAAAATTGTACATGAAAATGCACATTTTGATAAATTACCTTATTCTTACATGCTTAACAGGATTCTTATGATTGTAGGCTCAAAACAGTACTGGGAGATAATTCTCTAAGGGTCTGTCACATTTCTAAAGATTTTGTAAGTAAGGCACTAATTAATCTTTACTCTGACTGTCTTTTCAAGGATGTCTGAATAGTGATCAGCCTTGGAAAACAGAGCTAGTCTCCCTCTAGAGGAAAGGGCAGTCATGCCTGCTGCACACTGTAAAAGATTCGGGTTCTCTCTTGTAATGCAACTCACTGTGTATAGTGTTTCTCTTTTGTAATGCAACTCACTGTGTGTAGCATTCATCTGAGTTCATCCGTATCACCTCCGTGGGACTTGGGGGGAAAGGGGAGCTGCTGCAAATATGCTGATGGTCATGCTACTTGCTATGTCATAAATAATACAAGTCTGTTGTTTCTGACCCAGGAGTCTCTTGTCTTCTGCCAGCACCCATGAAACTGGCAGACTAATTTGTTAGTTTGTGAGTATGGTGAACTCAGATCCTTCACAGTTATTAGAGATAGGTTTTTAATAAGCACCTGTCGGGTAACTGAAAAGTTTTCCTTGTAAAAGAAAAACAGAGGGCTTCCCTGGTGGCACAGTGGATAAGAATCTGCCTGCCAATGCAGGGGACACAGGTTCGATCCCTGGTCTAGGAAGATCCCACATGCCCCGGAGCAACTAAGCCCGTGTACCACAACTACTGAGCCTGTGCTCTAGAGCCTGTGAGCCACAACTACTGAAGCCCACACACCTAGAGCCCATGCTCCGCAACAAGAGAAGCCACCGCAATGAGAAGCTTGCGCGCTGCAAGGAAGAGTAGCCCCCGCTCGCCGCAACGAAGACCCAACACAGCCAAAAATAAAAATAAATAAATAAATAAAAAGAAAAATAGAAATCGATATACAATTACAGTTGAATTGCAGTTTTTAAAATTGTATATACTGGATAAAGCAAGGTGTATCTATGCAGACTGGATTCAGAATTGTCCCTCAGAATTGAAAAGAAAAAAAAATCATTCTGATATTTCTTAAAATGGTAAGAAGGGGTTTATTCAAGACTCTTGCAATAGGAAAATCACAGTACGGGAAAGTGATTGGGCTCAACTCCAAACATGGTAAAGACAGATGGATATTGTCACCGGAGAGCAGAGTGAGGGGGTCAGTGAATGAAAAATGACTAAGATGAGATGTCAAAGATAGGGGAATTCTTGTTGAACTGATTTAACAGGATTCTTGCTGAAGGCAGGCTAAAGGCATAGACAGCAGGGTAAGGGATGAGGAATGTGATCAGATATCAAGTATGCTCAGATATCAAGGATGGGAGAATTCTCACTAAACTGACGTAGGAGGATTCCTACTAAGACTGGCTTGAAAGACAGGTCAAAGACAGGAGGGGATCAAGGTTGAGGCCTCATTGAAAAGAGTTCAGAGGAGATAACTAAAGTTTGGTCAAGGGAGAGTCTTTGGCAGAATTCAAATGTCATGTGCGGAAAATCTGTATTATTTGTGAGGATGGGAGGCAGTCATAGGGCAATGGGTACTGTATGTCTCCTCTACAGGAAAATATACCTGTTTCATTTAACATTACTTTGTCATGTAGGGTTTCTGCTGACTTTAAGGAGAGTAAATGTTCATCACAATTGCAGCTCAAGTGACACTTCAACCAGGAAACCTTTCTAGATCAATGACGTCAGAAATCTTTATTTCTTCTAGGAATACCTGTAGCACTCTATCTGCTTCTGAATCTCAAGTCTGGGAACTCATAACTTATTGCTGTGTATCGTAGCCTGCAATATGTGACTTCTAATTCATATTATGTAAAACTTTATCATTCTCCCAAGATTCACAATTCACTGGAGATTTAGTCATTTTCTGATTCATTTGTAATTCCATTAACAGCTAGCAATGGTTCACACAAATCCTTAGTCAAAACAAGTATCAAACAATTTCTGCTCCTCCCTCCCTCCTCTCTCCTGCCTCCTCCTTCCCCTCTTCCACCCCTCCCTCTTCCCTTCCTCTCTCTCTCTCTATATATATACATAATATACATATACACATATATGCATATAAATATGTATATACAAAGTGTGTGTATGTATATATATATGCATAACATGCACTCTGTATATACGTATATATACACACATGTTTATACGCTTGCTTTTTCACACTTTAAGATCATACAGGTTATAACATTTCAATGCACTACATATGGGAAAACCAGGATGATGATGGCTATTGTAATAAAGTCCTCTACTTACGAAACTTAAAGTTGCAAACTTTCAAAGATGCGAATGTGTGTTCTATCAACGTCAGGCGTGAGTGAACTTGCAGCTTGCCCTCTGTCTCCTATTGCTGACGATCCTTCAGCTCTACCATTTTCCAACTTCTCTCCCTCCTCCAGTCAGTAACTCTTCTTGCCTGTTCACTTGATGCCAGCCCCTGTATGCCAGCTATTGTGCTGTACTACTCTACTTTTCAAGGTACTGTACTGTAAGATTAAAATGTTTTCTTTATTTTTTGTGTTTGTTTTTTATGTATTATTTATGTGAAAAGTATTATAAACCTATTACAGTACAGTACAGTACTATATAGCCGATTGTGTTAATTGGCTACCTAAACTAACTTTGTTGGACTTACGAACAAGTTGGACTTATGAACGCCCTCTTGGGAATGGAACTTGTTCGTGTGTAGGGGACTTACTATAATCATGTTTAATGTATCACTTGTCAGAAAACTCACAAAATTCTAAAAGGCATAATTTGAGGTATAAGATTTGCTTTTTGAATTAGCAGCTAATGGGTAAATTATCTTTGATATTTCCAAAGCAGCTGGGTGCAGTCTTATGTGAATTCATCAGGAAGGGCATTTAATTTCAGCTTTTACTATTTTAGCTTTGTTTAAAATGTAGGTTTGTTTTTCCCAAATCACAATCTGTCAGGATAGTTTTCTATGTACCTCGAAGGCAGGAGCCATCACCATATATCACACCGCCATATAACTCATGACACACATCAAGTCATTTACCAATAAATGTTTGATTAATAAAAATTAAAGTCTTGCATTTCTTTTATGAATTGTGAATGATACTTTTTATCTGGTTATAAAAGAAATACATATTCATTGTATTAAATTTTGAGAGTGAAGATATAGTTTATATAAACACAAAGAAATAAAAAACATCCATAATTCAAATATTAAGATAACCACTTTTAACATGTTAATTTCATTTCTTTCATTATCATATGTATTTCAAAACTTTCATTACTATATATGTATTTTAAAATGAAATCATTATGTAGACTATTTTGTAATACAATTTGAAGTCAGTTAGTATGTTCGAGATACTTTCCTATGACATTAAATATTTATTAGCTTAGCTGCATGGTATTCCACTTCATGGTTGTAGTATAATTCCTTTAATTGACTATCTATTTTGGAAATTTAATTTATTTCTAATCTATTTGTCATTGACAATACTGTTTTGAAGAATATCACTGACAAAATTTGTGTATATCCATTGTCATTGCCTTAAATACAACCCTGGAATGAAATTTCTGTATCAAATACATGCATACATTAGGTTCCAGAAAAATGTTACTGATTTAAACTACTACTAGCAATAATAACCTCTGATAATTGATAAATTAAAAAAAATTTAAATATATATGTACAGGGAATGATGAAAAAGAACAAATTAGATTCACCTGCCTACTCCTCATCTGACCTTATAACACATATATTTAATTGTCTTATTTTGTACATGAACATCAGGCTACCCATTTACGTTCTTCTTAAATAAGACTTAGGGATCTAACTTACCAAATATTTTTTAAAATATCAATATTTAATAAGGCATTTAGGTTAATCAACTCTGGTTTAAAGTAACTTTATGAGAATTATATTCCTTTATTCTGATGTGAATATTTAGTCTGGGTATTCATTTTGATTAGTCATAAATAACTTATTTGCATATGAGTTTGTATTAAATGTAGGTGTGTAAAGTACTATCTTGTGAATTTTAGGTTAGATCTTACTTTCTCAAGTAACACTAAAACAAAATCTCTCAATTGCAAAACCTTTAAAAGACTCAGCTGGTGATCCAAATAGGTTAAAAGTAAAAACACAAATAGGTTAAATGCAAAAGGATGGATCAAACAATTGTTAGGAAATAAAATAGGAAAGAAAACTATGTTTGTGTATTTTTAATTTTAAGCCTGTTAAATGAAAGAACAAGTACATATTCTGAGCATCATTTTGTAAGAAAATGTGATAATATATGCCAAGGAAAATCTCAAAGGAAGAACATTAAAATGTTAACATCCATGAGAAAAAAAAGAAGAATGAGAAAATGTATACCATACTAACACTAATCAAAAGAATGTATCTATATTTTATCATAAATATTGTATTTCAGAGTAAGACTATTACCAGAAATAAAGGAGACCATTTCATAAAAGCAAAAGAATTATTTCGTGAAAAGCACATATAATCCTAAACAATCATGCACCTAATAACAGAGCTTCAAAAACAGAGTTTCACAGAAGCAAAAATTGATAGAATTGAAAGGTGAAATAGACAAATCTTCGATTATAGTCAGGTATTTTAAAACACTTCAATAAGTGTTAGAATAGTTAGAGAAAGATCAATAAGAATTTGGAATTGAACAACACTTATAAACAAATTGCTATTTTCAGAACACCGCCCCTTACAATAGCAGAACATACATTCTTTTCAAGTGTACATGAAACATTTACTAAGATAGACCATGCTATGGGACATAAAAAAATTTAAAAAGATTCAAACCATACACAGTATGGTCTTTGATTGTAATGAAATTAAATTAGAAATCAATAACAGAAAGCTCACTAGAAAATTTTCAAATATTTGTAAACTATATAACACACTTCTAAATAACCCATGGGCCAAATATAAATCAAAAGGTAAAGCATTTTGAGCTTTATAAGGACTTAAACACAAATGTGTGAGTAAGCAATAATTAGGGAAAAATTTATAGTAATAAGTATGTATATTAAAACTGAAGAAAGGTCTCAAATCAGTGACCTCAGCTCCCATTTTAAGAAACTAGAGGAGAAGAGCTAATGAAACCCTGGAAAGCAAAAGAATGGAACTAATAGTAGAGCAGAAATAAATAAAATAGAAATTAGAAATGCAATAAAGAAAAATCAATAAAGTCAAATACTCCTTCTTTGAGAAGATCTATAAAATTGATAAATCTCTAACCAGACTGATTAGAAAAAAGAGAAGACAAATATTACCAATAAAGGAATAATATCAATACAGATTCTATATACTTAAAAGAATACTGAGAAAATATTATGACCAAGTTTTTCCAAATAATTTGATAATTTAGATGTCCACAAAAGATACAAACTACCAAAACTCACTCTAAAAGAAATGGATAATCTGTATTAAAAGAATTGAATTGTTTTTCCAAACCAGCTCACAAAGAAAACTACAGGCCTGGATGGCTTTTGTAGTGAATTCTACCAAACATTTAAGGAGGATATAATACCAATTCTGTTTGAACTCTTCCAGAAAACTGAATAAAAGGGAATACTAGAGAGAAAACTGATTTTTGACAAAGGTGCAGAGGTAATTTGGTAGAGACATGTTACTATTTTCAACAGATGGTGCTGGAAAATTGTAAATCTGAATGCAAAAAAATCATAAACATATGCCTAAAATTGCGAATCTTCTAAAAGCAAACTTAAGAATAAGGTTTGTCATCTTGGATTAGGCAAACATTTCTTAAATATGACACCAAAATCATGACCCGTAGAAGAATGAATTGATATGTTGCACTTCATAAAAATTTAAAACTTCTGTTCTCTGAACTTCATTGTTAAAGGAATGAAAAAGCCAGCATAGGCTGAAAGAAAATGTTTGCAAGTGTCCATGTATTTAATGAAGGATTTGTATGGAGAATATATAAAGAATTCTCAAAACTGAAAGATAAACAAAAACTCAAGATAAAATAGGCAAAGATTAAGCAAGCTAAATGCAAACTGAACCACAGTGAGATACCATTAAACACTTATTAGAATGGATGAAATGAAAAAGATTGATCCCATCAAGTGTTGGTGAAGACGTAAAGGAACTTTCAAATACAGCTACTGGGAACATAAAATGGTCCAACCAATTTGGAAAACAGTAGTTTGGCAGTTAGTCTTAAGAGTTTAAAAATACAGTTGACCCTTGAACAACAGGGTTTGAACTGTGAGGGTCCACTTATAAGCAGACTTTTTCCTATAAATACATACTACAGTATTAAAACAATCCAGTTAGTTGAATCTGCAGTTGCAGAACCGAGGATACTGGAAGGCGACTATAAAGTTATATGCAGATTTCACCTGCACGTAGGGTCAGCACCCCTGACCCCTACATTGTGCAAGAGACAACTGTATACCTGCATCTAATTCAATTCAATTCAATTTCAATTATTCTAGATTGTACTGAAAATAACAGAAACCACACATATATACAAATACTTACACACAAATATTCGTAGTAGTTTTATTTGTAATAGCCCCAAACTGGAAATCAAACCAGATAACCACCAACAGTGGAATGGATGAGCGAATTGTGATATATCTATACTATGGAATACTACTCAGCAATAAAAATGAGTGAACTACTGTTCACTGTATGTGAGTGAATCCAGGTATATTTATATGTTCATATGTATATTGCCACAAAATAGATGATCTTCAGAATAATTATGCAGAGGGAAAGAAACAAGAATAAAAAAATACATACTGTATAGTTTTATTTATATAAAATTCTAGAAAATGCAAACTAATCTATTGTGAAAAGCAAATCAATGTTTGCCTGGGGAAGGGAGGAGACAGGAATGGGGGAAGGATTGCAAAGGAGCACAGGGAAACTTTTGTGGGTGAAGGATATGTTCATTATCTTGATTATGGTGATGGTTTTATGGATATATAAATATGTCAAAACTTTTCAGATGGTATGCCTTAAATACGTGTTAATTTTTGTCAACATGTCAATTATACTTCAATACAAAATGCTAAAAGAGAATTATGTTCCTTAATTTTTGTTTGAGTATTTCCTCTGGGGATTTATTTTAATTACTAGTAAGTAATTATCATTTGTATGTGATCTTGTGCTGAGTCTAATTGTATAAGTGACTGTTTTATCATTTTAACTTAAATAGTTTACTAACAAGTAATGCTAAACCCCAATAACTCTAAAACAAACAATTTTGAAGACTTAGTTGGCAATCTGATGTAATGGATAAAGCGATGTGAGGACACATTTGTCTTTTAGATATTTTAAGAAGTACATTGCTATTTGTACTTTAAATCGACATTTCTTTTTTTTAATTAAAAAATGTTTTAAGGGGCTTCCCTGGTGGCGCAGTGGTTGAGAGTCCGCCTGCCGATGCAGGGGACATGGGTTCATGCCGCGGTCCGGGAAGATCCCACATGCCGCAGAGCGGCTGAGCCCGTGAGCCATGGCAGCTGAGCCTGCGCGTCCGGAGCCTGTGCTCCGCAATGGGAGAGGCCACAGCAGTGAGAGGCCCGTGTACCGCAAAGAAAAAAAAAATGTTTTAAATGTGAACATGTTCTAGACAAGTGTTTGCAAACCATTAAGATTATACATGTATTATACAGTTATTCCTGGAATGTTCTTGTGCTTGGTGAATGTATACCATGTGGGAGGAGGCAAAATATATCCAGGTTCCTGGTAGGCAAATATGAAGAATATTTGTTGCCCACAATATCCAGAGAATAGAGTATTTCTCAGGAGGGGTGATTTACAAAACTGACAAATCTAGGACAGTTGTTTTGGTTCTGCATATAACCAGGATGAGACACTGACTGGGCTGCTACTGTCTCTCATTTAGGATTGAAAGTCTAAATCCTCTGTGAAAGGTCAGGCATCTGGGTTGTTATGATGGGCATCTCTTGACTCTTCTTGAGATACCAGCGTATGCCCTCTATTCCACTCCACCTTGATGGTTGAGTAAACCGTGTTTTTTTTCCTGTCATATTAATTTTTCTTGGATCAAATGCTGACATAAAACTTAAATGTAGTGTGAATCTTATTTTGAGAAACTGGGCTATCAGCTTCTGTTAGATTGAGTGAATGACCACTATTTGTTAGATGCATGTAGAAACAAAAATCTTTAAGACTTGCATATTGTAGAAATGTCTGAGGGATACTTTTCTGAGCATGCTATTATTCTTTCTAGACAACCTACTAGGTGACAATAGTATTTCTGTGTGTGGATCAGGCTGAAAATATAATATAGAACTACCTGTCACCTCTATGCTGTGTACACCTGGCATGTGTCATTTGCTTCATTCTGGTAGCCGCAATTTGAGTATCTTGTTACAGTTTATTGTGAGCTGTGGCTAAAGAATCTCCTTTATAGCTGGGTATCATCTTGATTTGTCTGTCACAGTTTTACACAATTGTGTCAAGTTGCTTGAAAATGTTAATCAGTGGCTCACTGAAGGCCTTTCTTCAAACTCCCTTTTTTGTGATGACCTCACTTTGGTTTGCTTACACAATAGCTGTTAGACTATCCTGTTTTTCTTTGAAATTCTTGATCACATCTTGGGGAAGCGTATGGTATTATCTGAATTCTTCATTGCTGGAATGGGCTATTTTTTAGAAACTCATTACAGCTCATCTTATCTTTCCATAGAAAGTGGTATTGAGAATGCAAAAGATCCTGAAAATGAATTGAATTGTAGTTCCCACAATATACATTAAAGTCTTAACCCTCAGTACCTCAGAAAGTTACCTTTTTTGGACATAGGGTCATTGAAAATGTGATTAGTTAAGATGAGATCATATTGAATTAGGGTGGGCCCCCAATCAGTATGACTGTTGTTTTATATATTAAAAAAAAAGACCACATGAAGACAGAGAGATATATGGAGAACACCATGTGATGACAAAGGCAGAGATTGGAGTTATGTAGTTTCAAGCCAACGAAAACCAAAGACTGCTAGCAGACCACTGGAGGCAAGGAAGGATTCCCTGTAGGTGTCAGAGGGGCCATGGCCCCATGGACACCTTGATTTCAGACTTATAGCTTTCAGAACTGTGAGATAATAAATTTCCATTGTTTAAGCCACCTGGTTTGTGGTACTTTGTTATGGCAGCCTTAGGAAACTGATATAATAGGGATTCAATATTTTTATTAGATTAAATTATTTCCTCTTTGGAGAAATTGTTTCTCTATTTCCTTTGGTCGTTTAGCCCTATGAGAATTTGATAAGAGACTTGTAAACAATCCAGAAGAAAAATTTAATTATTAAATCTGAAACTCTTGAATTTGGAAAGGACCTTCCAAGGTCTCTGATTCAACTTTCTGTTTAATGCAGTGCTTCTCTCCATAACATAAGCTCTATCATGTTTCCTATCAGAGTACCTACAAAAATGAGCAATCACTACCTTACAGGGTAGTACCTTCCACTTAAAATAATTTTTCTTTCTATTTTAAAGTTGTGGTTAATAAATACAACATGAAATTTACTATATTAACCATTTTAAGTGTACAGTAGTGTTAAGTGTATTCACATTGTTGTAGAACCAATTTCAAAAAAGTTTGCAAGAACTTTTTTTTTCATCTTGCAAAACTGCAATTCTATACCTATTAAACTCCCTGTTTCCCATTTGAAAGCTCCTCTGAAGTTTTTTTTTCTAGTGCGTTCTAAAAGATAGAATTGCCTTCTTGCCTACTAAGTAATTAATTCCACCCTTTGGAGTTGATCCAATTGGCATAATGCCTTTTTTGCATGAAAACCCTATAAATTATTATTTTGTTGTTGTTGCTAGTTGCCTTCCAGGAACTCACAGTCAATAAAGTGTCCACATTTAACCAGGCAACAAAGGCTTTTGACTTATGTCTAATATTCCCTCGAGTTTTGATCTCTTTTTTTTGATCCATTTCCACAATGATTACTCTGGTGTAAATCACTCACTTCTCTTCATGTCTTTCGATTTCCATAAATCTCAACCTTTCAAAATTATCATTTAGCTTAATATGGTTCCAGCATAGTATTTTAAACATATTTTTTATATTACATTTCTTCTCTAGGACTTATACGCTAGTCCTCCATTTCCTATGTTAGTCAATCGATTTCATTAGGGCAATGTTCAAGGTCTTTTATGAATGTGCCATCCATACCTATCTAAATCATGTCTTGACTCCTCTCAGTAGGCCCCTCCTGCTGCCTGCTTCAATCCACAAAGTCTTAGGAGGTATAGTGTTTCCCAGCACCACCTTTCAAGACAGAAAGAACTGTGATTGAATTTTGTCTCTTCCAGGGATGTGATCTTGGCCAATATATTTAGCTTCCTGGAACTTAAGTTTTCCTCATCTGTAAAGTGGGGATAATAATAAAAGAATCTACCTTACAGGATTTTTGTGAGAATTAAATGAGAAACGGCAAGAAAAATGCTTGGTAAAGCATTTCATAGTAAAAAAAATCAATACATTGTGATGTTTTTATTCATGTTATTATTTCTGTACGTTTGACAAGATGACCATTTTATGTGTATAAATCTTATTTCTCCGGTTAGAATTTAAGATTTTTAGAGGCAAGAACCAAAGCATAAACGTCTTTTGAACTCTCCATTGCCGTTGGTACAATGCTGTCCACATAGCATTAAATTAAAACCTGTATTTAATGAATACATGAAGATCGTTTTCCTTAAAATAAGGAGAGTTGGACCAAGAGATTTAATGGAATGCTAGCAGGTACCATGTTTCAGAAATCATTCTCTTGTATCCTTATTATGATGTGTACATATCTATATTATAAAGAGGAACATTTTATGCCTCATTAGGGTGCTGTAGCACATTGAAGCTATTTTGATAACAATATGGTCAGGGCATCTGTGCAGCAGCTATAGGAAAGCTAATGATGGACATGTGTATTTGCGCACATGTCCTTCTTTGGTCAGCTGGGTAAATAATGAGAAACTTTTCAATAAGGTGAGGTTTTGAAAAAGTTCACTTTCTAGGTAACTGTGATATATGCTATAGAAAATGGTATTAAACTCTTCCTTTGGAGCAAGAAGTCATGATGTTCTCGAAAGTATGTATTCTGGAATGTGTTGATCATTGCATCTTACTGTGTCATCACAAGAAGTTCTACCTTGGCCACGATCAATACCATCATTTAATATTTATGCAGTATCATTTAAATATAATTATAATACAAAGCAAATTTTGCTTTGATACAGAAGCCAAGGTGGCATTATCAGTATTCACATAAGGAGTACAAAGTCATTATTAATGACTATGAAACCTCCTTTTGAATTTCCTTAATATTTGCATACCATATTTTTGTTCAGCTAGAAGAGGGGAGTTTGTTTTATGTTACCTAGGTTCTGTTTTCCTTCTGCTTTACACAGTTACCTTCATTGTTCATTATGTACTTTTCTTATCATAATCCAACTTTTAAATGAATTCTTTAATTTAGCCAATATTTACCAAGTGCCTTCTACACACCAGACACTATGTGAGGAGTAGGGGAAATGCTGTTAAACAAAAGAGACATACTTACTGCCCTAAGGAACTTCCATAATTAATTATTTACTTTCAACTAAAAAATTTTTAGCAAATAAATAACATAGGCTACCTATAAGTGATGCAAAAAACAAACAGTTAAATCTAAAAAATTTAACTAATTGGCATCATGTAACAGCCCCTATACTCAATATACCTATTAGAAATTTTGGTTCAAATCTACAAGACAAGTGAATTACAATGCATTTTTTTAAAATAAATTTATTTATTTTTATTTTTGGCTGTGTTGGGTCTTTGTTGCTGTGTGCAGGCTTTATCTAGTTGCAGCGAGTGAGGGCTACTCTTCCTTGTGGTGCGCGGGCTTCTCATTGTTGTGGCTTCTCTTGTTGTGGAGCATGGGCTCTAGGTGCATGGGCTTCAGTAGTTGTGGCACGTGGGCTTCAGAGTGCAAGCTCAGTAGTTGTGGTACATGGGCTTAGTTGCTCCGTGGCATGTGGGATCTTCCCAGGCCAGGGATCGAACCCGTGTCCCCTGAATTGACAGGTTTATTCTTAACCACTGCACCACCAGGGAAGCCCTACAATGTATTTTTGTAGCAAAAGAGAGTACAGTTGACCCTTGAAACACACAGGGGTCAGGGTCTCTGACCCACAGCGCAGTTGAAAATCCACGTGTAACCTTTGACTTCCCCAAAACTTAACTACTGATAGCCTACTGTTGACAGGAAGCCTTATGGATAACATAGACAGTCGATTAACACACATTTTGTATGTTATATGTCTATCCACATACATTTTGTGCATTCATGACATACCTAACATTTTCTTAATTTTTTCCATATTTCTAGGCTACATGGTTCATCTGCAAGTTTTTTCAAATTGTCACAAATTTCCAAAAATTTTTCCAATGTATTTATTGAAAAACTCCACATATAAGTGGACCAGCGCAGTTCAAACCCACGTTATTTAAGGGTCAACTGTAATTACTTTTATTATTTAGCAGGAAAATTAAGGTACATTACTTGAGAATACTTCTACATTTTCAGAATGTTTTGGTTTATTTTTATTGAACTATGAATTATGCTTCAACGTCTGTGGTTTTATGAATTAAAACACATAAGGATTGCTGATTTAAAATGATTTTGTAGATATGAAAACATTATTCTTTCAGTGCCTCATCTTGTTTCTTTGCATTATTCTGATTCTCTTCCAAGGCCTGAAAAATGCCTGTCCAGTAAATATTACCTTGTAAAGCCAGGTGTTCATTAAAAGTTGTGTAGAAGATAAGAGCTTTTTTGGGTAGTGATTCACACTGTCAGCATTTTTCCCAGATGATAGCACATTATTTATAGAGCTAATTTTAATTAAGTGTAGATTTTTATCAAATGTAAATTGACTACTACATAATCAGATCTCCTAATGACTATGTAAGAATTAGTTGCGAAATGACCTGTTTGTTTTCCCTGATAGGTAAATAATGAATAAAATTTTCTACGCATTTTGGTTTACTCAGCATTTCAAAAAGAATTCTTTATTATATAACTAGTTTTCTAAACCCTAGTGGGGGTTGAGACTTGGCCTGCAGTGTGAAAATATGCCCTTAAAATAAAAATAAAATTACGTTAGAATTCACTTTTCCATGGTGGGGTCTTCATATTTTAAATGGTGTTATATTTAGGGTAAGGTATTTCCTAGCGAATTTAGTGTAAACCTGGGAGGGAGAAATGTTATAAAATTCAGTTTGTTGCTTTTCTAATTCTGCTTATTATAGGTTGCATAGAGTCTCTGGTGATATCACTTACAAACACAAATTACTATTTGTTGTGGTGTTGCAGAGAATTGTAAATAATCTTGGCTATTTTTTCAATTTGTTTAGAGGTTCTTCCCCCTTCTCACCCCACCCCCCTACAAGATCATAGTCCCTCTCCACTCTCAGATTGTTGATACTGT
This sequence comes from Lagenorhynchus albirostris, assembly GCF_949774975.1. Classification (NCBI taxonomy): domain Eukaryota; kingdom Metazoa; phylum Chordata; class Mammalia; order Artiodactyla; family Delphinidae; genus Lagenorhynchus; species Lagenorhynchus albirostris. The sequence goes on from NC_083095.1 coordinate 51,349,377, forward strand.
CAGAATCTCCCTAGAGATGATTCCTTGCTATATTATGGAATTAAATAATGTCCAATTCAATTTAATACAACATAATTATGTGAAAAAATTTTTTTAAAGAAGTTGATCAAAGCATACTTTAGAAACACATTGAGAATGTGATTTTGCAACTTCATATTTTATCAGGTGCTTTAGATGCTAGATCTCCTTTCCAATCTTCCAGTGTATTGTACTATACTATGTAACCTGAAACTCCTGGGTTAAGGCTTATCTCACATATAATTATGATTTTGTCCAGCAGATTAAGCTTTCTTCCAACATTGTTTTCCTTCATACTAATAATAAGTTTGGTCACTTCTGTATGTAATGTAGGATTTTTTTATTGGGTAATATGCCCAGGAGATGGTCAGAAATTTTAGGTGCAAATATGAGACAGAGTTGTCCCTGGTGTAATATTTATTATACATCTGGCAATAGGGTATCATTATGTGACAAAAGACATAAAGAATAACCTCCAGTATGAAATATTTACCAACCTACTGGGGTAGATGGCCTATATTTTAGGCACTGGTATAAAAAGAAATATGTGATTAAATTCATAAGAATGACAATACGAAATACTTTAATTCAGGGAAGACGTACAGGCCTTTGCTTATGGTATATTTTCCTGACTGAGATATTCTCAATTTGTGTCCCTACCCATTCAAATTCTTCATATTTTCTTAGGAATCAACCACCCTATAAAAGTCTTTTCCTGCTCTTCCATCTCTCAATATACATTATACAGTCTTTTTGCTTATTATTGTTAAAAAATGTTGCAGAGAGGAAATATTGGGAAAAACCTGTCATCATATTATTTTTTCTTAATGCACCATCATAAAGATTCACAGATGGTTCTCTACTGTTTTATAATAACTGTATGCTTATCATCAATTATTTTGAATTTGGAGAAGTATAATAATTCTTTTCTTTTGACAATTTTGCTTTGAAAGATTTTGTAAATGCTCCTAATTTTTGGGATTGTTCTCATGAAGAATGCCTTTTGGAGTGGGGCAGTTTACAGACATGGTTATCTACTCTGTGTTGCCTGGATTGCTGAAGATGCTAAAATTTACACTGGACTGTCAGTTATATAGTAGACCCACATTCTCCTATGATGCTTCTACTTTGGGATTAAAAGGAGTTGACAATCATTTTTTATGTCCTTAAGTCTTTGGAAGCTAAATTATACAGTGTTCCTATGCTAAAGTCCTTTTAGTAGGAACCACAAACCTTTAAAAGAGCTCTAAACTATTTTAAATATTCTCAACCTAAAATATTAAAGTGCGTAAAGATGCATTCTTAAATAGTTAACTAGCTGGACTTGATTTGAGGCAGAATGGTATTGAATTATGAGAAACAACGATCAGCAAAATACAAAAGTCATAGTGTATAGATACCAAAAAAGTCAATTATTAGCCCTACCCATTTTAGCTACTTGTGACATTGGGAAAGTCACTTAAACTCTGTAACTATTTCCGTCTTTGTAAATTAGGAGGCTTAAACTAATAACCCCTAATGTATTTTCATTCTAAAATTATCAAATACCTGCATTCTTTTGAGTGCTGTATATTTCTGTGAATGAAGTAGAAAATAATGAAATGATTACCTAACTATTATATATCTACCATTACTAAGTGAAAACAGTTAAGCTAAGCCTCTGTAAGTCTTTAATAGGTTATTGATTCAGGATTTTGAATATTCTAATGAAAAAATTCACTGAGGCGTGAAGCACAATGTGCACAGGACAGAGAATGAGATTTCTGTCTCTTCATCTTAACCTTGTATGGACTTCACAAAGTCATTTATGTAGAACTCACTAGGCCATGCCTTCAGGAGGCCAGTACTCTTTTACACTGTACTGAACTGAGAATCATATCAAGGACTCCAGTACTGATGGGCTCAAGAGAATCACCTTTATTTCCTCAGGCTTTCTATTCTACTTTGTGCCCATCTTATACAATTTATCGCCTTTGCCATGTATCATGCATATTTTTTGTATGTGCCAAACACTCTACTTCTTGGGGATGCAAACTAAGCTTTGATAATAATTTCCACCGTTTTAAAAATTGATTTAGCATATAGCCATTTAGTAAATGTTTTTAAATTAAATTCATCTGCTTTTATATATATGTCCCCCAAAGATTAGCTTGACGACTTTTAGAGAAGCATGAGATTATCTGATCTGTGTTTGATCTGTGAGATCAAACCAGATTCAGAATGACATTTCCAATAGAATATGTGGTCAGGCACAGGTGGCTGGGATCACTAGAATGGTCTATGACTGCCCTCCATTCCAGCATTTCAGTTGAGAGGTGACCATAGACTGTGGCCTTGAGACTTGAATTTTTTTAACTCTCATTCTTTTGTTTTTTATTGAAGTATAGTTCATTTACTATAGTTGATTTACTATATACTATAATTTACTAATTATATTAGTTTCAGGTATAGAACATAGTGACTATTTTTAAGATTATACTCCATTTAAATTTATTACAAAATGGTGGCTGTATTTCCCTGTGCTGTGCAATATATTCTTGTTGCAAATTTATTTTATACACAGTAGTTTGTATCTCTTAATCCCCTACCCCTATCTTGCCCCTCTCCCCTTCTCTCTCTCCACTGGAAACCACTAGTTTGTTCTCTGTATCTGTGACTATGTTTCTGTTTTGTTGTATCATTCATTTGCTTATTTTTTAGATTCTGTATATAAGTGATAACAGAGTATTTGACTTTCTGACTCATTTCACTAAGCATAATATCTTCTAAGTCCATCCATGTTTTTGCAAATGGCAGAATTTCATTATTTTTTATGGCTGAGTAATATTCCAGTGTGTGTGTGTGTGTGTGTGTGTGTGTGTGTGTGTGTGTGTGTATGCACATACCATAGTTTCTTTATCCCTTCATCTGTTGAAGAACACTTAGGTTGCTTCTGTGTATTGGCTATTGTAAATAATGCTTCTATGAACATTAGGCTGCACATTAGTGTTTTTGTTTTCCTTGGATGTATGCCCAGGAGTGGAATTGTTGGATTATATGATAGTTCTATTTTTAGTATTTTGAGGAACCTACATACTGTTTTCCATAGTGGCTGATTTGATTTGTAGACATTCTGACAGGTGTGAGGTAATATCTCATTGAGGTTTTGATTTGATTTTCTCTGATGAATAGTGATGTAGAGCATCTTTTCATGTGCCTGTTGGCTATCTGTATATCTTCATTGGAAAAATGTCTGTTCAGGCCTTCTGCCCATCTTTTAAATGGGTTATTTTTCTTTTTAATATTGTATGAGCTATTTATATATTTTGAATATTAGCACCTTATCATCATATTGTTTGTAAATATTTTCTCCCATTCAGTAGTTTCTCTTTTCATTTTGTTGATGGTTTCCTTTGCTGTGCAAAAGCGTTTAAGTTTAATTAGGTTCCATTTGCTTAATTTTGCTGTTGTTTCTTTTGCCTTAGTAGGCATTCAAAAAATATTGTTATAATTTATGTCAAAGAGTATTCTGCCTATGTCCTATTTTAGGGATTTTATGGTTTCAGGACTCAAATTTAGATCTTTAATTCATTTTGAGTTTATTTTTGTATGTGATGTGAGGAAATGTTCTAATTTTGTTGTTTTACATGTGGCTGTCCAGTTTTTCCAGCACCACTTGTTGAAGAGACTGTCTTTTCTCCATTGTATATTCCTGCCTCTTTTGTCATAGATTAATTGACTACAGGTGTGTGGGTTTCTCTGTGGGTTCTCTATTCTCTTGCATTGATCTATGTGTCAGTTTTTGTGCCAGTACCATGATGTTTTGATTACTGTGGCTCTGTAGTACAATGTGAAGTCAGGGAGTGTGATACCTCCAGCTTTGTTCTTTTCCCTCAACATTACTTTAGCAATTTGGGGTCTTCTGTTCATATAAATTTTAGGATTATTTGTTCTAGTTCTGTGAAAAATATCATGGGCATTTTGATAGGGATCACATTAATTTTGGGTAGTATGGACATTTTAACAATAGTAATTCTTACAGTCCAAGGGCATTGGATATCTTTCCATTTCTTTGTATCATCTTCAGTTTCCTTATCACAGTTTTATAGTTTTCAGAGTATAGGTCTTTCACCCCCTTGATTAAGTTTACTTCTAGATATTTTATTCTTTTTGCTGTGATTTTAAATGGGATTATTTTCTTGCTTTTTCTTTCTGATAGTTCATTATTAGAAAAGCAACAGATTTAAGTATATCCTGCAACTTTACTGAATTCATTTATTAGTTCTAATAGTTTTTTGGTGGTGACTTTATGGTTTTCTATATATAAGATAATGTCATGTGAAAACAGTGACAGTTTTACTTCTTCCCTCCCAATTTGGATGTCTTTTATTTCTTTTTCTTGTCTATTACTGTGGCCAGAATGTCTAATACTATGTTAAATATAAGTGGTGAGAGTGGACATCTTTGTCTTTTTCCTGAATTTAGAAGAAATGCTTTCAGCTTTTCACTGTAGAGTATGATGTTAGCTTTGGGTTTGTCATAAATAGCCTTTATTATGTTGAGACATGCTCCCTCTGTACCAACTTTGATGAAAGCTTTTTTATCATGAACGGATGTTGGATTTCCTCACATGCTTTTTCTGCATCTACTGAGAAGATCATGTGATTTTTATTTTTCCTTTTGTTAATGTGGTATATCACATTGATTGATTTATGGATATTGAACCATTGTTACATCCCTGGAATAAAACCCCACTTGATCACGGTATATGCTCCTTTTTATATATTGTTGAATCTGGTTTGCTAATATTTTGTTGAGGATTTTTGCATAGTGGCCTGTAATTTTCTTTTTTTTTTTTTGTAGTGTTTTTGTGTGGCTTTGGTATCAGGGTAATGCTGGCCTTGTAGAATGAATCCGGGATTGTTTTTCAATTTTTTGGAATAGTTTGAGAAGAATAGGTGTTAATCTTCTTTATGTGTTTGGTAGAATTCCCCTCTGAAGCTATCTAGTTCTGGAATTTTGTTTGGTGGAAATTTTTTTAATACAAATTCAATTTTTTTCTTTTCTTTTCTTTTTTTCTTTTTTTTTTTTTTACTATTAATGATTGGTTCCTTCAGATTGTCTATTTCTTCCTGATTCAGTCTTGGAAAGTTGTACATGTTTAGGAATTTGTCTATTTCTTCTAGGTTTTCCAATTTGTTGGCATGTAACTGTTCATAGTGTTTGCTTATATTTTTGTATCTCTCTCATATTGGTTTTTATTTCTCCTCTTTCATTTCTTATTTGGTTCCTCTCTCTTTTCTTCTTGATGAACCTGGCTAAATGTTTATCAGTTATTTATATTTTCAAACAACCGGCTCTTGGTTTCATTGATCTTTTCTAGTGTTTTTTTTTTTTTAATCTCTATTTCAATTATTTCTTCTCCGATCTTTATTATTACCTTCCTTCTGCTGACTTTGGGCTTTGCTTGTTCTTCTTTTTCTAATTCATTTAGATGCTAGGTTAGGTTGTTTATTGGAGATTTTTCTGCAATAAACAACCTGTGAGGAAGGCCTGTATTGCTATAAACTTCCCTCTTAGAACTGCTTTTCCTGCACCCCATAGATTGTGGAAATTTGTGTTTCCACTTTTATTTGTCTCAAGGTATCTTCTGCTTTACTCTTTGATTTCTTCATTGATATATTGGATTTTTAGTAGCATGTTGTTTAGTCACCATGTGTTTGTGTTTTTCCCATTTTTTTCCTGTATTTATTACTAGTTTCATACCATTGTGGTCAGAAAAAATGCTTGATATAATTTCTGTCCTCTTAAATTAGTTCAGACTTGTTTTGTGCCAAGCATATTTTCTATCTTGGAAAATATTCCATGTGTACTTGAAAAGAAAGCATATTCTGTTTTTGGATGGAATGTCTAGTAGATATCTATTAATTTCAACTAGTCTAATGTGTCATGTAAGACCACTGTTTCCTTATTGATTTTGTTTGGTCTGGATGATATGTCCATTGATGTAAGTGAGGTGTTAAAGTCCCCTAGTATTATTATATTATTATCAATTTCTTCCTCTATGTCTGTTAATATTTGCTTTATATAGTTAGGTGCTCCTGTATTGGGTGTATATATGTTAATGAGTGCTATATCCTCTTCTTGTATTGATCCCTTTATTGTGATATAATGCCCTTCTTTGTCTTCTGTTAAATATTTTGTTTTAAAGTGCATTTTGTCTTATATGATTATTTCTGTCACAGCTTTCTTGTCATTTCTATTTGCATGAAATATCTTTTCCATCCCCTCTCTTTTAGTCAGTGTGTGTCTTTAGCTCTGAAGTGAGTCTCATAAGCAGCATATAGATTTTTATGGGTTTTATTTTTTCCATCCAATCAGCCCCCCTATGTCTTTTGATTGGAGCATTTAGTCCATTGACATTTAAAATAATTATAGCTAGGCATGTACTTATTGCCATTTCTTGTTTTCAGATTGTTTTTATGGTTCTTCTTTATTCTTTTCTTCTTTTAGTTTCTTGCCTTGTGGTATAATGTGTTTTTTTTTAGTGGTAATCTTGTGTTTATTTCTGTCTAGTTTTTGCATACCACTTATGAATTCTTCTGTATCACCTTGTCTGATATTCATTTCTTCTAGTGTTTTTCGTTTTAGTTATTGTATTCTTCAGTTCTCACTATTCTTTTTTATGTTTGCTATTTTTTTAAAAAAATTCTCACTGTGTTAATCTACAGTTTTCCCTAATTCAGTTAACATTCTTATCACTAATGCTGTGAACTCTTTTTATGATAAATTATTTATTTCTGTTTCATTAGTTTTTTCCCAGGGGTTTTATCTTGTTTTTTCAATTGAAACATATTCCTCTGTCTTCTCATTTTGCTTAACTTTCTCTGTCTCTATGAAATTAGGTAAAACAGTTACCTATTGCAGTCTTGAAGTAGTGTCTTTGTGTGGGAGAGTCACTCTACAGTCTGCTATCACCTTGGTAGGAGATGGGCCTAGAGATGGGGGGCGGCTAGAACCAGAGCCAGATGTGAGCCATTGCTTCTCTGCTCAGTGGCCAACACCACCCTATTGGGGGTGGGAGTGGGTCCCAAGTTGCTGAAGCAGAAGCCCTGAGGGTCGGGTCTAATCTTGTTCTATTTCCTCTAAGTGTGTGCTCACCCTCCTCCCACACCACCACCCTCAGCCCAGAGGGGAGCAGTGCTGGGGTAGGAGGTGCCATCATGGATGTTCAGTGTCAATCAGGGTGTGGCTATGGCAGTCCTGACACAAGTCGAATTCCCATACTGCTTCTGATGTGCTACCTTTGTAAGCACTAGCAATGGCTGTTCCCACCCTTCCAGATGCCATTCTGGGTCAGAGCTGGCTCTGTCCATCACAACTGAGCACTCCTTTTGGCTGCTGCATGTCTTGCCCTAGTGCAGAGCTGTGTTGCAGATCAAGCGGGGCCAGAGCAGATGCTTGGCTCGGCCTGGGGTGCACGCCAGGGCAGTTGAGAGAAACCAAAGTCCTGTAATTTCTCTACCTTGCTTCCGGAGTAAGGAACTGTGTGCAGGTTCTTCATGAACACAGTCGAGGTTTCTTACAGCCCTCCTGTTAGTCTCACTGGTTTTCTAAATGGCTAAGGGAACTTGTGTTCCCAGTGTTGTACCCCAGGGCCAAGCACCTAATATTTGGCCCAAACTGCTCACTCCGCAAGGAGAATCTCCACCAGTATAATCTCCTTCCTCTTCTGTGTCTCCTCCCAGTGGCACAGGTCCTGATCTGATTGCCTCTCTTCCCTGTCTCCCCAAATACATGTGGAATTTTCGTATATCCTTGGTTGTACAGGAGTCTTTCTGCTAATCACCAGTTAGTTTTCAGTGAGAATTGTTCCACATATAGTTGTATTTTTGATGTATTCGTCAAGGAAGGTGAGCTCTGCATACCCCTATTCCACCATCTTGATCTGACTCATCAACACCATGGATTTTCAAGGCTCATCTTATCCACAGTGTTCTCCTTATTATAAGATACTATCCACAACTCTTCTACTGTATTTTTCCTTATTATAATATACTATCCCAAAGTTTTAATATTCTTTTCTAGGTCATCAAATTTTGGCATCTTAGTTGTAGAATGATTTTATTGATAATTTAATTTAAGGCATCTCAGTAAGGAAGTAAGGGAGGGTACAAAAGCAATGTTGTTTAATAGTTCGTGACATGAATGAAAATGAAATATGTCACTGAAATTATTGACCAGTCTAGGGAATCACTCCAATATATATCTGGGCCACATCCTAAATTAAACTCTGGTTAACAGAGCTACTGGTTCTTGATTTTATGGTTTGACCATAGTTATGATTCACATGTGCCATTCAACTGAAAGATTGCTTAGACAATTAGAATGAACAATTAGAATGTTTTAGCAGCTGCTACTATTCAGAATGTGCCTATGCTGAGTACCAAGCCAAGTGCCTTCAAATTACTTTGACCACAATTGTAAGCACAATTAAGTTGTCTTTGAGTACTAAGGAAACCTTGAACTCTGTGTTCTCCAGCTCGCTTAATGGCATATCTCCATGACTATTTTGTCTGTTTAAAAAACAGGAATAAATCAGAGTTACAATTACTGTGAGAAAAGGTAACTCAACAGCTGAACTGGGTTAAAGGAAAGCACAAAGAAATCAAAGGTGCAAATTAAATTTCCACAGTGATAAAAATTTGCATGATATCAAACAGTGAGATACCCTATTAGCTGATAAATAATCTCATTGCTATGTACCTTAGTGTATCTTTATCACATTTTATATAATTATTTCTTGCCTGGGGACATTTGTTAAGAAAAACATTCAAGACTCACTAACAGAAAGGTCATAAGATACACTTTTCTAATTAAATTTTGGGATGAATCAAATACATTCTTTGATTTACACTGTGTCTAAAGAATTTGGCTCATATGATCACAGTTGATTTGTGGCAATTATGAGAACGTTAAAGCAAATCAAATAAACAGAAAAAGATAATAGTATAATTAGTATAATTTGATGCAGCTTTAAGGGCATGTGTTATTAATGAAATCATCCATAAGTAGTTATTTTTGGAAACTTTGATATATGTAAATATTAAATATTAATAGTTCTTGGACCAGATGATCAAAGTGTTCATTAAGCAACATTTCTCATTACTCTTCTCTGTACCTCTGTGCTGTTTCATCTGATTTCTGTCCTGTTTATTCCTTAGAAAGAATAGGTGCTCAGTATTGAGGATGCTTTTCAAAGCATAGATGAGAATTTAATATGTTCCCTCAATTTATTAATCAAAGATTTTAAAGAAGAGTCAATTTTATGTTTGGTATAAGATGGCTAAGAGGGGGTTCTTGCTTAACAGAAGGACACAGATTACAATGTGGTGCTCCAAACTGTGTTCTAGTTTAGAAAAATAATAATCATAATACAAAATTGTTCAAAGAACAATAATATTGTTAAAACAATAGTTAATTTTTACTCATCACACATGTGTCAGACACTATGCTCAGGCTGAAATATTCATTTATCCTCTTAACAGCTCTGTGAGGTAGTTCCTGTTCTTACTCCCAGACTTCATCTAAAGAGATGTGAAGCTAAATGCAACATTTGATTCTGAATTAGATCCTGGACCAGAGAAAAAGAATTATGTTTCTTTTGCTATAAAGGACCCAGGTGGGATATTGGCAAAACTTGAATACAGTTTCTAGGTTAGGTTGCAGTTCATTTTCTGATAATTGTAACTGAATGTACAAGGTAAGAGAATGCCCTTATTTTTTAGGAAATATGCACTGAATCCTTTAAGGATAAGGAGCATTGTATCAACTTGCTCTCCAATGGTTCAGAAAAAAGTAAATCATATGTATATAAATATATATTTATAAATATATATATGAGAGAGGCAGAGCAGGTAGGAAAATAGGGAAGGGAGAACAAGGAAGGGGAAGTAAATGTTTTAAAATATTAACATTTGGGGACTTCAGCAAGTGTATGAGAATTCTTTGTTCTATTTTTGTAACTTCTCTGTGTCTTAAATTATTTCAACAATAAAAGTTTTGTAAATTTTCTGTAAGTCTTAATTTATTTCAACAAAAATGGTTAAAAAAAAGTTTATTTCCTTTAACTATTCTGGTATCAGTCCTCTCCTTAGTGATGTATATGTTCTGCTTTGTAAAGAGTGTCATAATGTTCTTTAATGGAATAGAAACATTTTCATTTATCCTTTTGCTAAAATTTCTAATATGAGCTACATTTTCCCTATAGGCCAAGATATGCAAAGGAGATCAAACTGGAAATTTGATCCCCTGTTGACCCTTAATGATGAATATAAACAGGGCCAAGAGATCTATGGCCTAATTTAGAGTTAATTCTCATATGGAGAAGTAACTTAGATATATTTTATTTATGTGTTTTGATTTCCCTATATGGGTTATATTATATTATTCTAATCTCATTGAGGTTATTAAAAAAATCTTGAAACATACTTATGATATTACCTGTTTAAACCAGATATCAATTTTTACCTGTGTGGCATTCAGATAAAATTTAATTTCTTCTGGTACTAACAGTGACACTGCAGCTTTGATTCATGCCATGAAACTGTTAAGATAAAGCTGCTTTCATGAGTTTTTTCCAGCATTTTAATAATTAATTTTATAGATGGTGTTCAGGATAAACCTACCTTATACTCTAATTTCATGCAAAAGGGAGCTTTACTGAAGTAAGGCCGTAAAGTATTTTAAACTCTAATAATAGCAGGTTTTCAAAGATGAGGACTGATTTCAGAAGTCTATGAGTTGCCTTAATGCAGGATATGTGGACTATCCTATGAGCAAACTTAGGTTTAGAAGTGAGACAGGTGCAAGTTGAAGTTGACTCAGTGAGGACCACAGAACTCTGGACATAAAAATAAAATTCCCACTATTTAGACCATATGGGACTGCACTGGGGAAAGGAATGGACATCCCGTGCTAATGAAAGGAAGCACATTTTCAAATATAGGGCTAAATTAGAAATTTTTAAGAAGACAAGGGAGAAGTAAATTATGCAACAGAAACTTCAATTAAATGGAATTTAGAGTGACATAAAAATAGCTCCCTATTTAGCTAAGACCAGCAATAGAAAATATCTCATAAAACCCAAGGCAATGCTGATGCTTTGTGATGCATTCTAATTGTCTTCTGAATCCTTCTGTGGGTGCTTTAATTAACCTTTGTAACCCAGTCCTCAGCCTAATCTTCAACCATAGCTGAGCTGCTACAGAATTATGATCCTGTTCAGTGCTCGGTCACTGAATTGAATGATGCAAATTTTGCTAATTCCAGGCCTTTTCTCCATTCTGCGACTATGGAGTGAAATGAATCATGAAGAAATCTGGTGATCCTGGAGTGTTGTACATTTCAGTTTTACTTCTCTTCCTGAGTAATCTCCCTTTCCCCAGATAAAATAGTTCACATTTTTTGTATCTACCAGAAAACTCAATCTTAGTAACTTTATCATTATTTTGATGAAAAACTTTCCTGAAAGGATTAAATGGAGTATTTGGAAAGTATTTTCAGATCACAAAAATCAATAATATGTGAATGAACGTTCAACGCTATTGTTGGAACCATGGGCCTTCTAACCGTGCCCCTGCTTCATGGAGTGTATAGTATGTGTGAGGAAGTGTTCAGAACTAATCAGAAGAAGTGGCTAGTCTCTGAGTGACATGCGCATTTTGGAGAACCAAATTGGCAAACATTTGGAATTACAGTTTAGATTCCTCTCAGAGAATAAAATTACACGTTATAACTATATATATAAGTGTATTTACAGACCTCCATTTTATTTTTCCTTCTGCATGTGCTTTTGCATAGTAGATAGTAGTCTAAGTATGGTTGATGGGTGCCTTTATGGTAGAAACATGGGAAACCTGGCAGAGTGTGTAGTTGATATCTTGTTAAGTGATAGGAGAGTCCTGTGTGTCTGATAATGGCTAGTACATGGCTAGAGTGCATTTCCCAGCTTCCCCTGCATGTGAGTGGATTGTGAGCACAAATGGGTCCCACTGCCAGGCATGATTCTCCATGTTTTTTCCCTTTTAGCTTGATGCTAACACCTAGTTGAAAGTATAGGGTTAAGTGCATTGTTTCTGTCATCATGAGTTCCAAAATAATTGAGTAGGGCAGAACCCTACTGCCTGGAACTACTTTGGAATGTTAGGAATAAGTTCTCGTATATTAAGCTACTAAAACGTTGGAGTTTATTATAGTAGCTAGTATTACCCTAACAAATTAGAAGGTGATAATTAATAGCATGAAAAAGTCAAGCTAAATTTAAAAGTGAACAGAAGAAGAATAAAAGAGTAGGTAAAAAAAGTAATGAAAATATTAAGAAATAAATCTATAGGGCAAAGAATGATGTTAAATAAGAAATCAGCATAAAGTAGATAGAAGCAATAAAATGAAATATATTCCAAATATGAATGGACCGATTTCCACTACAAGGCAAACTGTTAGATAGAGTTAGAAAACAAAACCTAGCTGTATGCGATTTATAAGAAATAAGCAAAAAAAATGATGAGGAAAATTTGACAATGAAAAAGATCTTGGCAAAGATATATAGTTCTGGGCAAATGCAAGCCTAAAGAAAGGGGTGGCAATGTTAATAAGGTCATTTAAAAAATTTAGAGCCCTAAACAAGATAAAAAAGACTAATGTATAATACAAAAGTCATATTTTTGAAGACGTTATGTTAGTAGTAAACCTACATGAAATACACTTGGTAACAAAAAAAACTTTTGCAATTAAAAAAGTGGGCAATTGTGTTACTGTCTGCTCATAAGTCAATACAATTGAGATAATTAACCAGAAATTGAAAAAAAAATTATAACTACTTAAATTTTGAAAACACACAACTATATAACTCTTGTATCAGTGAAGAAATTTTAAAAAGAAATCAGCCATGCAAAAAACAGTGGAAAGAGCACTTCATTCATATGGAATGTAGAAAAAACTAAAATTAAGGGCTACTTTATAACTTTAAGAGCCCTCTTATTAAAGAGAAGAGAAAACAAATGAGAGAAATCAAGTACTCATCTTAAGAATTTTTAAAAGTGCACTGGCTAGGAATATAAATCATATTATATAAATTCCATGACTATGGGGATTCAGTCTATTTCTCTCCCCAGCAAAGTCTTATTGAAATATAACTGGCATACATCACTGTATAAGTTTAAGGTGTACAACATAATGGTTTACCTTACATATATTGTGAAGTGATTACTGCAATAAGTGTAGTTATTGAGATCCATCATTTCATATAGATAAGCAGAAAAAGCAAATAAAAAAGCAAAAACTTTCCTTGTGGCAAGAACTCTTAAAATGTACTGTCTGAACTTTCTTATATAGCATACAACAGTTTTCACTATAGTCATCATGTTATACATTACATCCCCGGTAATTTTTAATTTCATAACTAGAAGTTTGTAACTTTTGACCACCTTCCTGCAATTCCCCCTCCCCTTGCCCCTACTCTCCCACCTCTGGTAACCATAAATCTGATCTATTTTTCTGTGAGTTTGATTTTTTTTTTTAAGATTTTTTGATGTGGACCATTTTTAAAGTCTTAATTGAATTTGCTACAGTACTGCTTCTGTTTTATGTTTTTGTTTTTTGGCGGTGAGTCATGTGGGATCATAGCTCCCCGACCAGGGATGGAACCCACACACCCTGCACTGGAAGGCGAAGTCTTAACCACTGGACCTCCAGGGAAGTCCCTGACATTTTTTTTTTTAAGATTCCACATATAAGTGAGATCATACAGAATCTGTCTTTCTCTGACTTCTTTCACTTAGCATAATGCCCTCATTGTCCATCCAAGTTGTCACAAATGGCAGGATTTCCTCGTTTTTTATAGCTGAATAATATTTCACTAATATTTCAATAATAATATTTCATAAAGAAATTTCACAATTTCTTTATCCATCCTTTTGTTGATGGACACTTAGATTGTTCCCATGTCTTGGCTACTGTAAATAATGCTGCTATGAACATGGGGATGCAGAAACCTTTTTTTTTTTCTTTTTTTGCGGTACGCGGGCCTCTCACTGTTGTGGCCTCTCCCGTTGCGGAGCACAGGCTCCAGACGCGCAGGATCAGCGGCCATGGCTCACGGGCCCAGCCGCTCTGCGGCATGTGGGATCTTCCCGGACCGGGGCATGAACCCGCGTTCCCTGCATCGGCAGGCGGACTCTCAACCACTGCGCCACCAGGGAAGCCCCAGAAACCTTTTTGAGTTAGTATTTTCCTTCCCTTTGGATTTATTCCCAGAAGAGGAATTGCTGCATCATGTAGTAGTTCTATTTTTAATTTTTGGAGGAGGTCTGTTTCTTTAGATTTGCAAACTTGGCCCCTAGTAGAGTACCTAGCTCATAAGAGACCTTTGGTAAATATTTGTTGAGCAAATAAACTATAGGAAACCCAGTAATAAAAGTAGCTGCCATTTACTAAGCAATTACAGTGTGCCAGCCACTGTGCTCTACATGAATTATTTCATCTATTCATCAATTCTGCGAAGGTATCACCTTTTCATATATGAGAAAATGGAAGCTTAAGTAAGTTAGATTAATTTCCTAACCTACAAATCTAGCAAGTTTCAGGGCTGCGATTGGAACCCATGGGTCTTATTTCAAAAATTCATGAACTAAACAACTATTTATACCTGGGAATAATAGAACCTGAATAACCTTGCAAAGAGAGGATTACATTTTTCTTACAGTTGGGGGATGTCAGATTTTAACCTGACCAGCCAGATGTAAATGTGGAGCTAGGAAAGCCTATGTGTCTGATCAAGACATGCTAAGGTTAGCTACTTGCTGCCTTATATTCCCTGTGAGAAGAAATGCATCAGTCAACAAGTTTATTTGGTGGACCATGTTAGTGTCCTGTGACTGCTGTAATCAGTCACCACATACTAGTGACCTAAACAACAGAAATATGTTCTCCCACAGTTCTGGAGGCCAGAAGTCTGAAATCATGGTGAGCAGGGCTGTGTTCCCTCCAAAGACTCTAGGGGAGAATTGATTCCTTGCCTCTCCCAGTGTCTGGTAGCTATCGGCGTTCCTCGGTTTGTAGCTGTATCTCTCCAAACTCTGCCTGTCTTCACATTGCCTTCTTGTCTGTGTATATGTGCTACCTCCCTTTGCTTCTCTTTTATGAGGACACTTGTGATGGCATTTAGAGCCCTCCTGGATAATCCAGGGTAATCTCATCTCAAAATCCTTAACTTCATTACATCTGTAGAGACCCTTTATCCAAATAAGGTAATCTTTATAAGTTCCAGGGATTGGGACTTGATATCTTTGAGTGGCCATTATTCAGTTTATTGCAGGGATTTACCAAGAGAGAGCTACAGGCCTTGAGGGGGGAAGCAGGAACACATTAATATGATGAGTGCAGATAGAAACTGTTAAAAGAATTGAGAAGTGGGGAATCATTTGATCTCAGGTTTTTGGGAGAAGCTTTATGAAAGTAGGATCTGAGCTGTATTAGGAAGCTATAAAGAATTTTGTGGAGAAGGAATGAGCAGAGACCTGGAGCTGGGAATGTACAAGATGAAATTTGAGGCAGTGAGGAGGATCTGGTAAATATTTCTTGGGACAGGCAATATTCATCTATGGTTAAGTGATTAATATCAAATAATTATTTTTTTAAAACTGGCTGTGCATACACTGCTAAGTGGAAGGCAGCATTCTCCAGTAAACTCCATTCTCTGGCAGATGTTGAAGGAGCAGCTCAGAAATCCCGAATGGTCCTCCATATGCACATGGAGAAGGCCATTTTTCTCCTTGTATTAGAGCTCAAAACACGCTGTCAGTAAGGGGGTCTCTGAGATCCCAAGAGTGGAATGTGATCCAAAGGTATGAATACCTTTAGGAAAATTGAGTAACATCTCAGAATTTGAGAACCAGAGTCTCTGCTCTTAAAATCTTATCAATCTTTACGGATGCTGCTTCATTATAAATATAAATCCTCATTTACCCAAGTTTTCTGAACAATAGTCTCGGCTCACTTCTGTGTCTCCCAGCAGCTGATCACATGGGACTTAGAGTGACTCTGGTAACTTTATTTTTGCAAAAGATGTATTTATTCTTCTGGGGAATATCATCATTTTTCTTCATTCTCTCTGACATTGTGTCCATTATATTCTGAGTTTGCCCACGGGACAGAAATAAATAGCTCAGTCTTCTTTAAAAACAAAGTGCGAATTGAATAAATTTAGAGGCTGCTTGGTTCTCCTGATGCTGATGGAAGGGTATCTTTCTTCAATTTATTCCATTCGCCTTTATTCCTATTTATTTTGGTTCATGGGGAGAGCTCTTAGCATCAAGGTTAGAGCCAGAATAATTACGAGTAATAGTTGGGCAAAAACTATAGCTGAATCAAGGCATTATTGATGATCTGATTTACTCTCTGTTTTGTAAGGTAAAAGCAACAGCCCTATACCAGACAAATTGTAACTTACAATCTTAACATTTAAAAATCCAACTTTAGAGTAAATTAATTGTGTGTTTTTGGTGCTGAGGAAGGTAGTCTCAGTGTAGAGGTCGTCAATGTTTTTCTGCTTTATTTTCACAGGGGGAATTGTAATTCTCAGGAAAATCTGGCTCTCAGCTGCCTATCGAAATGGAGGGTTCTTTCAAGTGGCAATTTCCCAGTGAAACCCTTTTGGTCTATAAGGATTAGAGTACTCTTACAGGAAGTGGAATTCAAGAGTACTCTTTAAAGCACCTTCAGGTCTTTCTTATTCATCCTTAGTTTTTGAAGAATGTTAAGAAGGCTGCTGCTTCTTTGAATTTTCCCCAGGCGCACTTCTGACCCTGAGACTTGGGGTCTCACCTGGGTTCCATCACCTACGGGGTAAAGGAGTTGGTCAGGGAGAAAAACCTCATATCCTGGCCCCGCTCTGACTCTGATTTATATATGAGGACATTTCTTGATGTTCCAGTCTGCTCCTCAACAGTCTTAGGCATGATCTAAAGAAAACAGATAAAATTGGATAGCTCCAGATTTATTGATAGGTGAAAGGAGTTGTAGGATATAAACAATGCCAGAAAGGTTTAGGAATAGAATTAGCTAAAGATAGAGAATGCTGCAAGACTGGTGGCCAAGTATTATAATTTCAAGTACCTATGTTCACTCTGGTAATGTGGGGACGCACATAAAATTTTCAAGGGATTTTGACACAATTTCATGTCATGATACCAAGTTTACATATGAGCTTAAGCGTTACAGGCACACCTAGGAGAGATTGTGTGTTTGGTTTCAGACCACCTAAATAAAGTGAGTCACACTTTTAAAACTGGCTGTGCAAAGGGACTTTTTTGTTTTCCAGTGCATATAAAAGTTATGTTTGCACTATACTGTAGTCTTTTAAGTGTGCAGTAGCATCAGTGTCTAAAGAAATCTACATAACTTGATTAAAAATACTTTATTGTTAAAAAATGTCAACTGTGATCTGAGCCTTCGGCATGTCAGTGTAGTAATATCGAAGATCACTGATCCCAGATCACCATAACAAATATAATGATAATAATAAAAAAATTGAAATATTATGAGAATTACCAAAATGTGACACAGAGACCCACAATGAGCAAATACTGTTGGAAAAATGGTGCTGGTAAACTTGCTCAATGCAGGGGTGCCACAAACCTTCAGTTTTTAAAAAACACAATATCTGTGAAGTGCAATAAAGCGAAGTACAACAAAACAAGGTATAATATGAGTGGGTACAGATAACATGAGTTACAAACTCTGGTGTGTGTAATACAGAACGATGTTTAAAGAAATTTTCCAAGATTGATTCATTTCTTTCTTGACCTGCATTCCACTAAAGATGACTAGAAACTTTATCCTAGTCAGTTCAGCATAAACATACTCAATTAGAGGTTTCTACGTGACTTCCAGATTTCCTAGGCCAATTTACTCCTCCCCTTCTGTGGTGGCAGAATTCTAAGATAGCCTCCAGGGCTCCTGCCCTCTAGAGGTCACATGTTTCTCAGTCATTCAGTCAGTCACTAATCTAGGTACTGCTGTGAATAGATTTTGAAGATATAGTTGAGGTCACAAATTAATTGACTTTAAGGAAGGGAGATTATCTTGGTGAGTCTGGCATAATTTCATGAGCCCTTTAAATATGGGTCTAGACATCAGAGACAGAGAGATCAGATTTGAAGCTTGAGAAGGATTTGATGTGAGGGAGATTCTTCATGAATGGCTTGAGAGATGGAAGGGGCCACATGGCAAGGAATGCTGGCAGGCTCTGAGAGCTGAGAGTGGTCTGTCGTTGGAGGGTAGAGGGAACAAAAAGTGCCTGCTGAACTGAGAAGGTATCTAGAGACCAAAAAATGAGGGTGGCAGCTCCATATAATCAATGTATCAGTTTATTATAGGGTAACTTACTCACAGGGTGGGATCAGGCAGAGAATGATCCGGAAGCACTTGTAGCTGCACTGTGCACCGCCGAGGGGGCACTGGGACAATTTCATAGTTAACCTAGCATACGGGGGTATGTGTTTGGAGACCGGAAGTATGTTCCTAAGTCAAGATTTATGAATGGGTAACTAGTCTCATGGGTACCGGAAACATGTCAGCGAATGTTTGGGGACTTCATTGTTTGGGGACTAACAGAGCATAGATGCCACCTAGTCCTAAGAAAAATAAATAATATCTATTAACTGCAAAGCCCTTGAGAGCAGAGAAGTAATTTCCCACACAGTACAGTCCTGGGTAGGGTCAGTGGAAGTACAGGAGGAACCAAGATGGTGTCAGTTACACTAAGAGTGATACACCTGTTTAACCTCTATGAACTGAGAGCAGTTCCTGGCTGACAGCCAGTTGGGAATAGGCTTTAGTCCTATAGGTACAAGGAACTGAATTCTGTCAACAACCTCAGTAGGCTTGGGAGCAGAGCCTTCCTGAGCCTTCAGACAAGAACTCAGCCTGGCAGACACCTTAGTGTCAGGCTTGTGATATCCTGAGCAAAAACCTCAGTGTGGCTGCTGTAGACTTCTGTCCCATAGAACAGTGAACTAATAGGTGTTAAGTTCCCTAAATTTATGATCATTTGCTACAGGGCAATAGTTAGCTAATACACCCTCATCTCTTTGAGGTTCCATGTAAGTTCTAATGGGCCAACATAGTATCAGGTGTTGGTGGGGCGAAAGGTCAGGAAATACCAGGCATTTGGGTGCAATCAGTCCCAGTTAGAAACCCACTGCTGCATCATCATCTACGCCTCCATCCTACCTCCAGTCAGCAGGCCTTCCACACTGGTGTTTGTTGTATATTCTCAGTCCTGCCTGTTCTCCAGTTACCAGTCCATGCTGGTATCTGCTGCTCTGTAACCCTCTGTCCTCACCACCTGCCTCTCTGGGCTGAGCCTTTAGAGGCTCTGTGAGGCTGTCCTCAGGATGAGATTCCTGGAGTCCTTCTGGAGACATTTCTAAGCCACTGTTCCTCATCATCTGGACATCAGATTTCTCTAGAAGGCTGGAAAAATTCCTGGAGCTTTACTGGGGAAAAGAGAAGTTGTCCTCTGTACTCTCAAAACTCCAGACTTATTTGAGGTTCTGTCATTCTCAGCTCTCCATTTCTCCAACCCCCAAACCAGATGTTTGACTCAGGAGAGGGTCAGGGTATAAATTCCCTTCTTTAGAGATTGTCATTAACATCTAACTATGGCTTTCTCCACAACACTTTCCAGGAAACTCCTCTTGAATGGGAAAAAACTGTACAGCAAGTATTCTTCCAGTTTTATTTGTTTCATACCTGGATTTTGGTATATTAGGTTGAAAGCCAATAATCTGACTCATTTGTTCTTTGGTTTTGCTGTGACAAATCCATCCTAAGGCAATGAGTGTTGCATAAGAGTGATGGGGTATGAGAGGACTAAGGGGAAGAAAGAAACACGTGAATTAATGCCTTAAATATTACTTCACCATGCACAATTTTTTAGAGTAAATTAAGAAAGGTGGAGCTATTTAAAGAGAACATGAGTGTCTAGTTCTCAGTTAAAATTACTCAAGAATAATGACTGAGGAACTAAAAATATTCTCTGTAGGACAGGATATTTAAAAGAGTTGTTTTAGAAAGAGTTTAATGAGAACACTATTACATAATATTTTTCAATATTTATTAGGATAAATATTTCATTAAGATTTTCACATCTTAATCCAACATTCAGTTTTTGAAAGGATAATTGATAGAGATTAAGCTTTGGACAGTTCTTCTGGGTAAATTGGCGTAAGTGTTCTGATTTTTGATATCAGTACTTTAATACATTGGATTCCATATTTTTTCTTACCTGAAAGATTTTTATTAAATAATGAATATAGTTTAACAAAATAATTCAAGGCTTAGTAGAACAATAAAATACTATAAGGGAACTTAATGGTAGTTTGTTTTAAATTTCAACCATCAATGCCACATTGTGTATACCTAACTTATTTATAAAGGACATTTATTAAATTCCAGCCTGCACTGTAAATCAGCAGGAGTTTAAACTATATTTAGGTCAAAGATTTAAAATCGATCTGTCACCTAGGAGGTAAATAAATTGGTCTGTAAGAAAATGATTTAGATTTTGACTTTTGAAATTTTGTCTTTAATAAACTAGTTTAATGTATCCCACTGATAGAATAGTCATTTTATATTTCTGTTTTGAAAACATATTAATATATGAAAACATATTATAATAATGAAATATTAATATATGAAAACATATTATATTAATGAAATGTTTCCACAAGGGTAAGTGATAGGGAGAGGGCTGTGTTGATAGCACTGTGTGAAACAGATATGTTTTAAAATATCAAACTTGTTGGTAGCTCAGGGTTAAATGCTCTTGTGTAAGAATTGTACACAAAGTAAAACTGACTGGCAAGTCTTGTAATTTTGCAATTAAAAAAATGACTTCCATAAGTGGTAAGGGGTCATATTTGGAATAGGAAGTTTTAGCAATATCATCTAATTAAAATTTTTGGCACTCTATTAATTGGTGGATACTGAGGCTAAATGCATCAGGTTTGCCATTAGAAATGAAACACTTGGTTTAGTGTACTGCTACTTGTCTTTGTTGGTATTTTACATTATTTGGTAGTTATTTAGCAGACATCAAGATATACAGGAAGAAAATGGGTCTAGAAATTAGGAAAAAAATTGTGTTAGGATCCTTATGATTGCAAATGCTAGAAACTCAACTTGTACTGGTCAAACAAACAGTGGAAATACAAGGAGCTTCAGCTGCAGCCTGAGACAGTTTCCAATGATGTCAACATTTATGCTATTCCTCTTTCGCTTTCCACTCTATCATTTAGCTAAGTTTTGGTCTCAGAGCAGCATCCGTCTAAGGAGAGTAGTGACTTTTCAAGAACTCTCATGGCCTTGCTTGAGCTATAATTCCACCCCCTGAACTAATCACAGTAGTGCAGAGAGGAAGAGGGGTGGTCCTATTGGTCAGCCTGAGTCACATGACTTGCAGATATTGGAGGAAAGCAGACCTACCTAATATACAACCTCATCCAAAAAGCATTGAGTGGAGGAAATGCAGTTCCAAATTGGAAAAATCCTGATAACTAAATCCTCTCTGCTTCTGCTCTATCGCATTCTTTCTTTCACTAACTAGAAGTGTGGCCTACAGCAAATCTCTTAAATAGGCTGGGCCTTGGTTTCTTCAGCTGTAAAATAAGGTGTCGTACTCTATGACATATTCATCCATCTTTCCATCTGTCCATTCTTCAGGTAGTGACGACTCTCTGCCAGCACTATGCTAGCTGTTAAGAATCCAAAGAAGATTAAATATGACCCCTCCCTCTGATGGTCCAGTGTGGGGTACAGACATAAGTGAAATAATGACAGTGAACTCTTATGTAGAGTAGTGAGGAATACTAATAGTGATAGCTATCATTCATTACGAATCTATTATGTGCTAGGTTCTGGTCTACATAGTTTATGTATGTTATAGTATCTGGCCCTCATATTACATAATAAAGCAATTGCTGAACTAAAGTACTTTGAAGATAAGAAAACAAAGATTAGAGGAATTTGGTAAGCTACTCAGGATCAGATGATCAGTGGGTGAAAGCCGGAAATTTTGGATTCATGCTGGACTCTGGATCCTCTGGTTCTTTTCACTACACTGTGAGCAGAGAGGGAACAACCATCTTTACAAGAAATGATCAGGGAAATCTTCACAGCAGAGGTGACATTAGAGCTGAGTGGAAAGATAAGAACTTGCCAAGTGGAAAAGAGAAAAAAAACCATGAAAGTGTGTGGTTTATCTAAGAAACAGTGAGCAAGTGTCCTCCCTGCACAGTTGAGTCAGGGGCTGCTGGGGAAACTGAGAAATGCAGCTAGAAGAGGAGATGACCACACCACGTGAAGGGCTTTGAATGAAGGACATTCGAACTTTATTTTTGGCAGGAGAGATACTCTGGAGGGTTTAAGACAGGACTTTGAAGAGTCATATTTTGATTTAGAAATCATCTAAGATCCTTTAGATGCTAATATTTTATCTAGAGTCACATGCAATTGTACATTTTATTGGGTAATTTAAAACAGAGGAGCTTGAAAAAATAGAAAAATATAGGATTATTACTTATAATTAAGTTTTGAATTCTATAATGTCTTTCATTTAAGAGTTAACATGTTCTTTCCTTTTTCCCTATACCATTTCTCTTTTTGGTTGGTATTTCCTGAGCAACGTGTGAATGTAGAATTTTAGATTGTATATTTTTACCTGATCTCCATTTTATGTAGAGAAAAACAGATTCAGAAAGCTCTGACTTATCTGTGTTTATATCTATGACTGGGCTTTTCATTCAATGCCTTTTTCATACAAAAGACCTTGCCTTTGGGTTAATCAATAACTAGGATGATTTAAATGTCTTGGGGTCATCTTCTCCATGGGAAAAGATGAAATAAGCTGAGGGTGACCAGAATAGCTGTGCTTCTCATAAGGCTGCCATTGTCTTGGACTTATTTATTTATTTTTACCATGTGGACTCTGATAAATTAAGTGGATTGAACAAATAAACTAACTGTATAATAAAAATGCTGTTAAATTATTTTTGACTCATTTTGTCTGGAATTTAATTATGTTTTCATGTTAAACCATTTTCCATTTGAAAATGCCCCCTAGTACTTACAGAAATGTCTCATTCATCACAATAATTTCTTTGAGTGTATCACATAAAAATTGTACTTGTGTTATTACGGCTTTTCTTGCCATGACATTAACCCTCTGGCCTGGTGCTGAAAATGCCTTGCCACTTTAAATAGATTAGAGAGTGTCTTCATATATTGAATGAAGGTTGGTTTTACAGGATCCTAAAATTGCATGAAAGTAAAAACTTATATGCTTTGAAAAAATAAAAACACAAGTTTTTTGTATTTTTATCTGCTTTCATGATATAAGGTGTAGATTCTATGGGGTTTTATTTTGAATGAAAGTTTAACTACTTTTAGATAACCAAACTCATCAAACTTCCCTGGCTTGATCCTTTTTCCTTGACTCTCATTTCTAGATACAGAAGCTAAGTGACAATAGTGGTATTACAAGTGTATTGCAAGTCATTCTGGGTAAACACATTCAGAGTTTAAGTGCCATGCTTCACATGTGGAATGGTTCAGTCACATTCATCTTGGAAAGAAGCTCGCTCTCATGTTTCTCTCTCTCTCTCTCTCTCTCTCTGTGTGTGTGTGTGTGTGTGTCTCATATAGGAATGGGTTTGATAAATATTTGTCCTCACGTAGTCAGTGTACCTTATACTCACACTGGAACTTTTTCTGTCAATAATTCTTTCTGTCCTTGGACACTTAAAGCCAATTCCCACCTGGTTTGATTCCCAATTTCATTGCATGATTTGTTGCTTGGTTTTATTAAATTTATAAATGTATCCATGATTTACATGCAAATATATTTGCTCTGTAATTCCCTGGTGCTCAGTGGACACATTACTATTCCTCATGGTTGGCTAAAGGAGAGTTTTTAGTATGTGATTATGTTGTTTCTTTGCTGGTGCAGGAGTTCAGATAAGGTGATGGATTAGAAGTATAGTCTTTATTTATATTGTAGGATGTCCTTGCTGACACAAGGGAAGTTTACACATTTAGTAATGAAATTCTTTGTCCATTGTCCAAATAGTCTAGGAAAAACCAATCTTTAAAATGTAGTATTGATAAGAGAAAGGCTGAATAGGTGGAAATTATTTCTACCTAAGGGCATAGTGGGTAACATTGAGATGAGAAAATGAGTTAAGGAAAACTGTTCTGGAACTTGGTTAAAAACTAGGTCTGATTATTGTACTTTCCCAGGTTAATGCTCATTTGAGGATAAGAATTCCTCTGAAGAGACTCATGAAAAGGCAGCACACATTTTCATTCCTGTTTGCAAAATTTTCTCAGACTCCAGAAAACTGCCTGAAAACTGCTTAGAATGAATTTTGCAAGCTGCTTTTTATTTTATTCTGGGAAATATGGGAACAATCCATACCAGAAAAGCAGAAGGTGACATTATAGAATGCACTTTACCTAATAAGGAATAATATTCCAGTAAATGTTCAAAACAGTTTTATTGAGGTATAACTGGCACACAATAGATTTTACATGTTTAAAGGGCACAGTTTCAAGACATTATACATGTAGATACAATTCCTTTATCAGATATATGATTTACAAATGTTTTCTCCCATTTATGTTGTCTTTTCCTTTTCTTAACTGTATATTTCAGAGGGAACACATTTTAATTTTTATGAATTCCAATGTATCAGTTTTTCTTTTATGGGTTGCACTTTTGGTGCTGCATCTAAGAAACCTTTGCCTGTCGTGAGGTCACAAAGATTTTTCTCCTATACTTTTAATTTTTTTGTTCATGATCAATTGAGTTAGTTTTGGTATAAGATATGAGGTATATATTGAAGTTGATTTTTTTGTATATGTACATCCAATGTTTCCAGCAGGATTTTTGGAAAAGACTGTCCTTTCCCTACTGAATTGTCTTTGCAAGTTTGTTGAAAATTCGTTTTCCATATTTGTGTGGGTATATTTCTGGACTCTTCATTCTGTTCCATTGAGTTACTTTTCTGTCTTTACAACAGTACCACACTGTCTTGATTACTCTAGATTTATAAGAAGCCTTGAAATCAGGTGTTGCTAGTTCTACAACTTTGTTCTTTTCCAAGTTATTTTGGCTAGTCTACATCCTTGGCATTTCCATGAAGGTTTTAGAATCAATTTGTCAATTTCTACCAAAAAGCCTAATAGGATTTGGATTGAGATTGTATTAAATCTATAGATCAATTTGAGAGAATCAACCTCTTAACAACATCTCATCCTCTGACTCACGAACATGGTATAACTCTCCATTGATTTATTCTTTTAATTCTCTCGGCACTATAGTGTAGTGTTTAGACCTTGCAATATTTGTCAGATATATGTCTGATTATTTGAAAATGGTATTGTTTTATAAAAGTTCCATGTCCAATTGCTTGTTACTATTATATTGAAATGAAATTGAATTTTGCATGTTGATTTTTATCCTGCAAACTTGCTATTAATTTTTTAAAAATAGACTACATTGAGTTTTCTATATGTTTAAATAATTTTATGCTAATAGTTTTATCTATCACTATGTTTGATGTTTAGGGGCTGTGAACACATGGCAGTTGATCTGTCTAAAGTCACCTGTAAAGAATTTAACAATTCTATAACAATTAACATTTAGATCTCTAATAGAGAATGCATGGTATTATAAGAGTTATGGCTGGGACCCAAATACAGTTAAAAATAAAATAACCATCTCTTGTCAGAAACCATGACTAACTTAAAATTTTAAACAGTTCCCTATATATTGTTAATGCTCAATAAATATTAAATATTAGTACAGTTAAGTGGG
The DNA here is from genome assembly GCF_949774975.1 of Lagenorhynchus albirostris. Taxonomy (NCBI): domain Eukaryota; kingdom Metazoa; phylum Chordata; class Mammalia; order Artiodactyla; family Delphinidae; genus Lagenorhynchus; species Lagenorhynchus albirostris. The sequence goes on from NC_083095.1 coordinate 51,375,313, forward strand.
CTAAAACTCTTCTTCCCAATATTGATTTACCTTCATATAACATTTATCTTCTAAAGAAACAGAATAATGCATTGAGGTAATCAATGTCTTTCTTTTAGGTCATTATTTTTTGTTCTTCGTCCTTTGGAAATTATAAAGAACTTTAATTAGGATTAACAACAGTATTCTGCCTTTATCAAAGGGCATTTAATGAAGGTATTTGGGTTATTCTCTCCTGAATAATTTGAGGTATTAAAACTTTGCTCTTTTAGGATGTTTACAGAGAACTAATCATAGCCAATAAATCACTTTCAGAAGAAATCTGTTCAAAGACAGATTTATACTGAAAGCATTCTCTCTCTCTCTCTCTGCCTATTTAAAGACATGAAAATGCAAAATAATTCTAACTTGAGTGGAACTTTTCAGGTAAATAGTTTCTTTTGATCTCTTTTAGGGAACTAGCTTTGTAATAGAAAAAGCTTTTTATTTCAATTATTAGGCAATTAGATAAGGATTGCCATTGAGAAATTGTTCTTATTCTATAAATCTGGATTAGACAGTTCTGGGTGCTCCCACAGGTCTCTTTTTTTGTCTGATCATGACATTGCTCATTCTGTGTTGAGATTGCCTGTTTACATGTTGATACTCTCTGGACTGTCAGCTCTGTGCAGTCAAGGGTCCCTTCTCCTTCCTGCTGCCTAGCATAGCGTGGAAGACATTCCAAAAATGCTACTACTGAACGAATGAGTTACTTTAAGACATGCTGTTTTAAATCTAGTTTTAAGTAACTAGATTCTATGAATGGTATAAAATAAGTAAGTCATTTAGAATTTTAGTGATCTAACTTGTATACATTTAAACATTATATAAGTAAATTCTAGTCTTACTAGGTAAATCAGTTATATATTTTTTTAAAATTTAAGATCTTTTTTGTGGCCAGGGAATTAAATATTTTCAACATCATGTGATGCTAATATACAAAACAGAATGTTAGTTAAGAATTCTTTGCTCTCCTAAGTCACTATCTCCAGTTAGCATGTTGCAAAGTTGTTGTTGTAGTATTTCTTCCTACCACACTTTTTACGAAGTATGCAAATATTAATAAAAACTGCATTTTCAAAGGAAAGTAGATAAATTTGCAGCTAGCTGTATTTGCTTATAATTCTAGTTTAAATTAAATGGAAATGAAGTTTGAAACTAATTATTAAAATGTGTTGTTTTCCTATTTGTAGACATTGCTATTCACACAACCCTTCTCCCTGATTATACAGTTCAGGTAATGAGAAACAAAGTGTAAATTCCCTTTGCGTTTGGTCATCTAACATTTAGATCATCTACTTCTTCTGCTTCAATTACTAAAGGTTTCTAAACTTTCTAGACAAAGGAAGCTTTTTGACTTTTCTAATTGAGACCATGGAACTATGGCTTAGTACCAAGCACGGAATTATACATTTCAAAGAGAATTTAGTGTTGACTATAACCTCTTTATTTTTCAGAAGCATCACATATTATGTTTGGAAGCTCTATGATAATAGATAAAATAATTTCTTATCTTTAGGGATTTAGAATTTATTTATATCTGCTCAACAAAAATCCTGCTAGGTAAATGAAAACCATGAAAATTTAAAAAAGGAGAAAATCCCCTGTTTGCATGAGACAAGTTCATCTACAGCTCTAAATCTCAATCAGGATGCATATTTTTTTAAATACTTGAATTTATTTGATCCTAAGTTACCAAAGGAACAATACTTCAGTGTAAATCACACGAACTTGGGACAGGAATAGGCTATAAAAGTTTGGAGATATTACTTGGGGTTAAGTTCCATATTCAGGGAAAAGGCTTAAAGAGAGATTGTATAGATATATGTCTTAGTTTGGGTTTCTTCAGAGCAAAGCCTGAGACAAGGATTTTGGTGCAGAGATTATTTAGATAGTGATTTCAGACACAGGAGTTAGGGGTCAGGGAGGGAAAGACAAGGATGGAGGGAAAGTTGGCAAGCCAGAGTTTTATCAAAAATTCTGTGGTGAGTAATTCACGTTAGATTCCACTGGGACCTCTGAGAAGTGTACAGAATACCTCTCAGAATTTTCCACTTGGAGGAGGCAGAACATTTATCTACAGAGTCCTGTCTCTTATTGGTTGAAGGTTGTTTCAAGGGTCCTGCCTGCCCTATGCTTCCAAGCGGTACTTGTGAGAGATGAACAGGCTCTCAAAGCATCTAAGAAGGAGTTGAGACTACAGGCAGAAGGATGCACGGTTCCCACTTCAGATTAGGTGCTGGTAGTCTGAAGCGAAACTGAGCCCCCACAGAACTGTCCACTAGAGCTCCAGCTGAAATCAGAAGTGGATGGATGTGAGGCACCAGTAGCATCTGGTCTCAAACAAGCTTATTACTTTATGTGGCTTGGAGTTTGAACACAAAAAAAACTGTGGTAGAGGTAAGGTAGGAAAGAGCAGAGAGGGGAAACAGAAGCTAGCTTTGTAGTTTCTGAGCAATAAATAAATTCTAAATCACTTGGTGGCCGTCTCACTTTGTGTTTTGGGATTTCTCTTTTCGGAGTGAGCAGATCACCAAAGTGGTATTTGGAATGGTGCACATGGGATGATTTTAATTTACATTAGAAAAGTAGAATTTGATTCTAAGAAGTATGTGGAAATGAAAGAGAACAGGGACTCGAAGGAAAAAAAAAAAGGACAAAATACCAGAGAAGTTGGAAAAGAGTTAAAAGAGAACAGAAAAATAGAACAAATTGAAAAAGTGAGGTGGGTGAGCTATGGAAAGAAATTGAAGATAATAGTAAGGTCTTTACAAAAATTAAAACCATATTGGAAGCAATAAGAAGAAAACATGATGAAAAAAGAGCCAGTGATAATTTATAATGGTAATAAACACTTAATTGCTTAATGCTAATATTTACTTACTACATACTAGGAACTCTTCTGAGGGTCTTACTTTTATAAGGCTCACTGACTACTCAGAAGACTTCCATTAGTTAGTATTACTATTCTCTATATTCTATGAATGAGGAAACTGAGGCACAGACATCCTGCCCCAGCTACCTCTCTTTACTAGGAGTCCAGGCTGTATAAAATTAATTATTCTTTTCAGCTCTGTACCCTTACTGCTAGATAATGTGGAAGCAAGAACATGTTTGAGGCAATTACATAGATAAAACAATGAAAGCGATTAGCCATAAAGATGATAGAGTGGAGATGCAACATTTGCGTAGTTGTTATCTTTGAATTAGAGGCTAAAATGAATACCAAAAAGTAATAAAACTTTCCATATATGAAAGAAGAACTGAATTTATAAATTTAAACTTGGAATACCATGTTCCAAAAGAAAGTAGAATTATCAACCCTGAGGGGTCATATGGCATAAATATTAATGTTCAAGATTAAATAAAGAGTACTGCAGTCATCCATCAGAAAAAGTAGTTACCTTCAAGAGGAAAAATTAGGCTAAACTCAGATTCTTCATAGCAGTATGCCATATCAAGAGATGGTAGAGCACGTCTTCAGAATTCTGAGTTTAAAAAATTATGATTCTAAAATTTAATAACCAGCTACATTTTTATTCATTAATAAAGGCAACAGTCCTTTCTTAAACAAGAAAGGACTCAGAGAGTATAGTACCCATGAGACACTGCCGAGGAAAAAATCTTAATTATGAATTCTGTCAACCAACCTGTATCAGTTTGCTTTTGCTATGAAACAAATCACTCCAAAATGTAATCACTTTAAACTGTAGTCCTTATTTAGCTCATGGTTCTGTGTGTAGGTTGAACAGTCTTTCTGATCTGGGCAACTTGATCAATGTCTCTGGGCTCTCAGGCATCCGCTTTTAGCTACATGTCTCCTGGCAGTTGAATGATCCAGGATGGCCTCACTCAAATGTCTTGATGGTTGGAAGGCTGTTGGCTGGGCCAGTGAGGGTAACGGGTCACATGTCTCTCACCATCCACAAGACTACCCCAGACTTTTTTGCAGGTGGTGGTGGTAGGGGTCCCAAAAGTACCACAAGAGAAGAAATTGCAAGGACTCCTGAGATCTTGGATCAGAATCCACATGGTATCCCTCCACAGCATTCCACTGGTTAAAGCATAGTCTAAGAGATAAAGACATAGACTCATGTCTTATGGGAGAAGTTGAAAAGTGCTAAGGCCAGTTTTGACATCTGTTGCACAACTGAAAAGTTAAAATTTAAAGCAAAACAAAACAACAAGAACACTAGGAAATGGGGAAGCAATAGTATCAAAAACTGCCTGTGCATTTTGAATTCATATAAATGTAAAAGGAAGGTAAAGATTTGTAGGCACATTATGTTTAGAAATCAGAATATAAACTCATAAAGATCAAAATATAAAAGTAATAAACAAACTAGGAGAAATGTTAGAGAAAGTGGAAATGTGTATCTAACCTTTCATCATGTGGAAACAATAGATGCTTTCTAAACTTTATAACTTAGAAAACTGAGTTTTAAGCATATGATTTAAAATTCTTAAGGAAAACTAGTTGAAAATTAAGAATGGATTTTAACTCACTACAATTTCTAAGAGGAGGGAAGAAAGAAGATACAGATATCACTACAAGAGATGGATAACAATAAAACAAACGAGTAATTAAAAATCTGAAAAGAAAACCAAGTATGTAGACTGAAGGTCAAATATATTCATTATCACATACATATAAATGAGATCAACATACCAATTAAAAGGTAAAATGCTGTGAGATTTAAAACTCAGGTATGTCCTACATACAAGAATCAAACATTTATAACATTCTCAAAATGAAAAAATTATATACAAGAGACAAATTATATAGAACAGATTAATAACTATTACTTTGCTCTTTTATTGAGATATAATTGACATATAATGCTATATTAGTTTGGGGATTACAATATAGTGATTCAGTATCTGTGTATACTGTGAAATGTCACCACAATAAGTCTAGTTACCATCCATCACCACACATAGTTACAAATATTTTTTTCTTGTGATGAGAACTTTTAGGATCTACTCTCTGAGCAACATTCAAGTATACAATACAGTATTAATAACTATCATCATTATGCTGTGCATTATATCTCCATTACCTATTTATTTCATAACTATTTATTTCATACCTTCACTCATTTTACCCCCTCCCAAACCCACCACCTCTGACAACCACCAGTCTGTTCTGTGTATATATGAGTTTGGCGTTTTGTTTTAGATTCCACATATAAGTGAAATTATATGATATTTGTCTTTCTCTGGCTGATTTATTTTGCTTAGCACAATCCCCTCAAGGTCTGTCCATGTTTTCACAAACGGTAAGATCTCCATCTTACTTTTGGCTGAGTAGTCTTCCATTGTATATATGTACCACAACTTCTTTATCCATTCAACCGTCAATGGACACTTGGGTTGTTTCATATTTTAGCTGTTGTAAACAGTGCTGCAATGAACATGGGGGTGCAAATATCTTTTTGAGTTAGCGTTTTAATTTTCTTTGGATAAATACTCAGAAGTGGAATAGCTGGATCACATGGTAGTTCTATTTTTAATATTTTTGAGGAAACTTCATACTTTTTTCCACAGTGGATGCACCAATTCACATTCCCAGTGTACAAGTGTTCCCTTTTCTCCACATCTTCCCAGTTTGTTATCTCTTGGCTTTCTGAGTCTAGCCATTCTACCAGGTGTGAGGTGCTATCTCATTGTGGTTTTGATTTGCATTTCCCTGATGATTAGTGATGTTGAATACCTTTTCTTGTACCTTCCAGCCATTTGTATGTCTTCTTTGGAAAAATGCCTATGCAGATCCTCTGCCAATTTTTTAATCTTTTTAATTTTTTTTTTTTTTTTTGCTGTTGAGTTGTTTAAATTCTTTATATGTTTTGGAAATTAACCCCTCATCAGACCCTTATCAGATATACAATTTGCAAATATTTACAAATATTTCTGCAAATATTTGCAAATATTACAGTATTACAATTTGCAAATATTTACAAATATTATAATTTACAAATATTTTTTCCTGTTCAGTAGGTTACCTTTTCATTTTGTTGATAGTTTCCTTTGCTATGTAGAAGTTTTTAGTTTGGTAGAGTCCCACTTGTTTATTTTTGCTTTTGTAGCCTTTGTTTTTGGTGTCAAAACAAACAAACAAAAAATCATCATCAACCAAAGTCAAAGCACTCATGTTTTCCTTTAGGAGTTTTATGGCTTCAGGTCTTACACCCAAGTCTTTAATCCATTCCAAGTTAACTTTTGTGTATGGTGTAAGGTAGTGGTCCCTTTTCATTCTTTTGCAGGTTGAGGTCCAGTTTTCCCAACACCATTTATTTAAGAGAGTGTCCTTTCCCCATTTTATATTTTTGGCTCCTGTGTCATATTAATTGACTCTTTATGTGTGAGTTTATTTCTTGGCTCTCTAGTCTGTTTCATTGATCTATGTGTCTGTTTTTATGCCAATACCATACTGTTTGGGTTACTATGGCTTTGTAATATAGTTTGAAATTAGGATGCATGAAGCCTCTAGCCTTGTTATTCTTTCTCAAGATTGCTTTGACTTTTCAGAATCTTTCATAGTTTCATAGAAATTTTGGGATTATTTGTTCTATGTCTGTGAAAAAAACACCATTAGAATTTTGATAGAAATTGCATTGCATATCTGTAGATGGCTTTGGGTTGAATGGATATTTTAACAACACTGATTCTTCCAATCCATGAGCGTGACATATCTTTCCATTAATTTATGTCTTCTACAATTTTTTAATCAATGTCTTATAGTTTTCAGTGTAAAGGTTTTTAACCTACTTGGTTAAATTTATTCTTTTTGATACAACTATAAAAGGGATTGTTTTCTTAATTTCTCTTTTTGTTACTTGTTAGCATATAAAAATGCAACTGATTTTTGTATATGGATTTTGTATCTGCAACTTTACTAAGTTGTTTATTAGTACTCACAGTTCTTCAATGGAGTCTTTAGAATTTTCAATATATATCATCTCTAAAAAGTGACAATTTTACTTCTTTCTTTTCAATATGGATGCCTTTTATTTCTTTTTCTTTCATAATTGTTCTGGCTAGAACTCACAATACTATGCTGAATAACAGTGACAAGAATGGACATCCTTGTATTATTCCTGATCTTAAAGGAAAAGCTTTCAGCTTTTTGCCATTGAGCGTGATGTTAGCTGTGGGCTTATCATATACAGCCTTTATTATGTTGAGGCACCTCCCCTCTATACCCACTTTGTTGAGAGTTTTTATTTTAAATGGATGTTGAATTTTATCAAATGCTTCTTCTGTATCTATTGAGATGATCATATGATTTTTATCCTTCACTTTAGTAATGTGGTGTATCATGTTGATTAACTTGTGGATGTTGAACCATCCCTACATCCCTGAATACATCCCACTTGATCATGATGCATGATCATTTTAATCTATTGTTGAATTTGCTTTGCTAATATTTTGTTAAGTATTTTGTCATCTATGTTCATCAGGGATGTTGGCCTGTAATTTTCTTTTCTTGGTGTATCCTTCAATGGTTATGTATAAGGGTGATGCTGGCCCAATAAATTGAATTCTGAAGTGTTCCCTTCTTTTCTTTTTGGAAAAGTTTGAGAAGGGTTGATATTCATTCCTGTTTAAATATTTGGTAGAATTCACCAGTGAAGCCATCTGGTCCTGGACTTTTGTTTGTTGGAAGGTTTTATTTCTTACTGATTCAATCACTTCACTGGTAATCAGTCTGTTCAGATTTTCTGTTTCTTCATAATTAATTCTTAGTATATTGTATATTTCTAAGAATTTATCCATATCTTCAAGGTTGTCCAATGTTAGCATAATGCCCTCACTTTATCTTAGCTAAAAGGCTGAGAAGCAATCATAGTAGTGTCATATAATACTTTATATATTTTTTGATATCAGTGTTAATCTTTCCTCTCTCATTTCTGATTTTGTTTATTTGAGTCATCTCTTTTTCTTGGTGAGTCTAGCCAAAAATATGTCAATTTTGTTTATCTTTCAGAAACACACCTCTTAGTTTCATTGATCTTTTCTATTCTCTTTTTAGTTATTTTATTTATTTCTCCTCTGATCTTTATTTCCTTTCTTTTACTAACTTTGGACTCTATTTGTTCTTCTTTTTCTAGTTCCTTGAGGAATAAATTTATTTGTTTGAGATTTTTTTCTTGTTTCTTTATGTAGGCATTTGTTGCTATGAATTTCCTTCTCATTACTGCTTTTGCTAAATCCTATAAGTTTTGATGTTATTTTCCGTATTCATTTATCACAGGTATTTTTTGATTTATGTTTTGGTTACTTCTCTGGCCTTTTGGTTGTTTAATAACATGTTGTTTAATTTTCACATTGTTGTGAATTTTCCAGTTTTCTTCTTGTAATTTATATCTAGCTTTGTACTGTTGTGGTCAGAAAATCTGCTTGATATGATTTCAAGTCTTGAAGGAGTTGCTTTGGGTAGGAGATGAATGTTATTCAACTTTGCTCTAGCTCTTGGTTATCTCTCAAACCTTTGTCATTGCCCAAGTGGCCTACTTTATTTTTAGTGCCTCCCTGTAGTTAAGGTTGTGCCAAGCCCTGTAAGTCCCAAAGGGGAGGATCTCAGACAGCACCTAGATTTAGGCTGATTGGAAGCCAGACCCTCAGGCAGCAGCTTTTAAAGTATGCAAATATATACAATCCTGTGGGATCAGGAGTATAAGCCCGACTGACCCTGAGGGCCAGGTGATCTTGAGGTGTCCCCTGGGTGGCACTCTTAAAATTCAGGGTGCTAGATTAGCTTAGTGAACAAACACCTTTCTGAGAGATACCAGCAACCTGGAGCAAGGAAGAAGGAAAGAACAAAGATAGTGTCCACTGGCCTCCATCCCCTGAGAGCACTTCACCAGCTCCTAAATGTGTGCCAAACCAGAAATTTGACTTTCAGGCCAAAGTTCCAGGACAAGCAAGTAGGCCTTTCACAGAAAGAATAGTGATGTGTTTCAGTCAGCACTCTGACTGTTTCCTGGAGGTGGCAGCTGATCAGAAACTGTCTCTCCATCTGTTATAGTGCCATGGGGCCCAGGAATGCTAGCCTCACTGGCCAGGAGAGCCAGTCAATCAAGGGTCATCCCCTGGGCAGCCACTACAAAAACTGGGGCACCAAATGTGCATAAGCTCCCTTTGGGGAGATACTGGCACTCTGGAGCATGGCAGAGGGAGAGCGTGAAGATATTGCCTACCCTCCAAGGTCTCTGGAGAGGATTTCAGTTGACCCTTAGGTGTGTGTATAATTAGAAGCCTACCTCTCAGGCTGCAGATCTCTTTCACAGAAAAACTGGGCTCCTTTGGTGCTTCCTCTCTGCTGTGCCCGGGGGATGGTAGCCTGTTAAGAACAGTTTCTCTGTTTGTTACAGTCCTGTGGGACCCACAAGTGTAAGTCTTGCTGACCACCAGAGCCAGGAGACCTAGACGTGTCACCTGGGTGGCAGCCATATAAATTGGAGCACCAGACGAGGGTGTAATCTCTCTCCAGGAGATACATGCTAGCTGGAGTGAGGCAGAGGGAGAGTGCAAAGATGGTGCCCACTGGCCTCCATGTTTGGAGAGTATTTCCGTAGACCCCTAGATGTGTGTTAAATTAGATGTTTGCCCTTCAGGCCATATGTTTCTCATAATCAAATAAGCTTCTTTCACAGAAATTCTGGCTGCTTAGCAGTCAGCTGGCCCTAGGGTAGGTGAGTCTGCATGCATGAAACTTTTAAGAACCGTTTCTCAGTTCACTACAGGTTTGTGTAACTCATGGGTGCAAGTCCCATTGACTTTCAAAGCTGTGTGTTTTGGGGGTTCATCTCTCAGGTGAAGGTCTTAAAAGTTGGGGTGCCAAATGTGGGGTTCAAATCCTTTGCTCCTCAGGGAGGAGCTTGAGTTGCATTTCCTCCCAATTGTGGGTTGCTGCGCTGAGAGTGGAGTTTATGGAGAGATCGTGTCTCAGCCTCTCCTACCCACTCTGATGTGGGTGTGGGTTTTTTCTTGTTTGCCTGATGTGCAGGGGTTGCTAATCTAGTTTTTTGTTTTTTGTTTTTTTTTCCGAGAGTAAACAGTTTCATATATAGCTGTGGATTTGGTGTGTCTATGAGAGAAGATGAGTAGATGAGTTCAGGATCCTTCTATGCTGCCATCTTGAACTGGAACCTATTAATTTGATTCTGATTTTTAAAATGGGCAAACAATAAAATAGGCAGTATATTGGAAAAAACTTGAAATGGCCTATAAGTATGTGAAAATATGAACTAAATAAATGCTAATTTAAATACAATAAAATATGTTTTTAAAAAATTCTCAGACTGGCAAAAATGAAAAAAAATTATAATGCTAACTGATAGCAAGGATTCTGGAAACAAAAACTGTTAGGTCCTGTTAGCGAGAGCAGATGAGCTCTTAAAGTTATGGGACAAGAATGGAATATAAGCTGCCAGCTTTCAGTCTGCCCCTGTTCATGTCCCAGCCCTATGTAATCATTCACCAGAAGGGGCCTGGCAACACATGTGTGGCCATCAAGCTCCATCCACCCACACCCATCTTCATAACCCTCCTTGGCCACCTGTCAAACCTCAGAGTGTCACTTGCATTCCATCCCAAGAAGAACAGATTCAGGGAACAGACCCTTCCAGTCCCTGGAAGCAGGTTCAGGTGTGTTTGGACAGAAAATTCTACAGCCCCAGATACTCAGAGTATTACCTGGAATAGAGAATATAGGTCCTGGGTGGACATGTTCCCTTAGTTCTGAGGTTTCCTCCCATTTTTGGCAGAGCCATGCTTAGAGCAGGACCAAAGGAGCCCTCTAAAATGTAGTTTAGAGTAGGAGTCCTGGTTGCCCAGCTCTAAAGGTGGTCTTGAGTAAAAGTATAGATTTACATCTTTATGGAAGGTCTTTAATAATATCTACCAAAATTTAAAACTACCCTGATGTACATCAACAGGGAGTTAAATAAATTTTGTTACATTCATACAATGAAATTTCATGCAGGTATGTCAGATATTGAGATACTGAAATAGGAGCATTGTATGCCATAAAGTACAGAACTAAATAAAAAGCAAAGACCAAGGTGTAGAATGGTGCATTTACATTATACCACATATGTTTCTTTCCATTTTCACCCTCCTGGAATGTTACTCCAAGATTTCCTATGCTTCATTCTTTTCCATTGTTATGACTCAATCATGGCCTGCTTCTTTTTATAATAGGTGGCAGTTAACAGAAGATGTCGGAGGAGTTGGGTTTCTGAGAGAGAGTGTTTGGGACGAAGAGGTTTTTAACACTTTATACGCACTCATATTTTTTTGACATGGGACATTAATTAATTTATTATTAACCATAAAAGTAAGAAGAGAATGTGAAAGGAGATAGAGTGGGTATAATTTTAATTTTTCTTTTACTATGGAGTAAACAGGCTCAAAGGGATTGGGCTGACTCGTGAGATAGTGACATAAAAGAGACCAGGTAAGACAAGTGGATGGAAATATTTAAAATAATATCTTCAAACTGATTTGCTGCAGAAATAATTTACTTTGTGAACATGGTTATCAGTAAAGTGGAGCCCCAATTTTTAATTCCAATCACTCTTGGGTTTGAAGTTCAACCCAAGTGGTGGTTTATCAAGGGCAGATTTAGAATTGGGAGGATTGCCCAGGATATGGCATTGGATGAGAAAAGAGATGTTTCCTTCTTTCCTCTCCTTAGATTTACTTATGAGTGTATTTTTCCAGCCAATACTGAGGATACAGAAGGGAGAGGAAAAGAGCGAGGGCTTTCTTCTCTAGTCCTAAAGAGTCATGAAAGAAAGGGAAATGGTCATCTTCCAAGACACCATTCTTTTATGGCTAAACTACAATCAACTAACCAAATAGCAACATTACAACTGTAGACCTGATGGTAGTAGACAGAGATGATGGAAATTGAAAAGAATTTCAAATGTGTTGAACCATAAAGACCTCTAAAGAAACCCTATTCTCTTCATTAATAGGAATAATCCATATATGCTATTTAATTCAACTTCTATGCTTAAAAAAATTTAAATGGTAACTGGAATTTCAGAACAGAAAACATGCTATCATGAGAAAACAGGCATCAAACTTGTAACTCCAGAAATATCACTTGCACATTCAAACAAATTTGCAAACACAGGAAGTTGTGGTATACATAATTGAAATGGAAGGTGACTGAATTTGAGCTGAGAATTCCTTTCATCCTTTTGCACTTAGATTGTGTGCAAGAAATGTAGCATTTCTAGGCAGAGAATGCATGGCTTATTCTTGAAGGAGAAAAGCCTACAGGATCAGCAATTTGAGTGTAGTCTTAACGGTTTTCTCTGGATGTGGTTTTGTTCTAATCAGCTCTGAAAATTCTGGAAGGAAATACATTAACTGGTCGCCCAGGATCTGATTTTCTCCCTAACTGTCAATATATTAGTCAGTACATATTAGTCAGTGGCCAGCTTCGACCATTGTGGTTGATAGTATTACTAAATCCACTTACAGTGAATGACTGAGAATAAAAAAATTAATTCTCTTTTATAGTCAGGCATTTGATAATAGGCATTTAAAGACATCTCTTTAATTACTGAGGTGGTGGATCAAGTCCATTTTACCCTGACCCCTGTGAGTATAACATCTGTTAAATTTATCACCTCTCCCTCAATATGACTGTGCAACGTTGATTAACTAAGCATGTGGCCCTTCCAATTTGGTGACTCAGGAGAGCCCATATATCACTTAGCACATCAGAAAGCATGTTCAATTGCTTTTGCCTTCATTTATTACCCCACAGGACAGAAATGACTCTTAGCTTGCCTGATTAAAACACTATGACCACGCTTTAAGTTTAATTGTATACATTGCTAGTTAATAGGAAACACTTCCCTTGGGCATAAACTTTTAAATCTAATTTATATCGACTCTGTGTTATTATAGAGGCTCTAGCCTGGGAAAAAGGGGAGCACTTACTATATCTTTGGTCTTTAACCATATGCAGTACATCTCAGAAATTCACAGAAAAAGCAAATTCAGGTAAATTTTAGAGATAAAACACCCAATAAATAATCCTCAGAAAATATTTAATTTGAATTAAAAATAATGTTGTCCTGATAACTTGTATCTAAATAAAACAGGTTTATCTATCTGGAGCATTCAAGTAGCTTGACACTGGAATAAAGAGTTCTGGAAAATATATGTGATCAATTGAAAACATTGTGATCTTTGAAACTGGTGACTTTCCCTTAATAGATAGTAAAAAAGACAATAAATACATATAAGTATGGAGGGAAAACAATCTGAAATGTTTAATGAATTTAAGCCCTTTAATTGTTATTTTTAAGTCCTTGAGCTTTCTCAAAAACTTAGTAAAATCATAATTTAAGACATTTTTATTTATCATCAATAAATATTGAGAGTTTAAGTGGAATTTTAGACATTTTTTTTTAACAATCAAGAGTTATTTGTATTAAGGAAGTCTTTTTTATTTTGGATATTTTTAAAAATTTCCTTTGTTATAGAGTTGGTCCAGAGGAGGGAGAATCCCCAAAATCAAATCGGTACCACAAGCTTGTGTAGATCTAGAGATTTCCAGGCATGTGCCCAAGATATACATTTGCCATTAATCAATACAGGGTACTATACAGTAAGTAGAGAGGACACAAAATAAACACAGGAAAAATTGAATTTAAAATACAATTTAAGCAATTGCAAATTGGAGTAAGTGGTCTATCTTCATGTTTGTAGATAAAATGAACATAATAGAAATCTACAGAATAAAGGAAAATTTTTTATGGATAGAAAATATTGTTGGTGGAGTGGTGGTAGTGGATTAACAAATGGTATTATCTGTTTAAAATTTTGGTTTATGACTCCCCTTATTTTCAGCTGATTTATTTAAGTGAAATACAGGTGTAAGATCTCTTTTTGATGTGTATCAATTTCTTTTTAAAGAGTCACTTTGATAATGTTTGCATTAGTATTGCCCTATATGTTAATCAGTTCCAGGTCCATTGTAAAGCAAAGCCATGTTAGATGTCAATTTTGAATGCTAGCTAATATAATAATTCATCTGAAATACTTACAGAACACTTACTATCTGCTGAGTACCATTCTAGACACTGGGGATATAGTTGTGAATTAAAGCAAGGCTATCCCTGATATCATGGAATTTACATTCTAGTGAGGAAGACAGGCAATATGCAAATGAACACATACATATATAAAAGGCTAGAAAGATAAAACAGCACAAGAGGATCTAGAATAATGGGAGATGGGTGTCAACAGTGGTGTGGACCCTCCTCTCTGAGAGGGTGATGGTTGAGCAGAGCCTGAATGTACTGAGTTGTGTGAAAGTTTGTGTGTGGTGGGAGGAGGTGGGGAAGAGCCTTTGAGTCATAGTAATGAAGGGGCAAAGGCTGTGAGTTGAGAATGTTCCTGGCTTATTGGAGAGGTTACAAAGAAGACAGTAAGGCTAGAAAAGAACAAGTGAAGAGAAGAGTGGTGAGATTAGGGTCAGGGGTCAGAGAATGGGGCCAGGGCAAGAAGAGTTAAATAAAAGGAAAATAGACTTTATTCTAAATACACTTGGGGTGACTGAGAAGGAGAGTGATCAGATCTGCATTTTAAACACACCATTCTAGATGCAATGTGAAAAACAGAGTGTAGGTGGAGCGAGGGTGGAAACAGCAAAACCAGTTAGATGGTTGCAGTAGTCCAAGGAAGAGAAGCTGGTGTTTGGACCAGTGTGGTAGCACTGGTGAGAAGTGATTGGGTTCTGAATTCTATTTTGAGCTGTGGGTTTGTTTGTTTTTTTTTAACATCTTTATTGAAGTCAGAGAGAGAAAAACAAATACCGTATTTTGAGATGTTTTGATTGTGGAGATGATAGAGTTTGCTGATAGCTATGGCAGTGGGTGAGTAGACAAGGAAAGGCAAGAGTTAAGAACAGTTCCCTAGTTTTAGAGCAGAACAATAGAGGGGATTTTGCTCCCCAGTTTCTGAAATGGGGACACTTCAGAGGTCAGAGGAATGATTCAAGAGTTCTGTTCTGGGCTTGCAAGTTTGAGTTATCCATTAGATAGTCAAAAAGCGATGTTGAATGTGACTGCATTTATAAAATGGTAGATGTACATTTCCACTTCACCAGTATACAAATGCTATATAAAACTATGGGAATGGGTGAGTTCAACTACGTGTAATTTCAGGATAGCAGAATAGAGGATGGTAAATAGAGCTACTCCAAAATTGGGAAGAAGAGTAGAAATCATCATTGGAAATCTAGGACTGGCCAGTGAGACAAAGAAAACCAAGTTTTAACAATTATAACCTGAAATCAAATGATTACTACTGGTTAGAGTAATAATCTCTTCTGGAATAATCTCTTCCTGAGACACAGGGAAAGATGCTTTACTCACAGAAGCAGAAGATACATTTTGTGTTCCTGGACTTTGTGTCCTGGGTTCATGGAGAGACATGGAGAAGAGATGGTGTTTGTGTCTCCACTTTGCATTGAAAATAATTAATTCTTTCCTCTGAGGGTACCTGAATCATTCATTATAAAGGCATTAGCATAAATAGTAACATCATACTTTTTTGATATATGGAAGCCCTACTTAAACTTTGGCTGTTGTGTGGACAGTAAAGTGTATGGAGGGTGGGGGGCACTAAGTGTGGACTTAAGGAAGCTCATTAAGAGGCCATTACAGTGTTCCAAGTCAGAGACAATGGTGGCTTAGGCTATGGTAATCGCGACATTCTAAAAGGGTTGGAACATAGCTGTACTAGCTAACCTGGAAGCAGTGTGATTTATTCTAGTGCCAACTGGGTTTAGTAGTTTCAGCACCTAAAGGGGTTCTTTTAATGTAAGATTTAATAAAATTATCATTATTTATTGAGAAGAGTTAAAGTACTCTTTGGAACAAATTGCTTGTATTTCACCAAAAGGTTATTTTTAAGATGCTTATCCACAGTGCAGTATAACTGCATATTTTCTATAGTTATGTCTCTATATCCCTTTTCTCTAGGGAACTGGGGATATCCTTCTTCAGGAGGGTCTCCTGAAAGATTCTGTCCTTGTTCTGGTCTAGGTATACTCTCCTTTTGTCATCTGATTCCTTGTCTTTCTCCAAGACTGCTTCATTGACCCATGACAGTCAGTGTTGGATTGTTTCATGCTTTGCTGAATTCTTTATATCGCTGTGGTTGCCAAGAGTTCTACATCTCTTACAATTGTTCAGAGTTCAGTCTTTAGACTATTCAATTGAATTTCTGTTCCTAAGTTATTTCTCTTATTTACTATTGGGCACTGCTGAAATACACTAAAATATGGTCTGTATATTCCTCATAAAAATTTCTGCCAGAGGTGGGAGAGGTTATATGGAAAATCTCCACGAAATTAGATGAGAAAGAATAGCTTTGTGATTGGCTGATTGATATGTCAATATATTTGTAATTGACATACATATATAATTTGTGTGTAAATGTAATATATGTGTGATATGTATGTGTGGCAATATAAATGTATAATGTATATGTATATATGTAATTTATGTATGATATATGTGTGTATGTGTATAAATGTAAATATATATAATCACTTAGCATAGGGCCTGGTAAAGAGTTAACTCTAACTGAGCTCACCATCCCACTGTGAAAAAGTAAATGCCTCCTCTTTTTTGACCTGGTGTGGTTTGGCAATAAATTACTCAGTAGACAGACAGGTAAAGATAAAACATAAAATTATGAAATGACTCTGGCACCTTTCCCTTTTTATGCACAGGCCTTTACCTACGTCTTTGTTCCCATTTTGTAGTCAATAGGCAGGTAAAATGCAGACCAAAATTTAGCTAGCACTTCACTTTTAGGGGAAATACCAGGTGTGCCCGATGACTCATTCAGTACCAAAGATAAACAGTTGTCAAAACACAGCACTTGCAAACAGGTTTCAGTTCTAGAGTAAGGGCTTGTGAGTAAAACCAGGGACTTGGAAGTAGCTTGAATGTGGTAAGCATTATGGCATTTGTTTAATAATATATATATCCAGTGTTGGTAATCACAGAATAAAAGGCACACAAACACAATTATATAACTGAAATTTCTTTTTCACATAAGACAACATAAGAAAAATTTCAAGGCAATTATAAACTAGAAAAATATTTCAAAACATATGAGCATTACTAAACTTAATACATGAATGTTATAATTCTATAAGATGAAAGTTAAAAACTTTACTCAGTTAAAAAGAGGAAGTCCAAAAATGAAGGAATAAATTTATAAAGAATGTTCAAACCCTCTAGAAAGCAGGTAAACATTAAATTAACATTTTTATCAAAATGAATAAAATTTAAAATATGTATATTCAAGTTTGTAAGTGTATGAAGAAATGGATATTATGTTAATTTTTCTGAAGAACAATTTGGTAATATAAATTTTTAGAAACCTTGAGAAAAACTGTACTTTTTATCTCATAATTTGATTTATAGAAAATAACATTAATTATAACAGTAGTAAAAGAAAAACATCTGTAAATTTTCATCATATGAGAATGGTTTAAAAATCCCTCTGGCAAACTCATAGAGTGAAATATGGTGTAGGCATAAAATGATGTTGCCAGAGGATATTTAATTATGTGGAAAATAGACCCAAAACACTATGTTAGTTATGACCCTGTGTGCACATTTGTGCATGTAAGAGTGTGTGTGTGAGAGAGAGACAGTGAGAAAGAAAGGAGATAGCGGACGGGTGACTGAGATTTTGGCTGTGAGGTCAGCCTGCTCAGGTTCATATTCTGGTTCTGACATTTACTAAATCAATCTTGGGCAAGTATTTCAATATTCCTGTTGTTTCCATTTCCTCATTCATAAGATTGGAAAAAAAAATGATACCTTTCTTTTCTGATTGTTAGGAAGATTAAATGTTTACACATGTAAGGCATTTAGAAGAATGGCCCAAATAAGCACCCCAAAACATTTTTTTAAATTTTTATAACCAAAATGTTAACATTGGGTATTCATTTATTCAACAAATATTTATTGAGAGCTCATTGTAGGTCAAGAGTTTGATCAGCACTGGGGATGCACCGATGAACAAAACATCCTCTGGACGCTTACATTTTAGTGAATATACACAACATGGAGATAAACAGATGAACATGCAATGTAAAGTTACATAATGATGTGTAAGTGACGTTAAGAAATGGCAGGATTAAGGAAAGGGGGTCATGGGAGGGGTGTTGCTTTAGATAGATGGGGTCCTCAGGGAAGGCCTCTTTGAGGGGTGGTGTTTGAGCAGAGACCTGAATGAAGTCCACAGCTAAGGCCATGAGTATCTGGGTAAAAAACATTCCAAACAGGGAACAGCTGGAAATGCCCTGTAGTAGGAATGTGCTTGGCATATTTGAGAAATCCTAGCTCAATTCTGGACTGGAGCAGAATGAGCTAGGGGAAGAGTGGTGGGAAATTAGGGAGAAAAAGAGAGAGCATGGGGCCAGGTCATTTGGGGCTGTATAGGCGTGGAAAGTCATTTAGACTTTAAGGTGTGCCAGGGATCCATTAGAGGATTCTGAACAGATGAACAATTTAGAAAGATCACAGCAGTTGCTCTGTATAAAATGGACTCATGCAAAGGTAGTTAGTGGGATAATGGATTATTTAAATGATCCTCTGTTTGTCTAGCTATATTTTCCAAGTTGCTTACAGTGGACATGTATTCCTTTATAAGAAAATAAACTTGCTAATTTTTTAAGCAAAGCTTTTGGGTAACAATTAAGCACATAAGATCATTATTGTTATTACCATTTTCCCCAATCTTCAAAAAGGCCTGACTTTTGTACAGACATATAAAGTCTTCATGTTTCTCTGTGTGTTTTTTTTTTAAACCAGTTCTTAAAAGTTATTTCTAGTGATCTATCCTTTGTCAGACCTCATAGGCAGTTCACTTTTTTATTTTCCTTTTTGGAGACATCAGTCTATCATTACACAAGGTCATCTTCACATCCACTGCAAAAAAACAGAATACTTTTCATACCCTTCTCCCTGTTTTGTTTTCAAGGCCCTATACAGTTGCCATTGCTGTCAAAAACATCCTTCTTTCCATTGTCCAGTTAATGCTTCAGTCAATGTGAACAAGCCATTGTTGATTTTCTAGACCAATAGAAATTATGATAGTAACTGCTGAAAAATGACACATTTGAGCTACTATACCATTACCTACAACTGACTTTCGCCAAAAAAAAAAACCAAAACAAAAACCAAAAACCCCCTAAGCCCTCTCATGCCAGCAGTGAAACATGGCATGTCACAAAGAAGGGACTCTTCTTACTTCACAACACATTGCCTGTGAGAAGGACTATGGCTGCGCTTGATCACTTCTTGTAGCATGTGTTTCATGAAAGATAATGTGAGCACTTAGGCGTTTACAATCATGGAGAGTGTGTCTTTCTCACTGTCATTTTTGTGAATAGCTACTTGGTATCTGACACTGGTGCCCTTAGCCAGAATTCTTAGTAACACATAAAAAAAAATTCAGTATATATAAAAAAACTTCAAGTAGAGTCCTTTCCTTTGTAAGCATATGTTTCAAAATCAAAAGTGTAAGTAAGTAAAAAGGAAATGAATTGTTACAATCTCAGACATTTTATATAACACACTAGCTGTGATTTTAAGTACATGTAACAGCATTATATTGATATATTTTAAAAATAATGATAAAAAGTAGCTAAAGTTTAATTCAGGAGAAATATAAGAACATATTTGGAAAGACCTCTCTGTTTAACCACTACTTTTTTACATGAGATGCTCCTGTTTGCCCTAGACTATGCCTCAGAAGAGGGAAGAGGACCAGAACCCCAGATGGCTCTTGGTTAGGTAAACAGTCTCTAATTCATCCCATTCTGCTGTTTCTTCATTTTGACCACAAGACAAAGGGCTTAGAACCATGGAACTGTGTGTTTTAGCCTAGAAACTGATAATGGCCCCCAGACACCACCTCCAATACCCTTCAAGTAAGGTGGCAAGTGACATTAAGCTAAAAACAATAATTAGAGCCAATATTTCCTGAGCTTTGACTACATCAAGCAAGGTGCTACAGGTATTATATACATATTTCATTTCATCCTAATGATAACCTTTGTAGTAGAGACTATTATTTTATTATCTCTGTTGTGCATATGAAGAAAATTGAAGTCAAATAAATTGTTCAAGACTGCACAACTAGTCGATAACAGGATCAGAATTGAAAGTCTGACTTCAGATCCTATGTTCTCAATCACTTTATTTGGTCCGGCAAAATCCACACATAGTATTCTTGGGAGCATCATATTTGAACTTGTAGAATCTATTTATTGAATCATACAGAGTAATTGATCTATCAAGGTCAATCCCATACGAGGCTATTATTCATGACTTTTCTAGAACTCAGATTACATAGGTAGGGTTAATTCAAATGTTTCAGAAAAATGAGGTGAGTCAAATCAGCCATATAACTTCTCTTCATCAGCCAAGAAGATATTCCTAAAAGTGCACACTGCTCTCACTGGTTTCTTTTAAAGAAAGATCAATCATAAGTGCTACTCCTGTATTCAGTGAAATGTTTTGCACAATATTTAGATTGTCTGAGCCACTGTGTGAACAGAGCTGAGGCATTTTCCTTAAGATTCATTTTTGCTTTTTTCCTTGAACATATTGAATGAACCTCTATTATTTTCTCTGTGGTTTTGGAACCTAGCTAGGTGTACCACCACATGCTCCCTCGATACAACCTAAATACACAAAGGCCCATTAGGCTCATGTATTATGTTCAGATGGATAATTAGAGTAACCAAAATCTACTCAGTCTCTGCAGAATCATTTTTGACCAAAGGTACTAGCAATTGAATGTTTCTTGTTAAACCCATACAGAACTTGAACTTATCACTAGCGGCAGCAATTGCTGCAAAGAAAGCCTTTGCTCTTGTGAATACTTATCATTTGTCACACGTCCAGGCAGAGCTGCTGTATAAGCCATGCTAATGCTAACTATCTGGGAAATTTGGTCATCCATTTGAAGGGAGCAATCCTGTTCTTATTAGTTTCTAAATTTATTTTAACTTCCATTGACACAAATTAAAGTGGAACACTTGCTGTCTATTGATTGTGTCAATAGTAGATTTTTTTCTCTGTCTATAATTCATTTTTAAAGACTTTACTTTTATTAAACTAAATACTGCCAGTTAACTAAAGTCTTGGCTTTTATAGACTCAGGAGAGCAGGATCTAACATAAATTAATCATGACTTAATTGACTGAGCTAATTCAAGTTCCCTCCAGCCCACTGCACAGCAATATTCTTGTCTTCCCAATGAAGGCTAAATGGTATACTGTTTCAGGAGTATGAACTTTTATCACTTTAGCACCCCATTTTTTTCTGAGATCTAAAGTTTTAACACTCTTGGGATTTTCTACAAATGTATTCATAGTTAGGTAGACTGTTAATTGATCTTACACATTACAGATGAGCAATTTCTTTCTATTACTTATTCCATGCATGGACTAACATCTATTTGTAATACTATTGAACACACACACACACAGACATACACACACACACATACACACACATACACACACACATATACACACATATACACACACCAATAACAATTTGTTTGATTGCAATTTACACCTGGTTTTCCCTACCCCAAAATAATTTGAATTCCTAATGCTAGCACTATTGTTGCTATAAAAAACAAAAAGCATTTAGCAAAATTAGCTAAGACATAAATGGTAATAGTTTTCTCAAAACATGCTTAGGCAGAATAGTATTGATAAAGCTATAAAGAAATCATCAAAAAATTATGTTCCCAGAGCTCAGTTTTCTAAGTATCATATACAAGAAGGCAATACAATAGTATGTGACTATACAAAATACTCAAGATTTTTGTTTTTAACTTTTATATACTTTCCTTAAATTATCACCAAAATTTATAACAACATTTACAGCTAAAGAATTATTCACTCTTACAGTGGTAGGAGAATTACATAAAGAAAAAAATGAAACTTAATGTTATCTTTTTTCTCCAAATCAGTGCTCTGTTCTTTGGAATAGCATGGGGCACAAAATAATGCAGAAAAATATTTATTTTTAAACTAGAGATTAGAAGAGCTATGCAAAAACTGGATTTCCTGAACAGGTTTTTTGTTTTGCTTTGGTCATTTGTGTTTAGTTATGTTTGTCTCATTTTTGGTTTAGTCTTATTTTGCTTATTTTTGTTTTATTTCTTGTTTTTTTGTTGGTTGGTTGGTTTTCTTTTGTTTTGTGTCATTCAAGAGTCCTCTCCCAGCCCCTCTCTTAGGACCTAAATACAATTAAGAGTAACTAGACTGATATTGTGAGTTCAGGGATGTCATTGATTTTTTGTTGACCATGATTGTAAGCAATAAAACATTACATAATGACAAGAATTGACTGTGGCCAGGTCTCTAAAAGTCAGGGAATAAAGGACAGCACAGTGTTTAAGCTTTAGTGAGGATCTCTTTGTATATCCCATGATATATTTAGTATGTCCTATGAATATTCCATAATATAAAAGAAAGAGAGTTATGTGTGTAGTCAGATAATAAGAATTTTAGTTTTATTTCTGCTACTTGCTATGTCAACTTGGGCAAACCTGTTCCATTTAGTCTTCCTTTTTCTCAACAGTAAGTGGGATTTTATATACCTTAGGTGTTACTTACTAATGATTAAATGAAATCATATGTAAAAGTCTTTTATAAACAGAAAAACATTATCTACTTGTGAAGAGGCCCTGTTTTCCTTTTAAGATGAACTAACTCCTAATTTCAGGCATATATTAGTTATCGAATTACACTCTCAAAATTTTTTTCTGATTTAATTTTAGTCAGTAGAAAACAACCCTGCCACTTGTGAATTGGCATGTTTCTTGTAAGTTTTAAGTCAAGGGTTTTCTACCTGTGTGTGATAAGTTAAAGAATGGGTGAGACCTGCCCCTAAGCTATTGAAGTACATATGTATAGGAAATTTGTGGAGGTACCATTGCTAAATACATCCCCAACTCTCTTTTTTTCTGCTTAACCTTAAACATTGAATCTGTGGAGACTTTCATGTTTAATATATGCAAATCTATAAGGAGAAAGATCAAACTGAAGCTGCTGACATTTTACTGATTCTTGTTGAACCACAATTGCTGGTCTCACTGTAGCACAGCTTTTCCTGTTTTCCCAAGACCATCGATGGGGCACTGGGAGAGTTTAGAAGATATGATCAAGCAGTAGGATGGTGGCCTCCTTAAAAATTTCCTTGAAACTGAGGTCTTATTTGGCAGTAGCTTTGAAATAAAGAACTGAGCTTTCACACAATTTCGTTCCCCATAAGTTAAAGTTCTCACTAATAGGCTTTTTAATACAAGCTTGATATTATCCAGTGTGGTAGACAATAGATGATCTGACATTTAATGTGAAGCTTCTGAGGTGGCACATGGATTTTGGAAGCTTCTGAGGATGTGGTGAAGTGGAAGTAGAAAAAAACGCCTTTAAAATAGACACAAAATTTTTAAATAGCTATAAACTGTCGTTTCTTAGATAATAGAACAAAATTGAATGTTCAAGTTCTTCATCTTAATATAAAAATTCCTTTATTCTTTTTTTCCACACAATTTTCTAAAAGTGAGTTAATCAAGTTAAAAGTTACATGCATATATAGCTTTTGTCTGTTTAAAAGCTTGAGTTACTTCCAAAATTCAGATTCTATCTACTTTTTTTTTTTACACACACACACACTATATTTTATTTTTACAAGAGATAAATAAACTGACACCAAGCATTGTAAATGGTTGACCACAACAAAAGCAACAATGATTGCAATTACCAAACACGAAACACACTCATACTATGTCATAATATTGACATTCAGTCCAGTAATCCTCACCTGTAACAGCTCCTTTACTTTGCAGTGAAAATTGATTTGTATATTTTTTGCCTCTGAGTCCTTGTGGGATTTTTTTTTTAATTCAAACGGAAAGTCACAAAAGTTATAATCATCCTCATCAGTTCAGTCAGTCCCATGTAATTAATTTTTTTATCTTGATCTTTTCTTAGCACTTTTATGAATTCATCAGTTTTCCATTAGAGTTCTGAAAATGCTTATTCATTCAGTTCAGCAGTATAGTCAGTTACCAGAAACCTGTACTTGTCAGAGTCTTTTCCATGAATTCCTTGGAGATGAAACCCTTTTATAGGAACATTTTTGCGAAAGCATAAGAGTACACCCAGAACTGTCTGTAAATGACAAAAGACTTAAAAATGACCACAGTTAAAGATTTGATGAAAGTTCATAATAATGCAATTGACAAGGAAATTTAGTTAACTCTGAGATATACATTAAAAGTAATAACTAGAATTATGACTTATAACATAATACCAGAATAGATAAGATTTTTTAGAAATTTCATGTAATGTCTGAAATATTTATATCAATGTATTTCCATACAAATAACCCAAAGAAAGCTTAGTATTAGTTTTTTTGTTTGTTTGTTTGTTTTTTTGTACTGCAGGTTCTTATTAGTCATCAATTTTATACACATCAGTGTATACATGTCAATCCCAATCACCCAGTTCAGCACACCACCATCCCCACCCCACCGTGGTTTTCCCCCTTTGGTGTCCATACGTTTGTTCTCTACATCTGTGTCTCCACTTCTGCCCTGCTAACCGGTTCATCTGTACCACATCCACGTCTCAACAAATGACTCAATTTCGTTCCTTTTTATGGCTGAGTAATATTCCATTGGATATATGTACCACATCTTCTTTATCCATTTCTCTGTCGATGGGCATTTAGGTTGCTTCCATGACCTGGCTATTGTAAATAGTGCTGCAATGAACATTGGGGTGCATGTGTCTTTTTGAATTATGGTTTTCTCAGGGTATATGCCCAGGAGTGGGATTGCTGGAACACATGGTAATTCTATCTTTAGTTTTTTAAGGAACTTCCATACTGTTCTCCATAGTGGCTATATCAATTTACATTCCCACCAACAGTGCAAGAGGGTTCCCTTTTCTCCACACCCTCTCCAGCATTTGTTGTTTGTAGATTTTCTGATGATGCCCATTCTAACTGGTGTGAGGTGATACCTCATTGTAGTTTTGATTTGCATTTCTCTAATTAGTGATGTTGAGCAGCTTTTCATGTGCTTCTTGGCCATCTGTATGTCTTTGGAGAAATGTCTATTTAGGTCTTCTGCCTGTTTTTGGATTGGGTTGTTTGTTTTTTTAATATTGAGCTGCATGAGCTGTTTATATATTTTGGAGATTAATCCTTTGTCCATTGATTCATTTGCGAATATTTTCTCCCATTCTGAGGGTCATCTTTTTGCCTTGTTTATGGTATCCTTTGCTGTGCAAAAGCTTTGAAGTTTCATTAGGTCCCATTTGTTTATTTTTGTTTTTATTTCCATTACTCTAGGAGGTGGATCAAAAAAAGATCTTGCTGTGATTTATGTCAAAGAGTGCTCTTCCTGTGTTTTCCTCTAAGAGTTTTATAGTGTCTGGTCTTACATTTAGGTCTCGAATCCATTTTGAGTTTATTTTTGTGTATGGTGCTAGGGAGTGTTCTAATTTCATTATTTTATGTGTAGCTGTCCAGTTTTCTGAGCACCACTTTTTGAAGAGACTGTCTTTTCTCCATTGTATATCTTTGCCTCCTTTGTCATAGATTAGTTGACCATAGTTGTGTGGGGTTTATCTCTGGGCTTTCTATCTTGTTCCATTGATCTATGTTTCTGTTTTTGTGCCAGTACCATATTGTCTTGATTACTGTAGCTTTGTAGTATAGTCTGAAGTCAGGGAGTCTGATTCCTCCAGCTCCATTTTTTTCCCTCAAGACTGCTTTGGCTACTCGGGGTCTGTTTTGTTTCCATACAAATTTTAAAATGACTTGTTCTAGTTCCATAAAAAATACCATTGGAAATTTGATAGGGATTGCATTGAATCTGTAGATTGCTTTGGGTAGTATAGTCATTTTCACAATATTGATTCTTTCAATCCAAGAACATGGTGTATCTCTCCATCTGTTGGTATCATCTTTAATTTCTTGCATCAGTGTCTTATAGTTTTCTGCATACAGGTCTTTTGTTTCCCTAGGTAGGTTTATTCCTAGGTATTTTATTCTTTTTGTTGCAATGGTAAATGGGAGTGTTTCCATAATTTCTCTTTCAGATTTTTCATCAGTAGTATATAGGAATGCAAGAGGTTACTGTGCATTAATTTTGTATCCTGCAGCTTTACCAAATTCATTGATTAGCTCTAGTAGTTTTCTGGTGGCATTTTTAGGATTCTCTATGTATAGTATCATGTCATCTGCAAACAGTGACAGTTTTACATCTTCTTTTCCAATTTGTATTCCTTTTATTTCTTTTCCTTCTCTGATTGCCGTGGCTAGGACTTCTAAAACTATGTTGAATAATAGTGGTGAGAGTGGACATCCTTGTCTTGTTCCTGATCTTAGAGGAAATGTTTTCAGGTTTTCACCATTGAAAATGATGTTTGCTGTGGGTTTGTCATATATGGCCTTTATTATGTTGAGGTAGGTTCCCTCTATGCCCACTTTGGAGAGTTTTTATCATAAACGGTGTTGAATTTTGTCAAAAGCTTCTTCTGCATCTATTGAGATGGTCATATGGTTTTTATTCTTCAATTTGTTAATATGGTGTATCACATTGATTGATTTGCATATAGTGAAGAATCCTTGCATCCCTGGGATAAATCCCACTTGATCATGGTGTATGATCCTTTTAATGTGTTGTTGGATTCTGTTTGTTAGTATTTTGTTGAGGATTTTTGTATCTATATTCATCAGTGATATTGGTGTGTAATTTTCTTTTTTGTAGTATCTTTGTCTGGTTTTGGTATCAGGGTGATGGTGGCCTCATAGAATGAGTTTGGGAGTGTTCCTTCCTCTGCAATTTTTTGGAAGAGTTTGAGAAGGATGGGTGTTAGCTCTTCTCTAAATGTTTGATAGAATTCACCTGTGAAGCCATCTGGTCCTGGACTTCTGTTTGTTGGAAGACTTTTATCACAGTTTCAATTTCATTACTTGTGATTGGTCTGCTCATATTTTCTGTTTCTTCCTGGTTCAGTCTTGGAAGGTTATACCTTTCTAAGAATTTGTCCATTTCTTCCAGATTGTCCATTTTATTGGCATAGAGTTGCTTGTAGTAGTCTCTTAGGATGCTTTGTATTTCTGCAATGTCTGTTTTAACTTCTCCTTTTTCATTTCTAATTTTATTGATTTGAGTCCTCTCCCTCTTTTTCTTCATGAGTTTGGTTAATGGTTTATCAGTTTTGTTTATCTTCTTAAAGAACCAGCTTTTAGTTTTATTGATCTTTACTGTTGTTTTCTTTGTTTATATTTCATTTATTTCTGCTCTGATCTTTATGGTTTCTTTCCTTCTGCTAACTTTGGGTTTTGTTTGTTCTTTCTCTCGTTCCTTTAGGTGTAAGGTTAGATTGTTTACTTGAGATTTTTCTTGTTTCTTGAGGTAGGCTTTTATAGCTATAAACTTCCCTCTTAGAACTGCTTTTGCTGCATCCCATAGTTTTTGAATCATCGTATTTTCATTGTCATTTGTCTCTAGGTATTTTTTGATTTCCTCTTTGATTTCTTCAGTGATCTCTTGGTTATTTAGTAACGTATTGTTTAGCCTCCATGTGTTTGTGGTTTTTACGTTTTTTCCCCTGTAATTCATTTCTAATCTCATAGCGTTGTGGTCAGAAAAGATGCTTGATATGATTTCAATTTTCTTAAATTTACTGAGGCTTGATTTGTGTCCCAAGATGTGATCTATCCTGGAGAATGTTCTATGCGTACTTGAGAAGAAAGTGTTATCTGCTGTTATTGGATGGAATGTCCTATAAATATCAATTAAATCTATCTGGTCTATTGTGTCATTTAAAGCTTCTGTTTCCTTATTTATTTTCATTTTGGATGATCTTTCAATTGGTGTAAATGAGGTGTCCCCCCTATTATTGTGTTACTGTCGATTTCCTCTTTTATAGCTGTTAACAGTTGCCTTATGTATTGAGGTGCTCCTGTGTTGGGTGCATATATCTTCTTCTTGGATTGATCCCTTGATCATTATGTAGTGTCCTTCCTTGTCTCTTGTAACATTCTTTATTTTAAAGTCTATTTTATCTGATATGAGTATAACTACTCCAGCTTTCTTTTGATTTCCATTTACATGGAATATCTTTTCCATCCCTTCACTTTCAGCCTGAATGTGTCCCTAGGTCTGAAGTGGGTCTCTTGTACACAGCATATATATGGGTCTTGTTTTTGTATCCATTCAGCAAGCCTGTATCTTTTGGTTGGAGCATTTAATCCATTCACCTTTAAGATAATTATTGATATGTATGTTCCTATGACCATTTTCTTAATTGTTTTGGGTTTGTTTTTGTAGATCTTTTTCTTCTCTTGTGTTTCCCACTTAGAGAAGTTTCTTTAGCATTTGTTGTAGAGCTGATTTGGTGGTGCTGAATTCTCTTAGCTTTTGCTTGTCTGTAAAGCTTTCGATTTCTCCATCAAATCTGAATGAGACCCTTGCCAGGTAGAGTAAACTTGGTTGTAGGTTCTTCCCTTTCCTCACTTTAAGTATATCATGCCACTCCCTTCTGGCTTGTAGAGTTTCTGCTGAGAAATCAGCTGTTAAACTTATGAGAGTTCCCTTGTATGTTATTTGTCATTTTTCCCTTGCTGCTTTCAATAATTTTTCTTTGTCTTTAATTTTTGCCAATTTGATTACTGTGTGTCTCGGTGTGTTTCTCCTTGAGTTTATCCTGTATGAGACTCACTGCGCTTCCTGGACTTGGGTGGCTATTTCCTTTTCCATGTTAGGGAAGTTTTTGACTATAATCTCTTCAAATATTTTCTCTGGTCCTTTCTCTCTCTCTTCTCCTTCTGGGACCCGTATAATGCGAATGTTTTTGTGTTTAATGTTGTCCCAGAGGTCTCTTAGGCTATCTTCATTTCTTTTCATTCTTTTTTCTTTATTCTCTTCTGCAGCAGTGAATTCCACCATTCTGTCTTCCAGGTCACTTATCCGTTCTTCTGCCTCAGTTATTCTATTGATTACTTCTAGTGTAGTTTTCATTTCAGTTATTGTATTGTTCATCTCTGTTTGTTTGTTCTTTAATTCTTCTTGGTCTTTGTTAAACACTTCTTGCATCTTTTTGATCTTTGCCTCCATTGTTTTTCGAGGTCCTGGATCATCTTCACTTTCATTATTCTGAATTCCTTTTCTGGAAGGTTGCCTATCTGCACTTCATTTAGTTGTTTTTCTGGGGTTTTATCTTGTTCCTTCATCTGGTACATAGCCCTCTGCCTTTTCATCTTGTCTATCTTTATGTGAATGTGGTTTTTGTTCCACAGGCTGCAGGATTGTTGTTCTTCTTGCTTCTGCTCTCTGCCTTCTGGTGGATGAGGCTATCTAATAGGCTTGATGCGAGGGACTGGTCTCTATCTACTTCTAAACCGCAACTGGGAAACTGACTTCTTGTAGATATCTCAAGTATATGACTGGTTAATATATTTGCCGTTCTCTTGTTGTCATAAAGTTGAATCATATAAAAATATTTTTGCCGACAAAAAGGGGTCAAATTTTGGGAGTTTCATGTGGGTCAACCTATTATATTTGTTTCTAGTCTCTCCTCTTGTTTTGTGAAAGACATGGTCCTTACTGACAGTACAAAGGGTATTAGACTGTATTTGTATGTGTAATCAGTATCCTTTTATCTATGAGAATTTAAAAATTATTTTTTCCTAGTTTCCAGAAAAGTTTATTATATAAAGAGGGGTTTATGTCAATGATATGGGGAGAGATTGTATTTCTGCTACCTTGTAGTGCTTTGAATATATGAAATATTCTGGGTCGAATATATTTGAAGAACTTTCTATTTCCAAGACACAATATAATACTCAACACTTAACATTAGTGAAACCTTTGTTTTAGCATTTTATGTAATACACAGTTCAATGTACCGCCTATTGTGCACATAACATTTGATTCTATTTGCTTTTTTTAATGAAAGACCATCAAATACAGGGAAACTACTTCTGTAGCAGTTTTTTAAGAGAACTATACATTTATGTGCAACAGTGACTACCCAATCAAATACTTACGTTTTGTTTTTTATTTTGTGGTATGTGAGCCTCTCACTGTTGTGTCCTCTCCCGTTGTGGAGCACAGGCTCCAGATGCACAAGCTCAGCAGCCATGGCTCATGGCATGTGGGATCCTCCTGAACCAGGGCATGAACCCATGTCCCCTGCATCGGCAGGCGGACTCTCAACCACTGTGCCACCAGGGAAGCCCCTAAATACTTACTTTAATAAGCTCTAAGTACATTTTCATAATATTCTCACTAAGGAATATTTCATTACAAGGTTTGATTCTTTTATATGTCCATTTTGGCCACAGGTCATTAATTGCTGATAGGGATGATTATATTTTACAATTTTGTGTAACATTTCATTTCCTAAGAATACTCTTATTTCTAAAACAATGTGATATCCTTGACAAACTGAAGTATTTCTGTGTATATCATAAAAAAATGTATAAATGCTGAAGTGTGCTTTAATGCAGCCTCATGTAATGAAAACTGAAATTAAACTTTAACTTAATAAAGTAGATTGTTTTTTAATTGAATGTCTTTCTCCCTCAATTAGGAGTATTCCAATTTTAATTTTATTTCATTAAAAAGAAAGAAAATAAAAATCTATTTTCTGACAGCTAATAGAAAACAATATTTCCCACCAAATATTTAAATAATTGTCTGATAAAATCAGTTAGAATAATTTGAAATTGACCAATTTTAATTTAAAATTTATAATTTATAAATTGACTTCTGTGCCAGACCATGAGACATAAACATAATTTTAGTATGACTGAAAGTTTATTGAGAAGCTCTTAGGATATTTGGATTGAATATGGATGGGGAAAAAAAAGGGAAAAATGTTTTCTGAATTGATATTGCTTTATATGTTCGCAACACATTAACTTATTGAATTAAAAAAAAGTATCTCAAATTTTTAAAGTAACAGTTACTGTTGCTAATGAATTTCAGAGAAGATAAAAGATGAAGGAAATAAAATCAGACAAGTGTAACTGATGGTCTGGTTCAGGAATAATCTTTTTCTGGCTTTGCATCAGCAAATTTTTGATACTCCATACCTAATCAAAGACATGCTGTGCTTGAGGTGCTTGGTAGGTAGGCTTCTAGACATCCAAGTGGAGATCTAGAATAAGCAGTTGGCTATAGTAACATAATGCCATAATAATAATAATGACAACAATAACAACCACCACATTTATTTAGTACTCCAGGTCACCTGTGGGTCTTAAAGTTTTATTTGCATTATCTCAACTGTACCTATGAGGTAGGTATTATTATTATCCCCATTTTACAGATGAAAAGACTGAGACACAGATAAGCAGCTTTCTTCATGGTCACACTGAGCTGAGATTTGAACCAAGTCAATTGGACTCCACACTTTTACACGATATGCAGCTAATTCCTGTAGGGGGAGGAGATTGCAGTGGAGATATTTTTGAATAGACATTGATTGATTTACTATTGTACCCATGTACCTTCCCTTTTTTCCTATTGAAATTAGTGGAAATCTCTCTGTGCCCATGGGAAGAAAATTTTTTCCACTTGATCAACTTGGTCATTAGATTCTTTGCTTGTGACCTATTCAAGGATTTTGCTTCTGAAGTTATATCTTATTTCTTTTCACAATCAATTTAGTCTCTTTTATCTGAAAATTCCCATCAAAATAAAAAATCATAGTATCTCCCTCTTAAAAAATTCTAGTCCTCACAATATTCCTCTAGCTCCTACCCCATTTCTCTGCTCTTTTTCACACACATATTCTAGACACACTATTTGTACTATTCTCTTTCCTCCTTCACTTTTCAATCCACTTCAGTTAAAACTTTTGTCCGTGATCTACTGAAATTGCTTTTGTCAAAGTCACCAGTGTCTTCCATTTTGATAAGTCCAGTGGTCAATCCTTGTTTCTCAATTTAGAAATTCTCAGCAGTATTTTCATGTCTACACCCTTTCCTTATATAATCTGATGTAGTCCTGTGATTTTTAATACTGTCTTATATTCATGACTATCAAGTTTATATATCCAGCCCCAATTTCTGAGCTTAAGAATGATATACCTATTTTACCTTTTCAAAAGCTCCACATAGATATATAGTAGGTATTCTAAATTTCATTTTTTTCAAAAAGAACTGTCACTTTTGGCTCCATCCCTTACTTCCCATCATCCTGGTCCTGTTTCAGCCTTCTACATCTCAGTAAGTGATGCTGCCTATATATAAAAAGTATACATAGGAGTGGCAATTGTCTTCCTTTTTCTGTACATCTAATACATCAGCAATTACTGTCAACCCTACTTTCAATACATTTCCCAAGCATCACTACTTTGCACCTTTTTCATTATTACTACCTCCATGATTATTAGCCTTCTAAATGATCTGTTTGTCTCTAATCTTACGTATTAATTATTTTGAAATACGTAGCTCTACTGCTTAAAATCTTCTAAGTGTTTTCCATCATGCTAAAAGAAATCCAAATTACCTCCTATAGCCTATGCACTCATAAATTATCTGGCCCCTGCCTATTCTCATACCTCTTCTCATACTGTGCTCTATCTTGTTTCCTCTTCTTTGTCCACTTTAGTTTTCTCATTTTCCACCAAAAATATAAGCTTATTATCAGCTTAGACATTTACATTTGTTCTTATCTCTCGACCTCTGTTTTCATTGGATCCCAAGGCTGGATTACTTTCATCTTTCAACTTCCAGTTGAAATGATACTTCCTTCATAGGACCTACATTGACTAAAGTAACCCACCCAGCGTAAGTTACTTTCTGTTTCCTACATCTTCCTGTTTATTTCTTTTTTGGCCCTTAATAATTGTCTTGTGTTTTTATTGACTGATCAATTCATTCATTCAATTATCGCTTGTTTTCTTGCAACTAGACTTCCTCCTAACTTTCCTTCTTGTTTTCCTGCAACTCTTAGCTCTAAGAATATAGGTGCTTGGTCAGGGACATAGAATATGCTCAATAAACATTTGAAGAAGGAATTAATTATACTTTAGAATTGACAGAGGATTTTAGGTATATAAACTCGTTATCTGATTAACTATTATCAGCAAGGAATGCAGTATATTTCCTCCCATCCTAGAGGCCTGACATAAACATGGCTTAAAAGATCACCTATTCCGATTCTGTTCCTCTGCTACCATGATGAAAACCTCTTTTTAGAGAGATTTAATTGGCTTGCAAAAATTATAAGAAAGGATTGAGATGGTTTACCCCTAAACAACCTAATGTCAAATTATTCAATGCCTGCCTTATACCCCTCTTTTGACAGTTTAGTGTTTGACATATTTTAGAAAATAGAAAGCATCTACAAATTAACCTCTTTAAGTAAATCTAAATATACTCTATATTAAACTTGACAAGATTAACATCTGAAGAAGTCACCTTCTTGAAGAAATAATAGATAAATGTATGACTTTTTAGAATAGGGTGTTTCTCAGTCTCTATCTCTGAGATTTAAAAAAAGGTAAACAAATTAATCCAGTGGTACCAGGATATCTTCCACCAGTTATCAAGGTGATCAGAATGTATCAATATTCAGATTTAGCCAATAAGTACTGAATAAATATTTTGCATTAGGTATTGTGCTGATTACTTTTGCCTGTGTTATCTCATTTAATTTGCACAATCATTTGGTAGCTATTTTCACAATTTTTGGTTTGAGAGAAAGCCTTGTACAGCAAGTAAGCTACCAAAGTCCTCTGACTCATAATTAATTGCTCCTTACATTGTATTTTACTGTCTCTACACTGTTAGAAAAATATCTCTGCAATATAATTAGTGGGAAAAATTTGGCATCTTGACAACTGTATTGTAATGTACCACGTTATACAAGTGCTCATCTTCTCAAGCCCCAAACCCTGGATTTCCCTTTATTTCTCCCTTTCCTTCATGCTCATCCCTCATATTTAATTCATCAACGGATCATGACTGTTCTGTCTCTAATTTGTGTCTTGAATTGGTTCACTTCTTTCCATCTCCACTGCCATTGTTCTGGTCCAAATCTATGTCATCTTTAAACTGTAATAACTGATATTTCTATTCCTGTTCTTGTTGCTTACAAACCATTCTTCATAGGCTACAACTAAAATTGTCTTTTAAAAACTGAAATCCAGTCATAGCTTTCTATTAAACAAAACATAAATATCAACCAAAAATAAAACAACAACAACAGCAACAATAACAACTCTGTAATGGCTTATTATCATATTTATGATCAAAACCAAACTCTTACCTTGGCCTACAAGATCACATGCTCAGGGTCACATGGTCTGACTCTCACCTACTTCATCTTCTACTAGTCACTTCTTCTTTTTCTAGGTTCCAGCTACAGGGGCTTTCTTTCTTTTACTCAAACATGCCAAGGTCTTTTATGTTTTGTGGTCTTTGCATTTGTTACACCTTTTTCCTTCAATGATTCACAATCATTTTTTTCATAGCTGGTTCATTTCCATAATTTTGGTCTTGCAAATATTTTTTAAGAAGAACTTTGGTGATCATTTCATTTTATACAGTGTGCCCCTTCCCCCTTGTACCTACTTAGTTACACTTAACTGTACCACACTGTTAATTTTTTTTTAATTACTGATCACATTTTAGTATTGTCTTTATTTCTTTACTTGTCTATTTTTCGAGTTTCCTCACAGAAGAACATAAGCTCTTTGAATCAGGATCTTCTCTGAATTATTTACCATTGTGTTGTCATGCTCCAGGATAGTGCTGAATACCTGTTTCTGGAGTGAATTAGTGAAGATGAGAAGGATACAAGTAGAATTAAGAAAAATGACAGAATCTTTAATCTTCACTTCATTCCAATTCAACGCATAAGACTGAGTCTTTATTATACAATAGACAATGAAGAGAAAAGAACAAAATGATTCTAAGGAGTAATTTTGGTACTTACAAGAGAAATATGCTTTAATTGGAAAATAGCAATCATCCACTTAGCAATGCTTGTAGAAACATTTCTAAACACTTTCTTTGTATTAATTCAATAATAATTATTGATCTTCCATATAATAATGGAGTAAATTCCATTATTATGAAAATGACTCATATTGGTAATCTAGCCAGATATATCTCTCATGGTATACAGCTAAACTGACAATCTAATTTCAGATCACTTTAAATCCAATTGTATGGAATTTAAAATATATAATTTTTTTCATGAAGAGATAGTAGCAAAGATAAGCTAAAACCAGAGCTGATGATTTGAAAAGATTATTAAACTACCCTCTGGTAAGAATGATTAAAAAGAAAGAATAATCAAGATTTCAAAAAGTATCTGCACCCTCATGTGCACTGCAACATTACCTACAATAGCCAAGATATGGAAACAACCCAGATGTCCATCAACAGATGAATGGATAAAGAAAATGTGATATACATATACAATGGAATATTATTCAGCCTTAAAAACAGAAGGGAATCCTACATTTTGACAACATGGATGAACCTGGAGGATATCATGTTAAGTAAAATAAGCCAGTCACAGAAGGAAAAACACTGTATGATTCGACTTACAAAAGGTATCTAATATAACCAAACTTATAGAAGCAGAGAATAGAATGATGATTTTCAGAGAAAAGGGAAGGGGAGATATAGGAAGTTATTGCTTAATTGATATATGTTTCAGTTATACAAGATGAATAAGTTCTAGAGATATGCTGTATAACATAGTGCCTATAGTTAATAATACAGTATTGTGTGCTTCAAAATTTGTTAAGAGAATACATCTCATGTTAAGTGTCCTTAACACACACACACAATCACACAAGGAAATTTTTGGAGGTGATGGATATGTTTAGCATCTTGATTGTAGTGATATGCATATGTCCAATCTCATCACAATGTTAAATCTGTGCAATGTTTTTGGATATCAGTTATACCTCAATAGAGTTTAAAAAAAGAAAGAAGGTGCAAAAGGCAGTATTAGCTATAAAAATTGGATACAGATTATATTGCATTATACATGTTCAAAATATCAACAAAAATGTACATGTTAATAAAGTTGAAAAATTGGATGAAGTAGATAATTTTCTGAAAAACAAAGTATTAAAATGGCCTCAAGAAGTAAAAATCTTAAGAGACCTATAATTACTAAAGAAATTGAATCAGTGTTTTGTTTTCTGCTCCCACCTCTCAAAGTCCTAAATTTAGAAGAATTTACAAGGTCATTTCACAAAACCTTAAAGAAACGATAATGTCATTGTAGTATACTACTCTAAAGACTACAGAGCAATAGGTCTTCCAAATCATTCTGAAAAACTATCTCAAAACCACACAAGAACAGTAAGAAAAAGAAAAATTACAGATCAATATTTATGAACATAGAGGCAAAATTCTAAAAACAAGTAGCAAAATATATAAAGTAATACATAGATAAAATACATCAGAGTCAAGTAGAATTTAATCCCCAAATGCAAGGCTTGTTGAATAGTTGAAAAAATATTTTAATTGCTACAAATGCCCAAACAAATGATAATTAAGACATAAACACTAGAAACATTCAATTTAAGGTCAAGAATAATCAAGGATTCCAGCGATAATGGCTTCTATCTAATGACTTCACTTATGGGGCTCAATAAGGTAAGATTTAAAAAGAAAAACGGAAAATTATAGCAAAGGAAAAATAAAACTTCACTGTAGGCTGATTAAATGATTGCTGATGAGAAAAAATTTAAAAACATCAGCATAAAAAGTAGTACAAAGAACAATTTTCTATGCATCAACTCGTTAAAAATAATTTTCACAGTAGCAACTAACCCCATAAGGCTTTTAGAAAGAGAGGCTATACACCAAGTGTAAGATCTGTATAGAAAAAAAAATGTGTGTGTTTCTATATATATATATGTGCATATGTATATAATCACTAAAGGACATAAAGAAATGTAAAATAAGTGAAAACGTATCTCCTCCTTGTATATGGGGGATGAAATATTGCAAAAATGCCCATTTTTCCTATAATAATTTATGTATTCAAAGCAGTTTCGTTAAAAATTTCAACAGGATCACTTCTAGTAATTTATAATTGGAAGACTAAAGTGGTTTAAAAGAGCCAAGAAAAAATTTTAAATAGTTTTTAAAAATCAAAATATAATATAGAAATATGTACAGATTATTAAAGCTTAATGCATTGTCACTAAATGAACTAACTCATGAAATTACTACACAGATTAAGAGACAAAACATAATTTGCACATCATTAGCCACCTTCACATTCTCCTCCTCCATTAGTGACATCTCCCAAAGATAACCACTTTCTAACACCACATTTTAGTTTTGACTGCTTTTTTTGAACTATATTTAAAAGGTATAATAAACAATGTATTATTCTATATTTGGCTTCTTTTCCTCAACATTGTGTCTGTGAAATTCACACATTTCTTTAGGTATGACAGTATTTCATTCATTTTCAATGCTATAGAGTATATAGTTTCCTCTCATTTGTCTACTTTGTTCGTATGCCACAATTTATCCATTTTACTACTAATGGATGTATGTCTTGTTTCATGTTTGGGGTTATTACAGACAATATTACTAAATGATTTTGTGCTTGTCTTTGGCACACACACACACACACACACACACATATGCATATCCCACACCCTTCTTTTGTGTACATATCCAAGGATGGGATGGGGTTTTAGGGTCATAAGATGTGTGTATGTTCAGCTTCAGTAGGTACTGCCAAACACATAGCCAAAGTAGTTACCCAAATTATATTCCCAGTTGCAGCATTTCAATTGTTCACAACCACCTCAACACTTGATATTGTCAATCCCTTTAATGATAGCCATTCTGGAGGGGCTGTAATGGTAGATCATTATGGTTTACTTTACATTTCCTGATGACTAGTAGAGTTGCTAAATTTTTATTTATTGACTACTTAGATATGCTATTTTATGGAGTTCCTCTCCAAGTCTTTGTCCATTTTCTATTAGGTTGCCTGTTTTTATATCTTTGTGATTTATATATTTTTTCCTGGACACAAATCTTTCTACGTGTTATAAATATCTTCTTTAATTCCTAGCCTTCTTTTCTTAATGTCTTTTGATGAATATACGTTCTTAATTTTAATACAGTCTAATTTATCAAATTTTCCTTTATGATTAGTACTTTTATTTTTTTGATTTTATTTATTTATTTTTGGCTGTGTTGGGTCTTCATTTCTGTGTGAGGGCTTTCTCTAGTTGCGGTGAGTGGGGGTCACTCTTTTTTGCAGTGCGTGGGCCTCTCACTGTCTTGGCTTCTCTTTTTGCAGAGCACAAGCTCCAGATGCGCAGGCTCAGTAGTTGTGGCTTATGGGCCCAGTTGCTCTGCAGCATGTGGGATCTTCCCAGACCAGGGCTCGAACCTGTGTCCCCTGCATTGGCAGGCAGATTCTCAACCACTGCGCCACCAGGGAAGCCCCTGATTGGTACTTTTTTTCATGACCAGTTTGGGTAATCTTTGTCTGTCCTATGTGTATTTATTTCCTGTAGCTGTTGTAACAAATTTCCAACAACTTGGTGGCTTAAAAGAACAATTTATTCTCTCATAGTTGTGGAACCAGAAGTCCAAAATTAGTATCACTGGGCTGAAATCAAGGTGTTGGTAGGGCTGTGATCCCTCTGGAGGCATTATGAGAAAATCCCTTTTATGCCTCTTCCAGCTTTTGGTGGCTGCTGACAATCTTTGGTTTGTGGCTGCATGACTGCAGCCTCTGCTTCTTTACATTGCCTTCGCCTCTTCTGTATGGTCACATCTCCCTCTGCCTTCCTTTTAGAAGGATACATGTGATTGTATTTCAGATATCCTGGATAATTTCCCCATCTAAAGATTCTTAATCACACCTGAAAAGTTGTTTTTTCCAAATAAGATGATATTTACAGGATTCAGAGATTAGGAGGCCATTAACTCAGCCTACTACACCAAGCTAAGGAAGATCTCCTATTATATTTTCCAGATGCTTTGTTCTTCACATTTCCATTTGCAGTCTATCTAGAATTGATGTGTATGTGTGTGATGGTGGAAGGTGCAGGAAGGATACAGGTTTTTCCACATTAATACTTTTTGAAATATAATATCAGTACCATCTCTGTCATAAGTTAAATGGTCATACATGTATGGTACTGTTTCTGAAATTTCCATGGCTTCCATTGGCTATTTGTTTTCCTTTGCATCAACAGAATTCTGTCTTAATTATTGTAAGGCTAACATAAGCCTTTATATATGGTATACGTCCTCTATGTTATTCCTCCTCAAGACTGTCTTTTGTCTTTGATATTTTTGGCACAATCAGTTTATCAGTAACCCTCCCTGGAACTTCCCCCTCCCCAAAAAATTACTTGCTGAGCTTTAGATTGGGATTGTATTGTACTGAATCTGAAGAACAATTTTGGGAGGAATTTTCCATTTTATGATACCAAATCTTCAAATTCTTGAATGTCATTTCTTCCATTTATTTTGCCCTTTGATTTCTTTCAATATTTCATAGTTTCTGTGAAGAGGAATTAAAAATCTTTTATTAGATTTTACCAGAGCACTTAATGTTTTTTGATATATCATAAAATGTATGAATGAATTTTATATTTCATTTTCTAATTTTCAGGGTTTTTATATTTAAATACAATTGATTTTTACATGTTGATCTTGTGTCTACGGACCTTGTTAAATAATAGTAAGTTGTAGATATTTTTGATTTTCTATGAACACAAACATGTCATTTGTGAATAATAATATATTTAGTTTTTCCTTGGAACTTTCTTAAACTGTTCCCATGTATTGTTCTTGATAGGAACTCTAGTATAGCATTAAAAGAAGTTATACATGTACTGCTGTCATAGATGGTCTACCTTGTTTCAAATCTGCATGCACCTGAGTCAAATAGGCCCCATGGGTCCTCACCACAAGCTCACAAGCAGGAGCATTATGATCAGCTTCAGAATGTCATCTCCATAAAAAGCACTGACATTATCACTTTTAAGGGCCATAAGCATGTATATTCAAAGCAAAAATGCAATGTACCATCAACTACTTATTAAAGTCCTTGTTCATTCCAGTAAAATTAAATTATGGCTAGTTTCTGACAAAAGGCTTTTAAACCTGACTGGTTTAAAAATATTTCACCTGAAATCTGATTTTATTGCCCATTACTCTGCCTTGTAATTTAACTGCATATTCACGCCCTTTTCCAATTTTTCTATTCATGTATTTTTTTTTTCATTTTGGAATTTAAGCACTAAATTTGCACTATTTTTAAACCTTTACATTATGAAAAATTTCAAACATAGAATACAGAACAGTATAAAAACCCATATGCCCATCAACCAACTTAAATATGACCCATCTTGTATCGTCTATATCTCCCTACACATACGCCCATCAAAACTACTCTCTCCACCCCCTTAGAGTTAATTTAAAGCAAATAAAAGGAATCATATTACTTTATTTACAAATATTTCAGTACATATATCTAAAAAGCTACTTTTAATACAACCACAGTGTTATCATCTCCAAAAATGAGTTGAATTTGCTCTTCTTTTGCTAGCTTCTTGAGATGGGTTTTGTCAGACTTCCTGAGAAATTTTATCAGACTTCTGATATTTACATTTAACACTGAACATTTACCAATAAGAATGGTTTTAGCTGCATCCTTCTAGCTGGGAAATGTCATATTTTCACTATATTCAGTTCAAAATATGATTAATTTCCACTATCTAACCCATTCTTTGACACTTGAGTTATTTAGATGTATATGCTTAATAGCTTAACATATGGGGATTTGTTTTTGTGGTTATAGTTTTGTTTTTAATTTCTAGCTTATTCCACTGTGGTCAGAGAACATATTCATAAGTTCGGTCCTTTGAACTTTGTAGAAATGTGCTTCATTGTGTGCAAGTATTTAAATGATAGAGTTAAATCAATATGGGTAAATGTTCTGAAAGCCCTTGAAAAAAATGTTCTGCAGTCGTTAGGTGCAGTGATCTACTAATATCAATTAAAAGTCAATAGTGTTACTACTATACATAAAATAAACAACAAGGACCTACTGTATAGCACAGGAAACTGTAATAACTGAATCACTTTGCTGTACACCTGAAACTAACACAACTTTGTAAATCAACTATACTCCTATAAAAAAATGTCAATAGTGTTAATCATGTTGTTCCAGTCACTTATGTACTACTGATTTTGGTTTTTGCTGGTTTCATCTGTCTTTGAGATATATATGTTAAAAATATTCCATTGTGGTAGATACTGTGATGTGCCACTCAAATTTTCCTCAGAAATGAGGATTTAGTACCACATCTACTGAGAGGGCTATAGGCAGACAGCTTTTACCTGACAGCACCCTTCAGAGACATTTCTGGAGTTTCCTACACCCAATAACTGATCCATGCAGGGATATAAAAGCCTGGCTTCCTTATCCCAATTTGGAAAGAATTCAAAGGATCATCTCATCTTCAGAACTCCCTAAGGGTAGGCTAAAACTTCCACAGAGACAGCATTAGATCTCAACATTTCTTTCTGACCAGTTTTGCCTTTTTCTCTCTCTTCTGTAGCTGCTGATCCCAGGAGTACTCCTCAACAAATCTGCAACATGGTAATCTCCAGCTCCGTATCTGCTTCTAGAGAACCCAACCTGTAGCAGTTGATGGAAGGAATGGCCCAAGAAATTAGCCATGGGGATGGAATTTTGGAGCTGGATCATTTGCCACCCAGCTAACTGTGAGGACTGCCATCCTTGGTGTAGGAGGTAGGTGAAGACCAGATACTTCTACAAGGTAGGTGTCCAACTGTTAGACTTCCACAGATATTAGACTACAATGATATTCTTGTATAAGGGAATGCTTTTGCTGACAACATAGATTGGACCTCTGAGAAATATGGAGAAAAATTTAACTATAAGGGCAATGAAATTGGGAAGTAGCTGTTCAACTCAGTTGATATTTAGAAAAATTTATATTTCTAGGAAGCTGGGAGTAATTCATCAATTATAAGCTAAGTTGAGAAAGCAAAGAGGACTCCTTTGTTGCATACCAAGAGCTCTCATCTCCTGCAGTTTGGAGAACAGAGAAAGCTGAGTATGAGGCTCAGGACTTAATTGTAAAAGTAGCCACGATCTAA
Organism: Lagenorhynchus albirostris; assembly: GCF_949774975.1. Taxonomy (NCBI): domain Eukaryota; kingdom Metazoa; phylum Chordata; class Mammalia; order Artiodactyla; family Delphinidae; genus Lagenorhynchus; species Lagenorhynchus albirostris. Next base: position 51,417,600 of record NC_083095.1, read on the forward strand.
ATATTAAATTCACAGCCAAGATAAGTCTTCTATGTCAAGGTTTGGAGCCTGACTGGAAAAGAATAGGAAGCCCCAAATCATGAATCCTTGGATTGCTTCAAACTTTCTGAGTCTTCACAAGTAGAAAATTCAGAGGCATGTCCACTCAGGATCTGCCTGCACTGCCCCTCTGGTCTACTAGGAGAGTAACTAGGGTTAAGTCATAACTCAGCTGGGGACACCTGGGTCTGATAAAAGAGGAAAGGGCCTATGCTCAAAAAAGTGTACAGCAAGACTTAACCTGTGTGTTCTGGCAGGAGCTGAGAGATTAAGCATGGGACTAGATTTCTGAGAACTCTTAATCAAGGGGCTGAAACACAAAATTGGATAAGGGAGAGATTATTCATTTGAGAGTACTCTCATAGGACCCAGGATTCAACACCTTGACAAGGACCCCAGAAGATGTGACAAACATGCTACTAAGATGACTTCTAGAAGCATGGAAAAAGCAATCTCTAACATTTAGTGTGGTAGAATTACCAGAATTGCCATGACAGATAGTGAAGGAAGGGATTAAAAGGCTTGGATAAGTAGGAATGCTGGAGTGAATATACAGTGTAAGGCGAAAAACTCCATCAAATGATTATGTTCCATGAACAACCCAGAAGATACGTTATTTACTAATGCAAAAATGAGTGCATTAGTGAGAAGGTGGTTAGGGTCACTAAGAAATTCAGTGGTGGGTCTCTTTCATATACAAAGATTCATGATAGGAGATGACATTGCAGATATGGGCAGGTAGGAGAGATAATTAAACATCAGAAGCTAGATGGACAAAATTACCACAATGAGTGGCAAGGTCAAAGGATTCTTTCTCTGCTCTTTTCTGGGACACCAATTACATGTAAATTAGTCTTGTCACTGTGTCACCTTTCTTACATTAGTTTTTAAAATTTCCATTCTTTTTAAAACACTGTATTTCCTTCTGTATATTTTTTTCTGACCTATATTCTGGTTAGCAATTCATTGATTAGCATTGCCTAATATGCTATTAAACCCATCTTCAGAGATCTTAATTTGGTTATTTTATTCTTTTCTATTCATTTATATATTCTACTTTTATATTAAGGTTCTAGATTTTGTCTTTTATATTCTTTAACTTATTTACCAGTTATTTTAAAGCCTGCATCTGATAATTCTATTATCCAGTTCCTCTGTGTATCTATTTCTATTGTGTATATTTCAATTTGTTGTATTTATATTCTTTTATTTCCTCATTGTCCTGATATTTCTTATTGGGTGATATTTGCTGCTTATAAATTTTTAATCATATGATGCCTAGGATAATATTATGTTCATTCAGAGAGGATTTGCATAGGCTTCTGGCAGAACACTAGGACACTAGCAATCTTGGATTACTTGTAAACAATTCTAAGGAATTAATAGTATTTGAACCTTAAGTTCAGTCCCCTTGAGAATGAGACTATGCCCTGGGCATACTTACTCCTTGGATGTGGTCCCTAAAGCATGAAGGATTTATCAGGACTTGGCTTGTTATCAGGTCTGAACTGCAACTTTAATTCCTCTAGTAACATGACACTTGTCATGAAGTCTAACATTGACATTACATTATCATCAAGGCACAATTTCTCAGGCTAAGTGACCTTTTCCAGAATCTGCAATAGTCCCCAGAGAAATAGCTGCTCCATGAGCGAGGCTCATCTCTCTGAGTTTCCTGCTTCTGAATTTGGTTTTGCAGATATTCACTACCTTGATAGCTGCCTTATATCAAGTGTGTGCGTATGTGTGTGTACAGGTTTTCTACTTTTATTTAGTGGGAGTGTAGTTAACACTATCTAGTTTGTGACATTTAATATTCTAGGAATATTTCCTTTATTATTTCTTCATATTTTTTGTGTCAAGGCATGTTTTATTATTTCAGATAAACATTAAAGTCAATTAGGAAAGCTACCCAAAAAAGTTGCAGTGGGATTTTTTTATTGAGGTATAACTGACATATAACATTATATTAGTTTTAAGTATATAACATAATGATCTGATATTTGTACATATTATGGAATGATCACCACAATAAATCTAGTTAACATCCATTGATATACAAGGTTACTACATGATGAGAACTTTTAAGATCTACTATTTAACAACTTTCAAATATATAATAAATATACAATACAGTTTTATTAACTATAGTCACCATGCTGTACATTATATCCCCATGACTTATTTATTTTATAACTGGAAATTTGTATCTTTTGATACCTTTCATTTATTTTCCTCACCTCTTACCCTCCCTCTGCCAGCTACCAATCTGTTCTCTGTATCTATAAACATTTTTAAAATTCCACCTATAAGTGAGATCATCCAGTATTTGTCTTTCTCTATCTGACTTCTTTTACTTAGCATAATGCCCTCAAGGTAAATCCATGTTGTCCCAAATGGCAAGATTTCCATTTTATTTATGGCTAAATAATGTTCCATTGTGTGTATGTATCACATATTATTTATCCATTGATCCATCAATGGACACTTAGGTTATTTCCAATCCTGGCTAGTGTAAACAATGCTGCAATGAATATGGGGGTGCAGATATCTTTTCAAGTTATTGATTTTGGTTTCTTCAGATAAATACCCAGAAGTGGAATTGCTAGATAATATGGTAGTTCTGTTCTTAATTTTTTTGAGAAAACTCCATACTGTTTTTCATAGTGGCTACAGCAGTTTATATTCCCACCAACAATGCAAAAATGTTTTCTTTTCTCTACATCCTCATCAACACTTGTTATTTCTTATCTTTGATTATACCCCATTCTAACAGGGTGAGGTGATATTTCTTTCTAGTTTTGATTTGCATTTCCCTGATGATTAGTGATGATTGAATGCCTTTTCTTATACCTGTTGGTCATCTGTATGTCTTCTTTGCAAAATGCCTATTCAGATCCTCTGCCCAATTTTAATTGAATTGTTTATTAATTTATTTTTTGCTGTTGAGTTGAATTAGTTCTTTATATATTTTGATATGAACCCTTTATCAGATATATGATTTGCAAATAATTTTTCCCATCTGGTAGGTTGCCTTTATAGATGGTTTCCTATGCAGTGCAGAAGCTTTTTAGTTTGAAGTAGTGTCACTTATTTATTTTTGATTTTGTTACCTTTGCTTTTGGTATCTAGTCCAAAAAAATCATCATCAAAACCAATATCCAGGTTACACTGGTTACAACCTATGTTTTCTTCTAGGAGTTTTATGATTACAGGTTTTATATTGAAGTCTGTGATCCATTTTGAGTTACTTTGTATATGGTGTAAGAGACAGGTCTAGTTTCATTCTTTTGCATGTGGCTGTCCATTTTTCCCAGCAACAGTTATTGAACAGACTTCTCTTGTATTTTCTTGGCTTCTTTGTCATAAATTAATTGACCATATATGTGTGGGTTTATTTATGGGCTCTGTTCTATTCCATTGATCCATGTGTCTGTTTTTATGCCAATAATACCATATTGTTTTGATTACTATGGCTTTGTAATATAGTTTGAAATTGGGGAGTGTGATGTCTCCAGCTTTGCTCTCTCTCAAGATTTCTTTGGCTATTAAGGGTCGTTTGTGGTTCTAACTAATTTTAAGATTGTTTGTTCTCTTTCTGTGAAAAACGCCATTGGAATTTTGGTAGTGATTGCATTGAATCTATATATTGCTTTGGGTAGGATGGATATTTTAACAATATTAATCCAGAAAATGATCATGGAATATCTTTTCACTTATTTGTATCTTCTTCAATTTCTTTCATTGATATCTTAAAGTTTTCAGTGTACAGGTCTTTCACCTCATTGGTTAAATTTATTCCTAGGTATTTTATTCTTTTTGATGCAAATAAAAATGGGATTGTTTTCTTAATTTCTTTTTCTGATAGTTTATTATGAGTATATAGAAATGTGACCGATTTTTGTATATAGATTTTGTATTCTGCAACTTTACTGATTTTGTTTATTGCTTCTACAAGTTTTTGGTGGAGTATTTAGAGTTTTTCAGTATAATATCATGTCATCTGCAAATGGCTACTCTTGTACTACTTCTCTGATTTGGATGCCTTTTATTTCTTTTCCTTGCCTAACTGCTCTGGCTGGGACTTCCAGTACAATGTTAAATAAATATTCAACAAGTCAAGAGTAAGCATCCTTGACTTGTTCCTGATTTTTAGAGGAAATCTTTCAGCTTTACACCATGAGTATCATGTCAGCTGTGAGCTTTTCATATATGGCTTTTACTATTTTGAGGTATGTTCCTTATATACACACTTTGTTGAGAGTTGTTAATCATAAATTGATGTTAAATTTTGTCAGATATTTTCCTACATCTATTAGATGATCACGGTTTTTATCCTTTATTTTGTTAACACGGTGTATCCCATTGATTGATTTGCAGATACTGAACCATCCTTACATCCCAGGAATAAATACCACTTGATCGTGGTGTATGATCCTTTTAATGTATTCTTGAATGTTGTTTGTTACCATTTTGCTAGGGATTTTTTCATCTATATTCATCAGGGATATTGGCTGCAATTTTCTTTTCTTGTGGTGGTCCTTGTCTGGTTTTGGATATCAGGGTAATTCTAGCCTCATAAAGTGAGTTTGAAAGTACTCCCTCCTCTTCAAATTTTTGGAATAATTTCAGAAGGATTGGTATTCATTTTTCTTTAAGTGTTTGATAGAATTCATCAGTGAAGCCATCTGGTTCTGGACTTTGTTTTGTTGGCAAATTTTTGATTACTGATTCAGTCTCTTAACTAGTAATAGTTCTGTCCATATTTTGTTTCTTCATGATTTAGTCTCGTAGGTTGTATTTTCCTGGAAATTTATCCATTTCTTCTAGGTTGTCCAAATTGTTGGTGTATATTTATTCATAGTAGCCTTTTATGATCCTTTTTATATCTCTGATATGTATTGAATACTTTATCAAGTAAATCACTTATCTCTATTTTGTTAAGATATGTTTTTAATGTTTTATCTTATTCTGTTGTTCGGAACATATTTCTCTGTTACTTCATTTTCCTTGACTCTCTGTGTTGGTTTCTATGCTTTAAATAAAACAGCTACCTCTCCCATTCTTGAAAAAGTAGACTTGTGTAAGAGATGAACCTTATCATTAATCCTTGCCCTAGCTCTTGTTTGTCTGTCAAACCTTTGTGATTATACAAGCAGCCTACTTTTAGTGGATCCTAGTGGTTGACCATGTGCCAGGACTTGTCAGTGTCCCAAAGGAGAGGATCTCAGTCAGCATCTAGATTCAGGCTGACTGAAAGCCAGACACTCAGGCAGTAGCTTTGAAAAATACACACACACACACACACACACACACACACACACACACAGTCCTATGGGACCACAAGGTTAAGTCCCCCTGGTTATCAAAGACAGGCTATCAACTGCCATCCCTGGGTGGCAGCCACAAGACCTGGGGCAGCATATACAAAATTCCATCCGGGTGATACCCTGGAAGGAGGTGGTGGGAAAGTACAAAGTAAGCACCCACCCTCTGAGGTCTCTGGAGAAGATTACAGGTGGCCCTAAGAAGTGTGTTTAATTAGAAGCCTGCCTCTCAGGCCATAGCTATGAAGATGAACTAATAGGCCTCTTTTACAGAAAGACTAGGCACCTCATTCTGTTGCTTCTTGGTGTGCCCTAGGAATGGTAGCTGGTTAAGAATGTCTCCATTGATTACAGTCCCCTGGGACCCATAAGCGTAAGCCCCACTGGCCACCAGAGCCAGGTGAGCTAGAGGTGTCCCTTGGGCAGCAGCTGCAAAAATCAGGTGCCAGATGGGTATAAGCTCTTTTCCAAGAGATACTAGTGACTTCCAGTGAGGCAGAGGGAGAATGAATAGATGCATTTACTGACCTCCATCCCTGGAGTCCCTAGAGAGCATCTCAGTAGGATCCTACATGTGTGCCAGACCAGAAGCTGGTCCCTCAGGCTCCAGAACAAGCAAATAGGCCTCTTTCACAGAAAGACTGAGTATGTGCTTTAGTCTATTTTCTGTGCTGTGCCCTGGGAGTGGTAATTGTCCAAGGACTGTTCCATGGGACACAGGAATGAAAGCCCTGCTGGCCACCAGAGCCAGGTGGTCAAGGGACATCCTCTGGGTGGCAGCCACAAAAACTGGGGTGCTAGATGAGGATACAAACTCCTGTCTGGGAGATACTGGTGAGCTGGAGCAAGGCAGAGGGAGGGCACAAAGATGGCAGCCACCAACCTCCATCCATGGAGAGTATTTCAGGAGACCCACAGATGTGTGTTAAATTATATGCCTGCCCCTTTAAAGGTCATTGCTTTAAAATAAGCAAATAAGACTCTTTCATGGAAAGTCTGGGCTCTTTACAGTTGGTTGATGCTGTGCTGGACTCTGGGGTGTGTGGGTTAATGTGCACGAGCCCGTTAAGAAATGTTTCTCAGTTTGCTATAGCTTTGTTGGTCTCCTGAACACATGTCCCATTGGCTTTCAAAGCTAGATGTTTTGGGGGCTTGTGTCTCAGGTGCAGGACTTAAAAGTTGGGTAGCTCAAGGAGAAGCTTGGGGTTTTGAGTTTCCTCCAAACTGTGGGCTCCTGTGCTGGAGTTAGGATTTATGGTGAAGTGGTATCTGACCCTTGTCTACGTACTTCAATATGGATTTATTTCCCCACATTCACTTGATGTGTATGAGTCACTCAAATAATATTGGGTTTTCTTCAAAGGAAATTGTTCCATATGTAGCTGTAAATTGGACATGTCTGCGGCAGGAGCGGAGTTCAGGATTTTCCTCCATCACCATCTTTTAATTTTTTTGTGGTACGCAGGCCTCTCACTGCTGTGGCCTCTCCCGTTGCGGAGCACAGGCTCTGGACGCGCAGGCCCAGCAGCCATGGCTCATGGGCCCAGCCGCTCCACGGCATGTGGGATCTTCCCGGACTAGGGCACGAACCCGTGTCCCCTGCATCGGCAGGGACTCCCAACCCCTGCGCCACCAGGGAAGCCCCATCACCATCTTTAACTGGAGCTGCAGTGGGTTTTGATTGGAATGTAATTAAATTGAAAATTTATTTTTCAGTAATAGACATCTTAATATTTCATACTGACATAATATTTTATGTCAAAATATGATAAAACATCCCATGCATCCACAGTGTCTTATTTATCCCTAAAGTAGATTTATATTTTTAACTGTAAGGGCCAGGCAGGTTTATTTTTTTTCAAGCTTTCTTTTTTTTTTTTTTTTACATCTTTATTGGAGTATAATTTCTTTACAATGGTGTGTTAGTTTCTGCTTTATAACAAAGGGAATCAGTTATACATATACATATGTTTCCATATCTCTTCCCTCTTGTGTCTCCCTCCCTCCCACCCTCCCTATCCCACCCCTCTAGGCGTTCACAAAGCACCGAGCTGATCTCCCTGTGCTATGCGGATGCTTCCCACTAGCTATCTATTTTACGTTTGGTAGTGTATATATGTCCATGCCACTCTCTCACTTTGTCACAGCTTACCCTTCCCAAGTCCATTCTCTAGTAGGTCTGTGTCTTATTCCTGTCTTACCCCTAGGTTCTTCATATTTCTTTTTCTTAAATTCCATATATATGTGTTAGCATACAGTATTTGTCTTTCTCTTTCTGCCTTACTTCACTCTGTATGACAGACTCTAGGTCCATCCACCTCATTACAAATAGCTCAATTTCATTTCTTTTTATGGCTGAGTAATATTCCATTGTATATATGTGCCACATCTTCTTTATCCATTCATCCGATGATGGACACTTAGGTTGTTTCCATCTCCTAGCTATTGTAAATAGAGCTGCAATGAACATTTTGGTACATGACTCTTTTTGAATTATGGTTCTCTCAGGGTATATGCCCAGTTGTGGGATTGCTGGCTCATATGGTAGTTCTGTTTGTAGTTTTTTGTTTTTTTTTTTTTTTTTGGTGGTATGTGGGCCTCCCACTGTCGTGGCTTCTCCCATTGCAGAGCACAGGCTCTGGACGCGCAGGCCCAGTGGCCATGGCTCACGGTCTTAGCTGCTCTGCGACATGTGGGATGCTCCTGGACCGGGGCACGAACCCGTGTCCCCGGCATTGGCAGGTGGACTCCCAACCACTGCGCCACCAGAGAAGCCCCTTATTTGTAGATTTTTAAGGAAACTCCATAGTGGCTGTACCAATTCACATTCCCACCAGCAGTGCAAGAGTGTTACCTTTTCTCCACACCCTCTCCAGCATTTATTGTTTCTAGATTTTTTGATGATGGCCATTCTGATTGGTGTGAGATGATATCTCATTGTAGTTTTGATCTGCATTTCTCTAATGATTAATGATGTTGAGCATTCTTTCATGTGTTAGTTGGCAGTCTGTATATCTTCTTTGGAGAAATGTCTATTTAGGTCTTCTGCCCATTTTTGGATTGGGTTGTTTGTTTTTTTGATTTTGAGCTGCATGCGCTGCTTGTAAATTTTGGAGCTTAATCCTTAGTCAGTTGCTTAATTTGAAAATATGTTCTCCCATTCTGAGGGTTGTCTTTTGGTCTTCTTTATGGTTTCCTTTGCTGTGCAAAAGCTTTGAAGTTTCATTTGGTCCCATTTGTTTATTTTTGTTTTTATTCCCATTACTCTAGGAGGTGGGTCAAAAAGGATCTTGCTTTGATTTATGTCATAGAGTGTTCTGCCTATGTTTTCCTCTAAGAGTTTGATAGTTTCTGGCCTAACATTTTGGTCTTTAATCCATCTTGAGCTTATTTTTGTATATGGTGTTACAGAGTGATCTAATCTCATACTTTTACATGTACCTGTCCAGTTTTCCCAGCACCACGTATTGAAGAGGCTTTCCTTTCTCCACTGTACATTCCAGCCTCCTTTATCAAAGACAAGGTGACCATATGTGCATGGGTTTACCTCTGGGCTTTATATCCTGTTCCATTGATCTATCTTTCTGTTTTTGTGCCAGTACCATACTGTCTTGATTACTGTAGCTTTGTAGTATAGTCTGAAGTCAGGAAGCCTGATTCCTCCACCTCCGTTTTTCATTCTCAAGATTGCTTTGGCTATTCGGGGTCTTTTGTGTTTCCATAGAAATTGTGAAATTTTTTGTTCTCGTTCTGTGAAAAATGCCAGTGGTAGTTTGATAGGGATTGCATTGAATCTGTAGATTGCTTTGGGTAGTAGAGTCATTTTCACAATGTTTATTCTTCCAAACCAAGAACATGGTATATCTCTCCATCTATTTGTATCATCTTTAATTTCTTTCATCAGTGTCTTATAATTTTCTGCATACAGGTCTTTTGTCTCCTTAGGTAGGTTTATTCCTAGATATTTTATTCTTTTTGGTGCAATGGTAAATGGGAATGTTTTCTTGATTTCACTTTCAGATTTTTCATCATTAGTGTATCGGAATGCCAGAGATTTCTGTGCATTAATTTTGTATCCTGCTACTTTACCAAATTCATTGATTAGCTGTAGTAGTTTTCTGGTAGCATCTTTAGGATTCTCTATGTGTAGTATCATGTCATGTGCAAAGAGTGACAGCTTTACTTGTTCTTTTCCAATTTGGAATCCTTTTATTTACTTTTCTTCTCTGATTGATGGGGCTAAAACTTCCATGGGGCTAAAACTTCCAAAACTATGTTGAATAAGAGTGGTGAGAGTGGGCAACCTTGTCTTGTTCCTGATCTTAGTGGAAATGCTTTCAGTTTTTCACCATTGAGGACAATGTTGGCTGTGGGTTTGTCATCTATGGCCTTTATTATGTTGAGGAAAGTTCCCTCTATGCCTACTTTCTGGAGGGTTTTTATCATAAATGGGTGTTGAATTTTGTTGAAAGCTTTCTCTGCATCTATTGAGAGGACCACATGGTTTTACTCCTTCAATTTGTTAATATGGTTTATCACATTGATTGATTTGCATATATTGAAGAATCCTTGCAGTCCTGGAATAAACCTCACTTCATCATGGTGTATGATGTGTTTAATGTGCTGTTGATTCTCCTTGCTAGTATTTTGTTGAGGATTTTTACTTCTATGTTCATCAGTGATATTGGCCTGTAGTTTTCTTTCTTTGTGACACCCTTGTCTGGTTCTGATATCAGGGTGATGCTGGCCTCGTAGAATGAGTTTGTGAATGTTCCTCCATCTGCTATATTTTGGAAGAGTTTGAGAAGGATAGGTGTTAGCTGTTCTCTAAATGTTTGATAGAATTCACCTGTGAAGCCATCTGGTCCTGGGCTTTTGTTTGTTGGAAGATTTTTAATCACAGTTTCAATTTCAGTGCTTGTGATTGGTCTCTTCATATTTTCTATTTCTTCCTGATTCAGTCTTGGCAGGTTGTGCATTTCTAAGAATTTGTCCATTTAATTGGCATAGAGTTGCTTGTAGTAATCTCTCATGATCTTTTGTATTTCTGCAGTGGCAGTTGTTACTTCTCCTTTTTCATTTCTAATTCTATTGATTTGAGTCTTCTCCCTTTTTTTCTTGATGAGTCTGGCTAATGGTTTATCAGTTTTGTTTATCTTCTCAAAGAACCAGCTTTTAGTTTTATTGATCTTTGCTATTGTTTCCTTCATTTCTTTTATTTCTGATCTGATTTTTATGATTTCTTTCCTTATGCTAATTTTGGGGTTTTTTTTGTTCTTCTTTCTCTAATTGCTTTAGATGCAAGGTTATGTTGCTTATTCGAGATGTTTCCTGTTTCTTAAGGTAGGAATGTATTGCTATAAACTTCCCTCTTAGAACTGCTTTTGCTGCATCCCATAGGTTTTGGGTCATCGTGTCTCCATTGTCATTTGTTTCTAGGTATTTTTTTTATTTCCTTTGTGATTTCTTCAGTGATCTTTTAGGTATTAAGTAGTGTATTGTTTAGCCTCCATGTGTTTGTATTTTTTATACTTTTTCCTGTAATTGATATCTAGTCTCATACTGTTGTCATCTGAAAGTTACTTGATATTATTTCAATTTACTTAAATTTTACAAAGGCTTGATATTTGACCGAAGATATGATCTATGCTGGAGAATGTTGCATGAGCACTTGTGAAGAAAGTGTATGCTGTTGTTTTTGGATGGAATGTCCTATAAATATCAATTAAGTCCATCTTGTTTAATGTATCATCTAAAGCTTGTGTTTCCTTATTTATTTTCATTTTGGATGATCTGTCCATTGGTGAAAGTGGTATGTTAAAGTCCCCTGCTATGATTGTATTACTGTCAATTTCCCCTTTTATGGCTGTTAGCATTTGCCTTATGTATGGAGGTGCTACTATGTTGGGTGCATAAATAATTACAATTGTTATATCTTCTTGGATTGATCCCTTGATCATTGTGGAATGTCCTTCTTTGTCTCTTGTAATAGTCTTTATTTTGAAGTCTATTGTTTCTGATATTAGAATTGCTACTTCAACTTTCTTCTGATTTCCATTTGCATGGAGTATCTTTTTCTATCCCCTCACTTTTAGTCTGTATGTGTCACTAGGTCTGAAGTGGATCTCTTGTAGACAGCATATATATGGGTCTTGTTTTTATGTCCATTCAGCCAGTCTATGTCTTTTGGTTGGAGCATTTAATCCATTGACATTTAAGGTAATTCTTGATATGTACGTTCCTATTACCATTTTCTTAATTGTTTTGGGTTTGTTATTGTAGGTCTTTTCCCTCTCTTGTGTTTCCTGCCTAGAGAAGTTCCTTTAGCATTTGTTTTAAAGCTTGTTTGCTGGTGCTGAACTCTCTTAGATTTGGCTTGTCTGTAAGGGTTTTAATTTCTCCACTGAATCTGAATGAGATCCCTGCTGGGTAGTGTAATATTGGTTGCAGGTTTTTACCTTTCACCACTTTAAATATGTCCTGCCACTCCCTTCTGGCTTCAGAGTTTCTGCTGAAAGATTAGCTGTTTACCTTATGAGGATTCCCTTGTATGTTATTTGTTGATTTTCCCTTGCTGCTTTTAATATTCTTTCTTTTTATATAATTTTTGATAGTTTGATTAATATGTGTCTTGGCATTTCTCCTTGGATTTATCCTGTATGGGACTCTGTGCTTCCTGGACTTTATTAACTATTTCCTTTGCATATTAGGGAAGTTTTCAACTATAATTTCTTCAAATATTTTCTCATTCCCTTTCTTTTTCTCTTCTTCTTCTGGGACCCCTATTATTAGAATGTTGGTGTCTTTAATGTTGTCCCAGAGGTGTCTGAGACTGTCCTCAATTCTTTTCATTCTTTTTTCTTTATTATGCTCTGCAGTAGTTATTTCCTCTATTTTATCTTCCAGGTCACTTATCCGTTCTTCTGCCTCAGTTATTCTGCTATTGATTCCTTCTAGAGAATTTTTAATTTCATTTATTGTGTTGCTCATCATTGTTTATTTGCTCTTTAGTTCTTCTAGTTCCTTGTTAAACATTTCTTGTATTTTCTCCAATCTATTTCCAAGATTTTGGATCATCTTTACTATCATTATTCTGAGGTCTTTTTCAGGTAGACTGCCTATTTACTCTTCATTTGTTTCATCTGTTGGGTTTTTACCTTGCTCCTTCATCTGCTGTGTGTTTCTGTGTCTTATTTTGCTTAACTTACTGTGTTTGGGGTGTCCTTTTCACAGCTGCAGGTTCATAGTTCCCATTGTTTTTGGTGTCTGCTCCCACTGGGTTAGGTTCATTCAGTGGGTTGTGTAGGCTTCCTGATGGAGGGGCCTAGTGCCTGTGTTCTGGTGGATGAGGCTGGATATTGTCTTTCTGGTGGGCAGGTTTGCGTCTGGTGGTGGGTTTTGCGGTGTCTGTGACCTTATTATGATTTTACGCAGCCTCTCTGCTAATGGGTGGTGTTGTGTCCCTGTCTTGCTAGTTGTTTGGCCTAGTGTGTCCATCACTGTAGCTTGCTGGTCGTTGAGTGGAGCTGAGTCTTAGCGTTGAGATGGAGATCTCTGGGAGATTTTCACAGTTTGACATTATGTGGAGATGGGAATCCTCTGGTGGACAAATATCCTGAACTTATCTCTCCCACCTCAGAGGCACAGGCCTGTCACCTGGCCAGAGCACCAAGACCCTGTCATCCACACGGCTCAAAATAAAAGGGAGAAAAATAGAAAAAAAGAAAGAAAAAATAAAATAAAGTTATTAAACTCAAAACTAAAAAATAACTTAAAAAATTTTTAAAGTAATAATAAAAAAAAAGGAAGAAAGTCAGAAAGAAAGAAGAGAGCAACCAAACCAAAAATCAGATCCACCAATGATAACGAGTGCTATAAACTATACTATAAAAAACAAAAAACAAAAAAATGGACAGACAGGATCCTAGGACAAATGGTAAAAGCAAAGCTATACAGACAATATCACACAACGAAGCATATACATACAAACTCACAAAAAGAGAAAATGGAAAAAAAAATATATCATTTCTCCCAAGGTCCACTGCTTCAATTTTGGGATGATTCGTTGTCTATTCAGGTATTCCACTGATGCGGGGTACATCAAGTTGTTTGTGGAGATTTAATCTGCTGCTCCTGAGGCTGCTGGGAGAGATTCCCCTTTCTCTTATTTGTTCGCACATCTCCTGTGGTTCAGCTTTGGATTTGGCCCTGCCTGTGTGTGTAGGTCGCCTGAGAGCGTCTGTTCCCACCCAGACAGGACAGGGTTAAAGTAGCAACTGAGTAGGTGGCTCTGGCTCACTCAGGCTGCCGGGAGGGAGGGGTACAGAATGCTGGGCGAGCCTGCAGCGGCAGAGGCCTGCGTGAAGTTGCAGCAGCCTGAGGCGCACCCTGTGTTCTCCCGGGGTGCTGTACCTGGATCTCGGGACCCTGGCAGTGGCGGGCTGCACAGGCTCCCGGGAGGGGAGGTGTGGATAGTGACCTGTGCTTGCACACAGGATTCTTGGTGGCAGCAGCAGCAGCCTTAGCGTCTCATGCCTGTCTCTGGGGTCCGCGCTGATAGCCGTAGCTCGTGCCCGTCTCTGGAGCTCTTTAAGCGGCACTCTTAATCCCCTCTCCTCGTGCAACAGGAAACAAACAGGCAAGAAAAAGTCTCTTGCCTCTTTGGCAGCTCCAGACTTTTCCCCGACTCCCTCCCGGCTAGCCTTGGCGCACTAGCCCCCTTCAGGCTGTGTTCACACAGCCAGCCCCAGTCCTCTCCCTGGGATCCGAACTCCAAAGCCTGAGCCTCAGCTCCCAGCCCCCGCCCGCCCTGGCGGGTGAGCAGACAAGCCTCTTGGGCTGGTGAGTGCTGGTCGGCACCGATCCTCTGTGTAGGAATCTTTCCGCTTTGCCCTCCGCACCCCTGTTGCTGTGCTCTCCTCCGTGGCTCTGAAGCTTCTCCCCTGTCACCCCCTGTCTCCGCCAGTGAAGGGGCTTCCTAGTGTGTGGAAACCTTCACAGCTCCCTCCCACTGGTGCAGGTCCCTTCCCTATTCTTTGTCTGTGTTGTTTCTTTTTTCTTTTGCCCTACCCAGGTACGTGGGGAGTTTCTTGCCTTTTCGGAGGTCTGAGGTGTTCTGCCCGTGTTCAGTAGGTGTTCTGTAGGAGGTGTTCCACATGTAGATGTATTTCTGGTGTATTTGTGGGAAGGAAGGTGATCTCCACTTCTTACTCTTTCACCATCTTGAAGCTCCTCTGGAAAGAGAAAATCTTAAAAGTATCCAGAGAAAAAGCACATGTTGTAATACATTTAGAGAATAACAGTAAGAATAATGGCTGACCTTGAATAAAGATGAAACCAGAAAATAATAAAATGACATTTCTGTAGAGAAGCAAATAAAAAAACTAGAATTCTGTATCCTGCAAACGTATCTTCCCAAAATACTGACAAATAAAGCTATTTTCAGACAAAGAAAATAAAAAGCAATTTGTCATGAGGAGATTCACACTACAAAATACTATAGAAAGCCAAAGATCCTTAAATAGCACTCTGAACTGTAGGAATGAACAAATAGTAATGAAAAGTATGACAGAAATGTAAAAGACTGATTTTTAAATGGTTAAAATAATATTGCCTTTATATAACAATATTTTGTTATCACCATCATTTGATATCCAGTTCCCGGATCATGATTCTGTCATGATGAGATTCTGCTTGTTCTCAATGTTGCTCTTTATGTGGGGATGATGATAAACTACAGCTTCTTGGGAATAAGCAGCGGAACAATGGGAGACCTCATGAACTCAGGTTTCTTTGTGAACTCAGGTTTCTTTGTGAACTCAGTGATGTGGTCCACAAGGACAATAAATGGGGGAGCTCTCTACTGCTGCATGTTTGTAACTAATCTCACAGGCACCAACTTCTGCCAGAATGAACTACAGCTTCTTATGGAAACAGTTGTTGGTGCTGTTGATTTTGCCACTGCCCCCAGGCAGCATTTGGCTGGCCATGTGATTGTGGTACACATCTCTGGAGATGAGTGGTAAGAATGCAACCAGGCATAAGGTGAAGATGCTCTCCTGGATGGATTGCCCTGATTCCCAGTTCACCTTGTCTTTGATAAAAGTGCTGTATGCCTTGGCCCAGGAGTTGCAGTGATTAGAGGTGAGGGAGCTATGGGCTCTTTGTTCATTTGCAGTGATTTGTTACACATCTCTAGTTGCATAAAGATCTGATCTTAGGTGAGGGGTGTGATATACATCCAACTCAAAAAATTGGTAGTTGTGCACCATGGTGATATGTATGGGCAGCTTCTTCATTTTGCTGAGACTGATGACAATATATTATGAGGTTTATAACATATGGAGAAGCTAAATATCTGACAATAATAGTACAAAGGGCAGTGGGTGAAAAAATGGGAATATACAGTTGTATATTGGCTATAAACAATGGTTAATTGGTAAAATATTAACTCAAGTTGGATTACAATAAATTAAGGATACATGATGAAATCTCTAGAGTAACCAGTTAATAATTATTTTAAAAGTAAGGCCATATAGCCAATATAAAAGATAAAGTAGAATAATAGAAAAGATAGAATGGATAATAAATACTTGAGAAAGGCAGACAAGACTAGAGGAAAAACAAGTGAAAATGAACAGAAGGCACAAATAGAAAACAAATAGCAAAGTGGTGAACTTTAAACCAACTATATAAGTAATTAATTAGAGAAGTAATTAATTATCAGACACCTATTCATAACCACCAAAATTAATAAAGTTAATCATTGAATTTAATTAATGTTTGAATCATAAGTTATGATGTGTTTACCCAGTGCACTACTGAGATATTTCAATGTGTAGAAGGACAACATGATATAGTGATTCTATTCTCAGTCCTTCCTTATAGGAGAAAAAAAGACTTGAAATATTATTAAATATTAGACTATCCTCAAAGTTCTTGTATGTAAAGTAAAATATTAGCTTAAAGTAGTTCTGCTAAAAATTTGAAAACTCTGAGGTCATAAATAAACTTATACTATAAAAGTTATGCAACATTATAAATAAATATTTGTACTCTAATCATGTACTCTGTACATTATATTACAGAATCTGTTGGATGCAATAATGTTGTGTGAAAAATTTTTGCCCAGACTTTGTTGAAAATTAAAAATAATTAAATTTACACATGCAAATTCAGAACTAAATGTTTTTTAAAGAAAAATCACACAAGACAAAAGTGACTTTTTATTTTTGAAATATATTTGACATAAAACATTGTGTAAATTTAAGGTGTACAACATGCTATTTGACACATTTATATATTGTAATATGATTGCCATTTCAGAGATCATTAACACCTCTATCACTTTATATAATTATCCTTTCATTTTAGTGCTTGGAATCATTATGATCTAGTCTCTTAGCAGGTTTGATGACTAAATACAATATTGTCTATATCCATTATACTCTGCATTAGACCTCTAGATTTTTTTTTTTTTTTTTTTTTTTGCGGTACGCGGGCCTCTCACTGTTGCGGCCTCTCCCTTTGCGGAGCGCAGGCTCTGGATGCGCAGGCTCAGCGGCCATGGCTCACGGGCCCAGCCGCTCTGTGGCATGTGGGATCTTCCCGGACCAGGGCACGAACCCGTATCCCCTGCATCGGCAGGTGGACTCTAAACCACTGCGCCACCACGGAAGCCCAGATCTCTAGGTTTTGTTTAATTTTTGGTAGGGGGGCTACTTTGGGTCTTCGTTGCTGTGCACGGGCTTTCTCTAGTTGTGGAGAGTGGGGGATACTCTTCATTGCGGTGTGCGGGCTTCTCATTGTGGTGGCTTCTCTTGTTGCAGAGCATGGGCTCTAGGCACGTGGTTTTCAGTAGTTGTGGCACATGGGCTCAGTAGCTGTGGCTCGCAGGCTTTAGAGTGCAGACTCCGTACTTGTGGCACACGGGCTTAGTTGCTCCACGGCATGTTTGATCTTCCCGGACCAAGGCTCGAATCTGTGTCCCCTGCATTGGCAGGCAGATTCTTAACCATTGCGCCACCAGGGAAGCCCCTCTAGGTCTTATTTTACTACTCAGTGCAAGTTTGTACACTTAAACATGTGTCCTATCTTTCCACCCCTTTCCTGTGGTAACAATCATTTTACTTTGTTTTTATGAGTATGGCTTTTTTAGATTCCACATATAAGTGATGTCATATGGTTCCTTCCCTTCTGTGTCTATCTCTCTTAGCATAAAATGCTCAAGATCCGTCAATGTTGTCACAAAGGGAAGGATGTCCTTCTTTCTTGTGGCTGAATAATAGTCCATGGTATAAATGTACCATATCTTCTTTATTCATTCATCCATTAATGAGCACTTAGGATGCTTCTGGATCTTGGCTATCGTGAATAATGCTGCAATAAACATGTGAGTGCATATATCTGTTTTTGTTTCCTTTGGGTATATACCCAGAAATGGAATTGCTTGATCATATGGTAGATTGATTTTTAATTTTTTTAAAGACTCTCCATGCTGTTTTCCATAGTAGTTAAACCAATTTACATTTCCACCAACAGTGTACAGGGTGCCCTATTCTCCACATTCTCACCAACACTTCTTATCTCTTGTCTTCTTGACGATAGCCACACTAATAGGTATGGGGTGATATCTCATTGTGGTTTTGATTTGCATTTTCCTGATGATTAGTGATGTTGAACATCTTTTCATGTACCTGTTGGCCATTTGGATGTCTTCTTTGGAATAATGTATATTTAATTCCTCTGCCCATTTTAAAATTGGTTTGTTTGTGGTTATTTTTTTTATTGAGTTGTGTAAGTTCATAATGTATTTTGAATATTAACTCCTTATCTGATACATGGTTTGCAAAAATTTTTCCCATTCTGTAGGTTGACATTTCATTTTGTGAAGTGTTTCTTTTGCCGTGCAGAAGCTTTCAAATTTGATGTAGTCGTATTTGTTTATTTCTGCTTTTGTTATTTGTGCTTTTGGCATCATATCCAGAAAAGCATTGCCAAGATCAATGTCGAGGAGCTTCTTTCTTACATTTTCTTCTAGGGCTTATAGTATTGGGTCTTATGTTTTAAGTCTTTGATCCATTCAAATTAGTTTTTGTGAGGGATGGAATATAGAGGTCCAATTTCATTTGTCTACATATGTTTATCCAGTTTTCCCAGTACCATTTGTTGAAGAGATGAAACTGTGCTTTCCACATCAGGTGTTCTTGGCTCCCTTGTTGAATGTTAGTTGACTGTATATGCAGGGTTTATTTCTGGCCTCTCTATTCTGTTCCATTATTCTATGTGTTTATTTTTATGCCAGTACTACACTATTTTTATTGCTATGGGTTTGTAGTATAGTTGAAATCAGGAATTGTGATGCCTCCAGCTTTGTTCTTTTTCCTCAGGATTGGTTTGGCTATTTGGGGTCTTTTGTAATTTCATAAGAATTTTATGATTTTTTTTCTATTTCTGTGAAGAATATCCTTGGTATTTTGATGGGGATTGCATTGAATTTAAGATGGCTTTGGGTAGAATTCTTTTGATACATGAACATGGGATGTCTTTCCACTTGTTTGTTTTTCTTATTTCAGCAAAGTCTCATAGTTCTCATTGTACAGATCTTTCATTTCATTGGTTCATTTTATTCCTAGATATTTTACTGGTTTTGATACTGTTGTAAATGGAATTGTTTTATTTATTTTTTTCAGATATTTCATTATTATTGTATAGAAATTCAACTGATTTCTGTATATTGATTTTATATCTTGAAACTTCATTGAAATAGTTTCTTTGTCCAACAGTTTCTTGGTTGAGTCTTTGGATTTTCTATATGCAAAATCATATCATCTGTATATAGTGACAATTTTCTTCCTTTCTGATTTAGATGTATGTTTTTTCTTTGCCTTGCCTAACTGCCCTTGCTAGGACTTCCAATACTATGTTAAATAGAAATGATGAGAGTGGGCATCCTTGTCTTATTCCTGATTCTAGAGGAAAAGCTTTCAATTTTTCTCTATTGTGTATTAGGTTAACTGTGGGTTTGTCATATATAGCCTTTATTATGTCGAGGCTTGTCCCTTCTATACCCAATCTGTTGAGGGTTTTTATAATGAAAGAATGTGGCATTTTGTCAAATGCTTTATCTGCATCTATTGAGATGACCATGTGATTTTAATCTTTCATTCCATGAATGGGATGTATTACATTTATTGATTTTCATATGTTAAGCCAGCATTGCAATCTAAGGATACATTCCATTTGGTCATTGTATAGAATGTGTCCTTGAATTTCATGTGGTTTGCTAATATCTTGTTGAGAATTTTTGCATCTATATTCATCAGGGTTATTGGTGTATAGTTTTCTGTTATGTCCTTACCTGGCTTTGGTATCAGGGTGATGCTGGCCTTGTAGAATGAGTTGGAAGTGTTTCCTCCTCTTCTGTTTTTTGGAGGAGTCTGTAAAGGATTGGCATTAATTATTCATTAAATGTTTACTAAAATTTGCCAATGAAGTTGTATAGTCCCAAGGTTTTCTGTGTTGGGGGGTTTTTGGTTACTGATTCAATCTCTTTATAGGTTTGGTATTCTCAGGTTTTCTATTTTTTCCTGATTCAGTCTTGGTAAGTTGTGAGTTTTTGAAATTTATCCATTTCTTCTAGATTATCTAATTTGTTGTCATATGATTGCTCATAGTAATCTCTTATGATGCTATGTATTTCTGCAGTGTTATTTGTAATGTCTCATTTATTTTATTTGAGTCTTCTCCCTTTTTTCTTATTCTAGCTAAAGATCCATAAATTTTGTTTTGTTTCTTTAAAAAACAGCCCTTAGTTTTGTTGATCTTATCTATTGTTTTTCTGGTCTCTATTTCATTTATTTCTGCTCAGATCATTACTTTTTTCTTCCTTTTGCTAAATTTGAACTTCATTTGTTCTTTTTCAAGTCTTTGAAGTGTAAAGTTAGTTTACTTGAGAGCTTTCCAATTTCTTATGTATGCATTTATTGCTATAAACCTTCCTGTCAGAACTGCTTTTTGTGCATGCCATAGGATTTGATGTGTTTATTTCCATTTTCATCTGTTTTTTTTTAATTTTATTTAATTAATTTTTTAATACAGCAGGTTCTTATTAGTTATCCATTTTGTACATATTAGTGTATACATGTCAATCCCAGTTTATCACTCCACCACCGCCCTCCCCCGATTTTCTCCCATTGGTGTCCATTCATATGTTCTCTACATCTGTGTCTCTATTTCTGCCATTTTCATTTGTTTTAAGATATTTATTTATTTCCCTTTTGATTTCTTCTTTGACCCATTGGTTGTTCAGAATTGTATTGTTTGGTGTACATATATTTGTAGATAGTCCAGGTTTCCTCTTATTGTTGATTTCTAGTTTCACACCACTGTGGCCAGAAAATATAGTTAGTATGATTTCAGTCTTCTTAAGTTTGCTAAGATTTGTTTTGTGTCCTATCATATTATCTATCCTAGAGAATTTTCCATATGCACTTGAGTAAAATGTGTATTCTGCTGGTGTTAGATGACACATCTTATATGTGTCTGCTAAGTTCATTTGGTCTGAAATATGGTTCACAGTCAGCATTTCTTTGTTAATTTACATTATATTAGTTTCAGGAGTATGACATAGTGACTCAGTAATTTTGTAGATTATATTTCATTTAAAGTTATTATAAAATATTGGCTATATTCCCTATGCTGTACAATATTTCCTTGTAGTTTAAGCTGTTTTTTTTTGTTTTTTTTTTTTTGCGGTATGCGGGCCCCCACCGCTACGGCCCCTGCCACTGCAGAGCACAGGCTCCAGACACGCAGGCCCAGTGGCCATGACCCACGGGCCCAGCCGCTCTGTGGCACGCAGGTTCCCCCTGGATCGGGGCACAAAGCTGTGCCCCCCACATCAGCAGGCAGACTCCCAACCACTGCGCCAGCAGGGAAGCCCTGTAGTTTACTTATTTTATATAGAATAATTTGGGCCTATTAATCCCCTATTCCTGTCTATCCCCTCCCACCTTCCCTCATTTTGATATATTGTTGAATTCAGTTTGATCATATTTTGTTGAGGATTTTTACATCTATATTCATCATGGATCTTGGTCTATAGTTTTCTGTTGTGTACTTCCTTACCTGACTTGGTATCAGGGTAATGGTGGCCTTTTAGAATGAATTTGGGAATGTTCCCTCTTCTTTAATTTTTTGGAAGAGTTTGAAAAGGATTGATGTTAATTCTTTTTTTAACGTTTAGTAAAATTTGCCAGTGAAGCCACCTGGTCCTTGGGTTTTCTGTGTTTGGAGGTTTTTGATCACTGATTCAGTCTCTTTTCAGGTTTTCTATTTCTTCCTGATCCAGTTTTGGAAGACTGTTTGTTTCTAGAAATTTATCCATTTCTTCTAGGTTGTCCAGTTTGTTGGCATATTACTGTTCAGAATAGTCTCTTATGGTGCTATATATTTCTGTAGTGTTAGTAGTAGTTTCTCCTCTTTCACTTCTTATTTTGTTTATTTGGGTGTTCTCATGATTTTTTGATTAACCTGGCTAAAGTCATATCAACTATATTTATCTTTTTAAAAAATCAACTCATGGTTTTACTGATCTTTTCTATTTTTTTTTTTTTGGTCTCTATTTCCTCTCTGAATGTTAGTATACTTGTTGTCTCAGAGGTCCCATAAACTGTTCTCATTTTCTTGTTTTTTTTTCTTTTCGAGGTTCTGATTGGGTGATTTCTGTTATTTTATCTTCCAGATCACTTATGCATTCTTCTGTAAGACCAAGTTTGATGTTAATTCCTTCTAGTGTGTTTTTCATTTCAATTATTGTATTCTTCTGTTATGACTGGTTCCTTTTTATATTTTCTATCTTTTTGTTTTTAATAATTCTTACTGTGTTCATCTATTCTTTTCCCCACTTTAATTAGTATTACTAATACTAATTTAATTCTTATTACTAATGCTTTGAACTCCTTATCTGGTAAATTATTTGTTCCATTAGTTGTTTTTTCAGGGGTGGCTTTTTTTTTCTTCTTCTTTCATTGAACAAATTCTTCTGTCTTCTCATTTTGCTTAACTTTCTCTGTCTCTATGAAATTAGGTGAAACAGTTGCCTATCCGTGTCTTATAGGGGCATCCTTATATGGGAACATCCCTATTACAGTCTGCGTGTCCCCAGTGGCTTTAGTTGGGGAACTGGATCTGAAGTGAGCATGAGTCATGTTTTTCTCTCAGAGTGTGCTGGCTACTATCACATTAGTGGGAGGTGTGGCTTGAGATGGAGGGGCTAGAGTCAGACCTAGGTGTGAACCATTGCTTCTCCTCTGCTCAATGGCCACCAAAACCTTTGGGGGTGGGGAGCAGAGTCACATCCTAAATTTCTGGAATAGAAGGCCTGAGGGTCTGGTCTAAGCTGGCTCCATTCCCTCTAAGTGTGTGCTATCCCCCCTCCTAGCAGTGGCATCTGGTTCCCAGAAGGAAGCAGTGCTAGAGCAAGAGGGGCCATGGTGGGTACCTTGTGTGGTCTGGGGCACATGCTGGTGCATTCCCAGCACACCAGAGTTCCAAACCATTCCCAGTTTGCCACCCCCATGATTGCCAGTAATGGTTGCCTTCACCCCATTCAGTTGCTAATACAGGGTCCAAGCTGGCTCCATTCTCCACAACTACACACTCTCCTTGGCAGGGACCTTCACCCTAGTGTGGAGCTGTGCTGCAGAACAAGAGGGGCCAGAGCATGTGCTTAGCATGGGCCAGGACATGCACAAGGATAGTCATAGGGACCCAGTCACAGGAACCCAGCCAGGCTCCTGGGCAGCTTCAGTCTGCTTCTTCTACCTTGTTTTGGAAGTAAGCAAGCATGTGTGCGCTCTTCACAAGCAGAGTCAAGGTTTCTTACAGCTCTACTGTTAGTCTCGCTGGTTTTCAAACCAGCAAAGGGGACTCAACTTCCTGGTGTCAGACCCTAAGGCTGGGGTGCCAAATTATGTGGTTCAAACCACTCACTTCCCAGGGAGGATCTCTGAGCATGTGTAATTCCCCTCCTCTTCTGTGCCCTGTCCTAGGGGTGCAGGTCTTGACCCTATCACTTCTCTTTCCTTTTTACCTCAGTGTGGATCTTTTCTACAGCTTTGGTTATGTAAGAGTCTTTCTGCTAGTCTCCAGTTTGTTTTCAGTGAGAATTACTCCACATGTAGATGTATTTTTGATGTGCTCATGGGGGAAGATGAGCTCTGAGTCTTCCACTCTGCCATCTTGATCTTCTCACTCCTTGTTGATTTTCTGTCTGGACGATCTATCCATTGCTGACAGTAGGGTATAGAAGTTCCCTACCGTTATTTTATTGTTTTCTATTTCTCCCTTCAGTTATGTTAGTATTTCCTTAATATATTCAGGTGCTCTGAGGCTGGGTGTGCATATATTTATGATTGTACTATCTTCTTGATGTATTGATCCCTTTATCATTATGTAAGTATACTCTTGTTACCATTTTTGTCTTGAAGACTAGTTTGTTATAAGTATGGCTACCTGCTTTCTTTTGGCTTCCACTTGCATGGAATATCTTCTTCACCCTCTTAACTTTGAGCCTATGTATGTCTATATGGCTGAAATGAGTTCCTTGTAGGTAGCATAGTTGGGTTTTGTTTTTGTTATCCAGACAGCCACACTGTCCCTTTAGATTGGTAAACTCAATCCATTTATATTTAGAGTGATTATTGATATGTAAGGACTTACTGCTGCCATCTTATTTACCTTCTGTTTGTTTTGTATCTCCATTCTTTCTTTTTCCTTCTGTTTCTGTCTACCTTTGTTGGTTGGTAGTTTTCTATTGTGATATGCTCAGTCTCCCCTTTATATATGTTTCTGAATCTACTCTAGATTTTTTTTTTTGCCTTGTGATTAACATGAGGCTTACATAAAACATCTCATAGGTAAAAGTCCATTTTATGCTGATAGAAACTTATTTTCATTCTTCAATAAAGATTCCACCCCCTACTCCTCCCATTTTATATTTTTAATGTCACAATTCTTTTTACATTGTGAATTCATTTAAAAAATTATAGTAGCTGTAGTTATTTTTAATGCTCTTTTCCTTAAGCTTTATACTATAGTAAATGGGTTAATACCGCATTCTGAATGTTTATTTTTCACCTTTACCTTTGTTGTGTACTTTTATATGTTTTAATGTCCCTGATTAACTTCTTTTCAGTTCACCTTGCAGAACTCCTTTCAGCAGTTCTTGCAAGAAATGTCTAGTAGTAGTGAATTCTCTCAGCTTTTGTTTATTTTCCCTCATATCTGAAGGATAATTCTTCAGGATAAAGTATTTTTGGCTGGCACTCTGAATATGTCATTCCATTCTCTTTTGGCCTGTAGAGTTTCTGCTTGGAAATCTGATGCTAGCCTAATGGGGGTTCTTCTGTAGACAATTTTATTTCTTTTCCCTAACTGCTTTTAAGATTATTGATCATTGATTTTTGACAATTTCATTATAAGGTGTCTTGGAGAAGATCTTTTTACATTGAGATAATAGTATTCTATCAGATTTATGAACTTGATTGTCCAGTTCCTTCCCATGGTTTGGGAAATTCTCAGCAATTATTTCTTTAAATACACTCTCTGTCCCTTTCTCCCTCTTTTCTTTTTCTGGTGTAGCAATTATTCTTATATTTGCCTTTGTGGTCAAATCTGATAGCTCTTATAGGGTTTGTTCACTTAAAAAAAAATCTAAGTTCACCTTTTGTAACTGAATTATTTCTATATTTCTGTCCTCCAAGTCATTATTCTTTCCTCCATCTGGTCTGCCCTGTTATCTATGGTCCCAGTGAACGCTTCAATTATTGAATTCTTTAGCTCCAGAATGTCTGTTTGGTTCTTTTTGATAATTTTAATCTCTTTGGTAAATAACTCCTTCTGCTCATTAATGTTATTCCTGAGTTTTCTTGTAGCTCACTGAATTTCTTCATAACAGCTATTTCAAATTTTTTGTCAATTAGATTACAATATTCCATGCCTTTGAGTTTGGTTGCTGAAGAATTATTTTCTCTATGATACCATATTTCCTTGATTTTTCAATGGTGTTTGACGGTATATGCTTCTGTTTTCTCACATAAAGTAGCAGACTATTTTCTTAGTTAAGATCTTATGTTTACTTTGTTTTGTTTCTTACAATTCAACAGGCTGGTAATTAGAATCTTTTCTTTTGTGTTCTAGAAGGTGGCGCTACAGCTCAAGTTTGTGTTTTCTCCTACCAGAGTTAGAGCTCTCTGAGCACACAGAACTGACAGCAGAGTGAGGGGAGGTATGGGCTCAGCACATGAGGCTTTGGGGATGGCCCATGAGTCTAGTAGAGGGATCTTCCAGCAGGGCACTCCCAGAGGTCCATGGGCAGACTTCCTGCTGAAATCTCAAAGGAGAGAATGCATTCCTTCAGTGCCCTTTGACAGTCTTGTCTGACTCTTTCTATTCCTCACCAGCCCCACACCAGTCACTGAGTGCCCTCCTGGTAAAGAGAAATAGGTCCCTCCACCTGCATCCAGAACAACTGGGGCAGCTGGATGGTCACTCAACACTTTCACTTTCTACCTCAACTGCCAAAGAGGTGGCCTCTAATGTCACCTGGGGGAGAGGTGCTGACTTAGTGAGTTCCTCTGTGTCCTCTGCCTCAAAACTTGTCTTTATTCTTCAACAGCATGCCAGAGTCCCCTGTCAGGCAGGCTGGGCCTCCACCAATTGTCTGTCACCTGTGGATATCCACCCAGTTTTGCTCTCTCCCAGTTCCCTTTTTCCTGATGGACATGAGTGGAGCTAGGGCAGGCTCACTGACTCCCAGGATCCATCATCCCCACTGAGATCTTATCTGTCCAGCTTTGGAGGCACAGGTGGGTAGAAAATCCTGGCTGTCCTGTTATAACAGGCAGAGGCACTTGGGTTTGGTTATGTATGTCCAATTAGCTGCAAATCAAGAAGAGAAAAAAAGGCAAATGATGCAGGCTGCCATCATGCTGCAGACAAAAGTGACTTGTCTTTGAATTTTAAGACAATATTTTCTTCACTTTGTATAATGGAAAAACAGAGAATAAACTAAATTAATTTTCTTATTATATAAAACAAGAGGAGTTCAAAGGTAAAGGCAGCAGGTGACAAGTTTGCTCTGTAATATAAATGAATCTCCCTCAATTTTTTTAACACTTGATGGAAAAGTATGTGCCAGCAAAATCCTTCTTTAAAACATCCCTTGGGGCCTCCCTGGTGGCGCAGTGGTTGAGAGTCCGCCTGCTGATGCAGGGGACACGGGTTCGTGCCCTGGTCTGGGAAGATCCCACATGCTGCAGAGCGGCTGGGCCCGTGAGCCATGGCCGCTGAGCCTGTGCGTCCAGAGCCTGTGCTCCACAATAGGAGAGTCCACAACAGTGAGAGGCCCGCATACTGCAAAGAAAAAAAAAAAAAAAAGCATCCCTTGCCTTGAGTGATCAGAAACTGGATTTGAATGAGATTCAGCCAGAATGAACTAGCTAAGTTCAGAATGGTAAGGAGACAGAGAGGTCGTGAGAGGTCTGAAAGTAAGGAAATAACACCTGGCTGCCACTGTGTAGAATGGAGCAAGAGCAGCCCCACAACAAGACAGCACCATGTTTACCGAATGGTATGTCTGCGATTTATGTCAAAGAGTGTCCTGCCTATGTTTTCCTCTAGGAGTTTTACAGCATCTATCTTACATTTAGGTATTTAGTCCATCTGGAGTGGATTTTTGTATATGGCATTAGAAAATGTTCTAATTTCATTCTTTTGCATGCAGCTGTCCAGTTTTCCCAGCACCATATATTGAAAAGACTGTCTTTTCTCCATTGTATATCCTTGCCTCCTTTGTTGTAGATTCATTGACCATAAGTGCATGGATTTATCATGTTCCATTTTTCTCTGTGTGTGTTTTTGTGCCAGTACCACACTGTTTTGGTTACTGTAGCCTTGTAGTATAGTCTGAAGGTAGGGCGCATTATTCCTCCAGCTCCGTTTTTCTTAAGATTGATTTGGCTATTCAGGGCCATTTGTGTTTCAACACAAATGCAAAATTTTTTTGTTCCTGTTCTGAGAAAAATGCTGTTGGTAATTTTATAGGGATTGCATTGAATCTGTAGATTGCCTTGAGCAGTATGGTCATTATAATAATATTAATTCTTCTAATCCAGGAACACGGTATATCTTTCCATCTGTTGGTGTGGTTTTCAGTTTCTTTCATCACAGTCTTATAGTTTTTGGAGTACAGATATTTTGTTTACTTATGTAGGTTTATTCCTAAGTATTTTTTTTTTTTTGGTGGATGGTAAATGGGAGTGTTTCCTTAACTTCTCTTTCTGATAGTTTGTTCTTAGTGTAGAGAAATGCAACAGATTTGTGAGAATTAATTTTGTATCCTGCAACTTTACCAAATTCAGTGATGAGCTCTAGTAGTTTTCTGGTGGCACCTTTAAGGTTTAACATGTATAGTATCATGTCATCTGCAAACAGTGACAGTTTTACTTCTTCCTTTCCAATTTGGATTCCTTTTATCTCTTTTTCTTCTCTGATTGCTGTGGCTAGGACTTCCAAAGCTGTATTGAATAAAAGTGGTGAGAGAGGACATCCTTGTCTTGCTCCTGATCTTAGAGGAAATGCTTTCAGCTTTTTACTGTTGAGTATGATAGCTGTGGGTTTGTCATATATGGCCTTTATTATGTTGAGGTATGTTGCCTCTTTGCCCACTTTCTGGAGAGTTTTATTTCTTTTCTTATAAATGGATATTTAATTTTATCAAAAGCTTTTTCTTCATCTATTGAAATGATCCCATGGTTTTTGTTATCCAATTTGTTAATGTGGTGTATCACACTGATTGATTTGTGGATATTGAAAAATCTTTGCATCCCTGGGATAAATCTCACTTGATCATGGTGTCTGATCCTTTTGATGTAGTGTTGGTATTTTGTTGAGGATTTTTGCATCTATGTTCATCAGTGATATTGGCCTGTAATTTTCTTTTTTTGTGGTATCTTAGTCTGCTTTTGGTATTAGGGGGATGGTGGCCTCATAGAATGGGTTTGGAAGTGTTACTTCCTCTGCCACTTTTTGGAATAGTTTCAGAAACATAGGTGTTAACTCTTCTCTAAATGTTTGGTAGTATTCAACTGTGAAGCCATCTGGTCCTTGACTTTTGTTTGTGGGGA
Source organism: Lagenorhynchus albirostris (assembly GCF_949774975.1). Lineage (NCBI taxonomy): Eukaryota > Metazoa > Chordata > Mammalia > Artiodactyla > Delphinidae > Lagenorhynchus > Lagenorhynchus albirostris. The sequence continues at coordinate 51,446,155 of NC_083095.1, forward strand.
GTTTTAAAATTATTGGTTCAATTTCAGTACTGGTAATTGATCTGTTCATTTTTTAATTTCTTCCTGGTTCAGTCTTGGGAGATTGTACCTTTCTAAAAGTGTGTCCCTTTTTTCTAGGTTGTCCATTTTATTGGTGTATAGTTATTTGCAGGAGTCTCTTATGATCTTTTGTATTTCTGTGGTGTTGATTGTAACTTCTCCTTTTTCATTTCTGATTTTATTGATTTGGACCCTTTTTCTTAATGACTCTTGCTAAAGGTTTATCAATTTTATCTTTTCAAAGAACCAGCTTTTAGTTTCATTGATCTTTTCTATTGCTTTTTTAGCCTCTGTGTCATTTATTTCTGCCCTGATCTTTATGAGTTATTTCCTTCTACAAACTTTGGGTTTTGTTTGTTCTTCTTTCTCTAGTTGCTTTATGTGTAAAGTTAGATTGTTTATCTGAGATTTTTCTTGTTTCCTGAGGTTAACTTGTATTGCTATAAACTTCCCCCTTAGAACTGCCTTTGCTATGTCCCATAGGTTTTGGATCACGGTGCTTTCATTTTCATTTGTCTATAGGTATTTTTTTGATTTCCTCATTGATTTCTTCAGTGATCCATTGGTTGTTTAGTACAGGCTATTTTTCCCCCTCCATGTGTTTGTGTTTTTTGCAGTTTTTTCTTGTAGTTGATTTCTGATCTCATAGCATTGTGCTTGGAAAAGATGCTTGATGTGATTTCAATTTTGTTAAATTTACCAAACCTTGTTTTGTGGCCTACCATGCGATATATCCTGGAGAATGGTCCATGTGCTCTTGAAAAGAATGTGTAATCTGCAGCTTTCAGATGGAATGCTCTATAAATATCAATAAAATCCATTTGGTCTAATGTGTTATTTAAGGCCTGTGTTTCCTTACTGATTTTCTGTCTGGATGGTCTGTCCATTGATGTAAGTGGGGTGGCAAAGACTCCCACTATTATTGTTTTACTGTTAATTTCTCCTTTCATGGTTGTTAGCATTTGTCTTATATATTGAGTTGCTCCTATGTTGGGTGCATATATATTTACAATTGTTATATCTTCTTGGATTGATCTCTTGATCATTATGTAGTGTCCTTCTTTGCCTCTTGTAACAGTCTTTATTTTAAAGTCTATTTTTTTCTGATATAATTATTGCTATTCTGGCCTTCTTTTGGTTTCTGTTTTGGTAGTATACATTTTTCCATTCCCTCACTTTCAGTCTGTGTATATCTCTAGATCTGAAATAAATCTCTTGTAGGCAGCAAATATATGGGTCTTGTTTTTGTATCCATTCAGCCAGTCTGTGTCTTTTGGTTGGAGCATTTAGTCTGTTTACCTTTAAGGTAATTATTGATATGTATGTTCTTATTGTCATTTCATTATTTTGGATTTGTTTTTTTAGGTCTTTTTTTACCCTTTTGTCTTTGTTCTCCTATGTTTTGATGACTAATGATATTTTTGGATTCCTTTTTCCTTTTTGTGTGTATATCTATTCCAGGTTTTTGGTGTGCAGTTACCTTGATGTTTTTGTGTAGAAGTATATATATATATATATGTATATACACATGATTATTCTAAGTTGCTGATCTCTTAATTTCAAATGCATTTTAAATACCCTGCATTTGTACTCTCCTCTCCTCATGATTATTGTTTTTGATATCATATTTTACATCTAATTGTTTTGTGTATCCCTTAACTACTTATTGTGGCTACAGATGATTTTACTACTTTTGCCTTTTAACATCCCTACTAGCTTTGTGTGTGGACAATTTCCTACCTTTACTGTATGTTTGCCTTTACCAGTGAGATTTTTATTTCATATTTTTCTTGTTTCTAGTTGTGGACTTTTCTTTTTCACCTAGAGAAGTTCCTTTAACATTTGTTTTAAAACTTATCTGATGGTGTTGAATTTTTAGCTTTTGTTTGTTTATAAAGCTTTTGATTTCTCCATCAATTCTGAATGAGAGCCTTGCTGAGTATTCTTGGTTGTAGGTTTTTTCTCTTTCATCGCTTTAAGTATATCTTGCAACTCCCTCTAGCCTATAGAGTTTCTGCTGAAAAAAGTCAGGCGATAGTCTTATGAGAGTTGCCTTGTATATTATTTGTTGCTTTTCTCTTGCTTTTTTTTTTTTTAACATCTTTATTGGAGTATAATTGCTTTACAGTGGTGTGTTGGTTTCTGCTTTATAATGAAGTGAATCAGCTATACATATACATATATCCCCATATCTCCTCCTTCTTGCATCTCCCTCCCACCCTCCCTATCCCACCCCTCTAGGTGGTCACAAAGTTCTGAGCTGATCTCCCTGTGCTATGCAGCTGCTTTTTGTATTCTCTCTTTATCTTTAATTTTTGTCATTTTGATTACAATGTGTCTTGGTGTGTTCCTCTTTGGACTCCCTGCACTTCCTGGACTTAGGGAACTATTTCCTTTCTTGGGTTAGGGAAGTTTTCAGCTGTTATGTCTTCAAATATTTTCTTGGGCCCCTTCTCTCTCTCATTCTTCTAGGACCCCTATAATGCAAATACTAGTGTGCTTTATGTTGTTCCAGAGGTCTCGTAAACTGTCTTTATTTCTTTTCATTTTTTTTCTGTTCAGTGGCAGTGATTTCAATTACTCTGTCTTCCAGCTCACTAATCTGTTCTTCTGAATCATTTATTCTGCTATTGATTCCTTCCATTGTATTCTTCATTTCAGTTATTGTATTCTTCATCGTGTTTGGTTGTTCTTTATATTTTCTAACTATTTCTTAAAAACTTCTAACTTCTTGTTCTGTGCATCCATTCTTCTCCCAAGTTCTTTGATCATCTTTACTATCATTACTCTGAACTCTTTCTCAGGTAGACTGCCTATCTCCACTTCCCTTAGTTCTTCTTCTTGGGTTTTATCTTGTTCCTTTTTCTGGAACATGTTCCTCTGCGGCATCATTTTGTCTAAGTTGCTATTTGTATTTCTATGTATGTGGTAGGTTATTTATGTCTCTCGACCTTGGAGAAGTGGCCCTCTGTAGGAGGCATCCTATGCATCCCAGGAGGGCACTCCCAAGCTATATGCTTTAGGGTTTTACCCTAAGGGGGCTATGTTGGTCCTTCTTTTGTGGTGGGATGTGTGGGTGGTCTAATAGGCCCCTAGTTGTTTGGTTGCCAGGCCCTGCCTTGTGTGGCTACTCCTGGCTACTATTTAGTGGGGTCTGGTCACCAGGTTGCTGGTTGTGGAGCCCTAGGGGGCTCTCAGGTCTAGTGCTGGCTCTCTGGTGGGCAGAGTCAGGGTCCCAAAGACTCTGGAGCTGTTGCCCACCCACTGGCAGGCAAAGCCAAATCCTGTGGTTAGTGCCAGTCTACTGGCATACAGTGCTGATTACTGGAGTGTGGCTGCAGGGCCCAGGGTTCCCAGAACTCGTTTTAGATCATTGGGGTGTGTGTGTGTGTGTCAGTTCCTGACACATTTGGGTATGGGGTCTTGGGTGTCCTGAAGACTGTGTTGATCTGCTCTTGGGCCAGGCTAGGGCCCTGCTGGTCCCAAGGAAAGGTTTGGGCTGCATTGCGGGATCATAGTTTTCTTGCTACTGGTGTCTGCCCCTGGTGAGGTTAGTCTAGAGGTTTGGTCTGGCTTCCTGGTGGGAGGGGCTGGTGCCTGTCTACTGGTGGGTGGAGCTGGGTCTTGGGGCAAGCCCAGAGGTAGCTGTGGACTTTTTAGTCTTTAGGCAGCCTGTCTACTGATGGGATAGGGCTGTGTCCCCACCTAGTTAGTTGTCTGGCCTGAGGCATACCAGCATTGTCACCTGCAGACTGTTGGGTGCCCAGATCTTGGAGATACTGAGCCAAGATGTCAGCTGCCAACAGTGTTCCCCAATGTCTACCACTGGTGTCTATGTCCCCAGGTGAGCTGCAGCCACACACCCCCAACCCCCCACCATCTTTCCAGTAGATTCTCCAAGAGCAGCAGCTCCTATCAAATTACTTCTCTTGCCCTGTGTCCTGGTGCACTTGAGATTTTTCTGGGCACCTTTTAAGAGTGATGTCTCTATTTTCCCCAGGCCAGTGGGGCTCCTGCAGTTAGGCCCCACTGACCTTCAAAGCCAAATGCTCTGGGAGTTCATCTTCCTGGGCTGGGGAGCCTGACTTGGAGGTCAGAACTCTTGCTCCTGTGGGAGAACCTCTGCAATATAATTGTTCTCAGTCTTGTTGTGGTTCCTTCTTTATGTCTTTAGCTGTAGAAGATCTTTTCTTGTAGATTCCAGTCATTTTTATTGATGGTTGTTTTTCAGATAGTTGTAATTTTGGTGTGCTTGTGAGAAGAGTTGAGCTCAGGGTCTTTTTACTCTGCCATCTTGTACAGATCAAGGAACATTTTTGTTAGAAATTAACCTTTGGATATAATATTTATACAATCATAAACAAATATTGAACTTTAGTTGTAGTAGGTATGCTTTTTCAGTGGTATAGTTTAGCAATTCTCAAACTACTTTCTATATATTCTAGGATTAAGCTAGTTAGTAACTATATTATAGATGTCTGAATTTACTCTTAAAGGGTTCAAAATAAAGATTATAAGTGTACCTGTGTTTTAAGGGTAAATACAAATTAAAAATAAGAGATTTGATTTTCCCTGTGGAAAATAAGGGAAGAGACTTCCCTTCTCTCTTAGAGCATGTCCTTTAGACAACTTGTATTATGAGCACATTCTCAATATCTTCAAAATGTGTATAAAGCTTTTTAGAAGCTAAGTAAGCCTCTTGTTAGCTTTAAGACCCAGGAACCATCTCTTTATAATGTGGTCACCTAGGAAGATAGTGCCCAGTTTCCAATTCTCTGTGGGAGGGTAGGAACCTAATTTGGGTGAGTCCCTCATTCCAGGTTGCAAATGGATTGTATCTGCTAGGTTATACAAAAGGGTGATTTTTTTCCCCCTCTAGGCAGTCTCTTAGCAGATTGCCTGTAAAGAGCATCACATTCTGGATTAATGCTTATTCAGTAATACAACTTTCTTTCCCTTACACCTTTGTGAAAAGGTTTTCTGGGTTGAAAGAAGATTTTATTTATAATTATATTTCTTCAACAGTAGAGAAAGGAAGAGAGCCTAAGGAAGAGAGAGGGAAAGAGAAAGAGAGAAAGAAAAGCAAATGTGACAATGTTAATATTTGGGGAATTTGGATAAAGATTATAGGGAATTCTTTGTACTGTTCTTTCACCATTTCAATAAGTCTGAAATTATGTCAAAATAAAAAGGTAAAAGAAAAGAATAAAACAGAGTAAATAGTAGGAGGGTACAGAAAAAAATGCTGAACATTAAACTCACCAACCTCGGGTTAGTTTTATTCAGGAAATCCAGGGCCTTGGCACCTCTTTCAGAATCTTGTTCCACTAGTCACCACTAATGAGATCTCAAGCCTGACCTGTAGCAAATATACCCACCTCATCAATTTATCACTTAGGAACTTTTCAGAACTATGTAACTCTTAGCTCCTAGCACTATAATAGGAAACATTTTCTCAATTTTGTGGCAGATCAAGATGCAACTAAATTTCTAAAAGTGACTGAGAAGTTATCATATTTGACTTGCAAATGTGGAAATGCATTATGCAATACATATTTAGCAAATTCAACAAATCTGTTATTTATAAAGGCAAAAATATTTGTAAGTCACTCAATATAATAAACAACAAAAATTATAATATATACAAGGAGAAATCAACCATGCCTAAAAACTAGAGAAGCTCTTCATAACTTATAATCAGCCTTTTGACGTTAAAAACAACTATATTGAGCTTCAATGGAAGAGAAGAAGCTGTATTGTTTTTGTGAACTATCAGAAAGGGAAATGCCTCAGTAAATTATAAAAAAAAATAAAAGCAACTACTTATGTCTAAATTTATTTTCTACATTTAGAAATAAACTACATTTTCATATCTTTCTATATGTCATTTCTATAAATTCTCTATTCCAAGTTTATGTACCCATTGGTATTATGGAATGGATAATCTCTTAAATGTTGTGTATTCCTCACCACTATAATGGTGTTACAGATTTCTTTTTGTCTAGTTTATCTTGTAATTCAAACTGTCTCTACTTACTAAAATGATAGGAAAAGCAAAATGTTGAGTGTCAAAAAAAAGACAAAGCTACAACTTGTACTAGTTTCCATTTCTTATAATCCTATTATCCTTTTGCCAAATTTTCTTTCAGTACTGTAATACTAGCTTCATTAATTGCATTGGCCAAAGAAATTCTAAAAGTATACAAACAATAATAGTTATAAAATAGTAATAGCTAATGTGTCATGAGAACTTGCTACATATCATGCACCATATTATGCACTTAGACATTTATTTCTTACAACAATTCCAAGAGTCTTATTATTTCCAGTTTATAAATGAGCTAACTGAAGCTCAGAAAGATTAAGTAACTTTTCCAAGGACACAAAGCTAGTAAATGGGTGGATCAGCATAAATCTAAGACTGTCTGATTTCAAAAGTCTAGGAAAAGCATCTGTAACAACAGTATTTCTCAACCTGGATTCATCACCTGAGCTACAGAATACAAGAAAAAAATTATTTGAATGACCATTTCCTGAATTTTTTCCAAGAAAAGTTAATTCATTAGCCTCTATTCATTAGTGATTGGTATATTCTGGATAACGTGCCATGCACTGTACATTGATTCACTTAATACTCAAAGCCACCTGAGGGAAACATGGCATCATCTCAAGTTTCCATGCTGGGAACTTGATACTCAGAATGGAGAGTGAATTGACTTAGTTCATGTAGACACTAAGTGGTGATAAGAGAACAAATAACAAGCATGTTATTTTAGTTGATCCTGATGTACTACTTAGAACTTACTGACAAGTGGAACTCCAGTTAATGAATGGGTTATTTACATCATTTGTTTTCAGATTTGACTGTAAAATGTACCTGAATTCCACCCCCAAAATTTCTAATATGATTGAGCTGGGGGAGTCCCAGGGCATCAAGATTTTGAAAGCTCCTCAGATGACTCTAAGCTACAAAAAGGAAAAAGGTTACCTGATTGATACATGATGTTATCTCTAAATCAGCCAAGCCAGGAAAAAGTATAAACTTTTACCACAAAGGACTATTTCCTACCTACTTTTCATATATGATCTCCATCAGGAAGTCTGTCTTCAGAAGGAAATTCAGTTGTTGTAATGTAAGTTATCTAGTAATTTGCTGTATTGATCATTATCATCATCATTACTTTATGAACAGAAGGCCTAGCTTTGCAAAATCTGAGAGGTAAGAGGCAGACCAAGCACATACTGAAATTACCTGCAAAGTCCTGACACAGGGGACTGTGGGAAATAGTATAGATTAAAAGAATCAGAAATTGAATCACTCCTCTTACAGATAAACTAACAGAAAAATGCAGTGAATGGGCCATGACTTCATAAATGAATATTGATGCTCCCACCAGTATTGAAGCACCACCACTATAGAAAAAAACAGTTTTTGTTTGTGTGGCCCTCTATGGTTGGATCTATTTTTTCAGCTTTGCTCCTCTTTCCTCCCTCACCCAAAGCTTATACAGAAGAAAGCAGATGGACAAATAAGCCACTCTCAAAGAAAAATAACTTAAAAGGAGAAATGAGAAAGTCATTGGTATCAAGGATACCATATGCATTCTTACTCCTACACTTATTAGTTATGTGACATTTGACAGGTAAACAATCTTGAGCAAGAACAAAGCTGGAGGTATCACACTTCCTGATTTCAAACTAAATCACAAAGCTACAGTGATCAAAACAGTGTGGTATTGACATAAAAACAAACACATAGATCAATGAAACAGAATAGAGTGTCCAGAAATAACCCACTCATAAATGGTCAGTTGATTTTTGTCAAAGGAGCCAAGAATATACAGTGGAGAAAGGATAGTCTCTCCAATAAATGGTGTTGGTAAAGCTGGACAGCTACATGCAAAAGAAAGAAATTGGACCCCTATCTTACACAATAGACAAAAATCAACTCACAATGGATTAAAGACTTGAATGTAAGACCTGAAATTGTAAAACTCCTAGAAGGAAACATAGGTGATAGGCTCCTTGACATTGATTTTGGCAATGATGTTTTAAATTTGGTAACAAAAGCAAAAATAAAGAAGTAGGACACCATCAAACTAAAAAGCTTATGCTCAGCAAAGGAAATTATTAACTAAATGAGAAGGCAAACTATGGAATGAGAGGGAATATTTTCAAACCACATATCTGGTAAGGTGTTAATATCTAAAATATATAAGGAACCCATACAACTTAATAGTAAAAAAACAAAATAACTTAATTGAAAAATGGGCTAAGGATCTGAATAGACATTTTTCCAAAGAAGACATACAAATGGCCAATAAGTACGTGAAAATTGCTCAACATCATCAGTCATCAGGGAAATGCAAATCAAAATCACAATCAGATAGCACCTTACACCTGTTGGGACAGTCCTTATCAAAAAGACAAGAGATAAATGCTGGTGAGGATATGGAGAAAAGGGAACCCTTGTGCACAGTTGACTAGAATGTAATCTGGTGCAGCCACTATGGAAAACAGTATGTAAGTTTCTCAAGAAATTAAAAATAGAACTACCATATTATCCAGCAATCCCATTCTGGGTATATATCAAAGGAAAAAAAACATTGTCTCAAAGAGATATTTGTACTCCCATGTTGCTTGAAGTATTATTCACAGTAGCCACCATCTGAAAACAACCTAAAAGTGTCTATCAGTGGATGAATGTATTAAGAAACTGTGATACACCACCCACACACACACACACACACACACACACACACGCAAATGGAATATTATTTAACCTCAAAACAGAAGGAAATCCTGTCATTTGTGGTAACATGGATAAACCTGGAGGGCATTATGCTAAGTGCAATAAAGTAGAGAATGAAAAATATTGTATGGTATCACTTATACATGAAATATTTTTAACAAGTCAAATTTAGAGAAGTTGAAAGTAGAGGAAATAGGGAGAAGTTAGTAAAGGGGTGCAAGGTTTGTTATGGGTTGAGTAAGGAACACTGTGTTGTAGCACTGAAATTTGCTAAGAAAGTAGAAATAAATGTTCTCACCGAGTGAGGGGAAGTGTATATGTGAGGTGATGGATGTGTTAACATGATGGGGGAAGCCTTTTCACAATGTGTACACATATCAAATCATTACTTTTTATTCTTTAAATATATTACAACTTTGTTAATTATACCTTGATAAAGCTGGAAAAAAATGTTGTATGAAGACAGGAATTTTGTTTTATTTGCTGCTTTAGACCTAATTTTTATAATACTGCCTGGAACATGGGATAAATTAGTATTCTTTTTCCATTTCTCCAGTTGTAGTTTGTCATCATCTCTAGGTGCCCTGCACTTAATTTTCTCTTACTCTGCTTTCATTTTTGACCAACTATCTTTCTTTTTGAGATTTCTGTTCTATTTTGTTTACTACTTTCTGGCTTGGGGTAATTTGCTAAAATAAAATCCTTTCTGAGTTTTTATCTGCTTTGCTTTGTGTCTTCATTCACTGACATTGTCTTGCATTTTAATTTGAATACTATGGTTACTGCAGAAATGTTCATTTTACTTTACTTTTCCTAGTTAAAAAATATTAAGCAGCAAATTTTCAATACTAAGTATATCCTTGTTGTTTGTATATATACTGTAGAGGATACAAAAACATTTTAAGAAAAAGTAGCTTTCTTCATTGAGCTAAAAATATAGTTGGGCAGAAATAATTCCAGAAGAAATACAAAAATGTATACCTCAAAGTGATAGTTCTGTTATTACACACAACATAGGTTGAGAAGAGAAAGCTTGGTGTAGGATGATTTAGTTTCTCTTTGGCTTTGAGGTAAAGACATATTTTTCTCCTTACTCAGCCTTCTCTTTCATACAAAAGAGAATTTTGCTACCATTTTTTTGTTTTAAATTATTATTATAGAAAATTGAAAAGAAGAAAAATACTATAGTGGGCCTCAAGGACCCATCACCTAATTTTTGGTTTTCTTTTTTAATATTTTTATTGGAGTATAATTGCTTTACAATGGTGTGTTAGTTTCTGCTGTATAACAAAGTGAATCAGCTATACATATATCCCCATATATCCTCCCTCTTGCGTCTCCCTCCCATCCTCCCTATCCCACCCCTCTAGGTGGACACAAAGCACCGAGCTGATATCCCTGTGCTATGCGGCTGCTTCCACTAGCTATTTTATATTTGGTAGTGTATATATGTCCATGCCACTCTCTCACTTCGTCCCAGCTTACCCTTCCCCCTCCCCATGTCCTCAGCTCCATTCTCTAGTAGGTCTGTGTCTTTATTCCTGTCAGGACCCTAGGTTCTTCGGAACCATTTTTTTTTTTTTTAGATTCCACATATATGTGTTAGCATACAGTATTTGTTTTTGTCTTTCTGACTTACTTCACTCTGTTTGACAGTCTCTAGGTCCATCCACCTTACTACAAATAACTCAATTTCGTTTCTTTTTATGGCTGAGTAATATTCCATTGTATATATATGCCACATCTTCTTTATCCATTCATCTGTCAATGGACACAGGCTGCTTCCATGTCCTGGCTATTGTAAATAGAGCTGCAATGAACATTGTGGTGCCTGACTTTTTGAATTATGGTTTTCTCAATGTATATACCCAGCAGTGGGATTGCTGGGTCATATGGTAGCTCTATTTTTAGTTTTTAAGGAACCTCCATACTGTTTGCCATAGTGGCTCTATGAATTTACATTCTCACCAACACTGCAAGAGGGTTCCCTTTTCTCCACACCCTCTCAGGCATTTGTTGTTTGTAGATTTTTTGATGATGGCCATTCTGACTGCTGTGAGGTGATACCTCATTGTAGTTTTGATTTGCATTTCTCTAATGATTAGTGATGCTGAGCATCCTTTCATGTGTTTTTTGGCAATCTGTATAACTTCTTTGCAGATATGTCTATTTTGGTCTTCTGCCCATTTTTGGATTAGGTTGTTTGTTTATTTCATATTGAGTCGCATGAGCTGCTTGTATATTTTGGAGATTAATCCTTTGTCAGTTGCTTCATTTGCAAATATTTTCTCCCATTCTGAGGGTTATCTTTTCGTCTTGGTTATGGTTTCCTTTGCTGTGCAAAAGCTTTTAAATTTCATTAGGTCCTATTTATTTATTTTTGTTTTTATTTCCATTTCTCTAGGAAGTGGATCAAAAAGGATCTTGCTGTGATTTATGCCATAGAGTGTCCTGCCTATGTTTTCCTCTAAGAGTTTTATAATGTCTGGCCTTACCTTTAGATCTTTAATCCATTTTGAGTGTGTTTTTGTGTATGGTGTTAGGGAGTGTTCTAATTTCATTCTTTTTCATGTAGCTGTCCAGTTTTCCCAGCACCACTTATTGAAGAGTCTGTCCTTTCTCCATTGTATATTCTTGCCTCCTTTGTCAGATAAGGTGACCATATGTGTGTGGGTTTATCTCTGGGCTTGCTCTCCTGTTCCATTGATCTTTCTGTTTTCATGCCAGTACCATACTGTCTTGATTACTGTAGCTTTGCAGTATGGTCGGAAGTCAGGGAGCCTGATTCCTCCAGCTCCATTTCTCTTTCTCAATATTGCTTTGGCTATTCAGGCTCTTTTGTGTTTCCATAGAAATTGTGAATTTTTTTGTTCTAGTTCTGTGAAAAATGCCATTGGTAGTTTGATAGGGATTGCATTGAATCTGTAGATTGCTTTGGGTAGAATATGCATTTTCACAGTGTTGATTCTTCCAGTCCAAGAACATGGTATATTTCTCCATCTGTTTGTACCATCCTTAATTTCTTGCATCAGTGTCTTATAGTTTTCTGCCTACAGATCTTTTGTCTCCTTAGGTAGGTTTATTCCTAGGTATTTTATGCTTTTTGTTGCAATGGTAAATGGGAGTGTTTCCTTAATTTCTCTTTCAGATTTTTCATCATTAGTGTATAGGAATGCAAGAGATTTCTGTGCATTAATTTTGTATCCTGCTACTTTACCAAATTCATTGATTAGCTCTAGTAGTTTTCCGGTAGCATCTTTAAGATTCTCTATGTATAGCATCATGCCATCTGTAAACAGTGACAGTTTTTTACTTCTTTTCCATTTGTATTCCTTTTATTTCTTTTTCTTTTCTGATTGCTGTGGCTAGGACTTCCAAAACTATGTTGAATAATAGTGGTGAGAGTGGGCAACCTTGTCTTGTTCCTGATCTTAGTGGAAATGGTTTCAGTTTTTCACCATCCATCACCTAGTTTCAATAATTGTTGCCTCAACACCAATCTTTTTTCATTTATATCTGCTCCTAACTCCTCACCCATCCCCTTACTTTACCAATTCCTTACTTTAGCCAATTCCAAATACCAAATGATTTTATTTGTAAATATATCACTGTGAATCACTAAACAAACGGACCATTTAAAAACATTGCAACAATGTTAATATCATCAGAATATACTCAGTGTTCATATTGTCCCAGTTTTTTTTTGTTTTTTTACTTAAAATACAAAAAAGTTCTTTATATTTGCAATTAATATCTCTTTAAGAGTATTCTTTGTTGACACATGTTGAGTTTCTAAAACTAGAAATTTATTTCTTTAATTGTAAAATCTTTTGTCTAAGCTTAGCCTGGAGAAATATTTGATGTCAGCTATAACACTAGGAAGAAAATTGAGATATCAGAGGGTAATTTCTGTGAGAAATGATTCCTGATTCATTGGCTTGAGGATAAGAGCTTGAACTAAGCAGCCTAGAACTTCCTACTAATCAATCACTCTCTTATACATGGTAGTGGTCACTCTGATTGTGTTACCTCTAAGCGTGCATAGCCCCCTACCTAAAGTAATAATGAGTGATTCTCATGTCATAGGAATTCTTGGGCTGCCTTTTTATCAACATGGACTGTTATTCAATAGGAAGATAGTTATTCTATGTAAATGTTAATATTTATTTAATTTCTGCTGCCATAGCCTTATGTGATTTTTTTTTCTGTAATGAAAAGAAGTGTCGCACACTGTAACAGCAGTGATTGGAAATAACTCTTGAAATGTCAAGGAGTTTTTCTTTAAACAATAATTAGCAGATTAAATGCCAACAAGTACATTTAATAACCATGATATTTTGCATTTGGACCACAGCCAACATCATCAGTAAATGTAGTCCCTTAAGGATCACATAGCATTCTGATCTTGAATTGAAATGTTATTTGTTAAGGTATATTTTCATTATTCAACAGTAACCTTGACTATATAAGGTATGCATAGTGAGTCTGAAATGTTACACTGTACACAGAGTTTACTAAATTACAGGAAAGTATTTGAGAGTAAATGCCATGTCATTTTAGCTTTTCCCTTAAATTTTCTGATATAATTTTATAGCCCTACCATCAATATTCAAGTTTTCTGAATTCATATACAATGGTTTAGAAAATATGAACAGTAAATAAATAGTTAATCCAATGAATATTTATGTAATGCCTATTTATATGCCAGGTACTAGTCTAAGGAACATGTATAAAGCAGAGACTAAAACAAAAAAAATCCCTACCTTCATGGACCCTCCTTTAAATAACACTCACAAAAGGAAATAGGAAGAAGGAAGAGTTCTCATTTCTGGAAAACAAATATGAGTGTATTTATTAAATATCCAACATGTTACAGGCACTGTTCTAAGTAGCAGGGACAACAAAAGGAGTTGGAAACATTCCTTCCCTCCAGAATGATGTGAGAAGGCAATAGAGCATAGTCAGTCATAAGTAGCAGACTAGGCAAAATAAAATCACGAGAAGACTAAAAGCAACACTGGCAGATGAGAATAGTAGTGGGAGATGATAATGAAAGAGAAGGAAATAGAACATGAGAGGATATGAATATGGAATTTTCCCACCTTATTTTGATGGTAGATTCTTGGACAAAGAGATAAAATTGATTTAGATTTTAGTTTGCCATAGATTGACAAGCTGTTAAGAGTAACAATTTCAGATTGCTGAGTGTGGGAGCTGAAATGCACTTTAACAACTAGGTTAAGTCAAAGCAACAAAATATGTTGAAATAAAAGAAGTTTACTCAAGTTGATTCATCATTTGAACTAAATCAGAAGTACAAGGCTTTTAGGGATGGATATCTGATCCTATAATTGAAAGTTTATGAAAATTAACAAGTTTCTTCCTCTCATGATTTTTTTCTATAAAAAAAATTGGTATTGAAATCAGAAAAGTTTTCTTTGGGTACCTTTTGAATTTTATCATCCTATGTTTTTGTCTCTCATAAGCGGCCACTTTCTCTTCAATAGAATTATTGCTGACATAGGATTGCTGAAAATGAAAGGTCTCTGTTCACTATTTTCTAATCAATACTTCTCTAGAAGCAGTACTCCAAATTGTTTGTATGCTTTATATATAGAAAGTAAGTACACAAAATCTCTAAAGCAATCAGAAAATCTTCAGTGTCCTAAAAAATCAACAGAAGGATGGTTTAGAGTAGATAATCCTCCACAATATAAAGTCATTTAAAAATACAACAGTAATGAAAAGGTCTAAAGAGTCAAAATAAAGAAGATGTTACCCCTTACTGGACTCATAATAGGCCTCATAGTCCCAGTGATAAAGGTAATTAAATTTCAAAGACTTTAGCACTGGTAAATAGTTTAAAAACTTGACAGACTTGCTCAGTTAGATTCTATGCTTCAATTTGTACTGATTTGGAAAGCATATTGAGATGCTGCTGCTCTGTTCCAGGTGCAGCATGAAGCAGTTGGGCTCTGATAAAGAGCCTTTTGGAAGCAAAAATAAATACACAATGGACAATGAACACCTTCTCAGTAGGTCTGTATGCATTCACCTGTAAGTGTGGTTTTTAATCTGTCTTCACTAACCTGGTCAGACTATTAGGAAATTAAAAGCCATAAAGCACAAATTTTAGAAACTTTAAAGGACAAACAAAAGTAAAAGTGAAAACCAGAGAAGTAAAGGAGGAAGGAAAAACCTTGCCTTCTGAGGGACAAGTGATTTAAGCCAGGTCCTGGCAGAACAAATCATCAAAGGATCATCTGCACACATATTCCTGCTTACATATTGCTTTTCCTTTTTAAAGAAATATTTTCTGTTTTATGACCCTTGCAGAAATTTTGCCACTCTAGTGTGATTGTTATTTTTCTGTTTGCACAGGTACATTAAAAAGTAGGCAATGGGGAGCTAAGACTTTCAAGTAAAGATCAAACTTGTATACAGTAAAAGTTTTAAAAAGCTAAGATGGCAAAAGTAATCTGCTCATTGGATCTATTCCTAGTTCAGGAAAAATTGAATATTACATCTTGCAAATATCTGTTAAATGTAGCTGTGCTTAAAAGGTATTTCTGTACACAATTAAATGATATGAAGGCAGGTGCTGAGATGCAGTTTTCAAGCCAATGATCCAAGTTCTAAGAGTACTTAGGTATAAAAGCATAGATGAATAAATGCAATGAAAAATAATCTTCTGCACCTAACCCCCCTAGAATATAGTAGTAAGAAACACACTTTTAAAAGTTATTGTTATTACCAGGGCACATGAACAATATATTGTAGTATACATATGGATGAAGACGAACACAAAAGATTCATTTCACTGATAAATAATTATACTAAGATTATTGCAATTAGTCCACATAGGTTTCCAACCTCCAAGAAATATTGGAATCAGTGTCTCCTACAGGACATTGCTGACTCATCAGTCTCCTCTGTGAGAATTGGGGGGGGGAAAAAAAGACTTTCCTTCCTTGGGGCAGGCTTAGCCCAGGACCACGGTCATGGTTCTGCAACACTCACCCAGTTAGCCTAGCACCCTTATGCAAGACAGCCTTATAATCTGGCTCCTGGTCATGATGAAGTATTTCCAATGCTGCCTTCAGGTATAATGTAGACAAAGCTTTCATTGTACCTGACAAAGGTCCTGTACGTTTAAAGGAATTTAATTATTTATAAGATGATCTACTGCAAATGCTATTTGAGAAACTTGCAAATACATTTCTAGGTAAATGGACCAGCTAAAATCAGTTTATTATTATTATTATCAGCATTTGAAATGACAATGAAAAGTGAGGTGTAACGTTTAGTTAATTAATAAGACCAGAATATACTTCTATGGTCAAGAAATGATTTTTCATTCTAAGACACATTTGACAAGGGACTAAAAAATTAACTACATTTGTGAGAGTTTTTTAGTTTAGAAAAGTAAAAACGACAAGTATCCATTACCTTAAACACACAGTTCTAATTATCTTCAATAAGTATCTTCTCCACACACAAGGGCATTATTTGCACACTTATCTAGTCATGAAATGAAAACATATATAGACAATAGAAATTCTGTTGGTCAATCCATTTGAAACCCAGGCAAAGCAGAGAATCATAAAAATATATAGGTACATAATGTAAACATTTTAATTTTAACCTGAAACCTAATGTATATTAATTTATCATATATAACATATATATATTTTATATATGGTATATAATCAATACAATTTGACTTGTATTAATTATATTAAGTTTTATTCTCTTTTATAAATATAGAAAATATACTTACTTTAAAAACTGTGGGCAGAATCCTTGTAGAAGTTAACCAGTATTTGTAGTCAGTATAATTAGTTTCAGCCACTCATTGGTATAATTTTCCACTATAGAATGAATGTTTATGTCCCCCGAATTCCATATGTTTAAATCTTAATCCTCAATGTGATTGTATTAGGAGATGGAGCCTTTGGGAGATAATTAGGTCATGAGGGTAGAGCCCTCATGAATGGGATAGAACACTAGCTATTTCCCTATCTCTCTCTCTGTCTATAACTCTATCCCTTCCCCACGCCCCTTCCCACTCTCATGTGAAGGTACAGGGAGAAGATGGCTGTCTGCAAACCAGGAAGAGTGTACTTACTAGATACCAGATCTGCCAGAGCCTTGATCTTCAACTTCCCAGCCAACAGAACAGTGAGAAATAAATTTCTTTTACGTCACCCAGCCTATATAATTTGTTATAGCCACCTGAACTGAGTAAGACAATTACCTATATCAGGGTTTTGCTTTTCCATAACACTCAACTAGCCTTTATTAACATAAATGTTTACAAACATATTTCATATAATAATGCTTAAATGCTTAATTAAATTTCATAACTAGATTTCAAAATGCAGTTTGCGTAATCTAAGAAACACACAGATGAGTCTTTTTCATTGTATCATTGAGGTAGTGGAGTAAAACTACAGGAATGCAAAACAAATAGACAACAGCAACAGACAAAATAACAATGACAAAAAGTAGCATCTTCCAGCTACCTCACTCTAATGGCAGACTCTTCTATTTAATGTGTGAAGTTTAAGTAGGGAGACTATTAATACTTCCAATATACTACTTTTTCTGCCATTTTAAGTATTTGTTCTCTAAGATCCAAGTTACTTTGTTGCAGAAAAATGTAGATCAGCACTCATGAGAAGCCTAAAAATATGGTTATCCTATCCTTCATGCTTAGTAAGTCACATACAATTTGTGCAAAGTGTAGAATTACTGTTGTCTTGTATCTGTTGCTGTTCTGTTTTTCTTCTTTTAAGAGTTATCTAATATGTCATTGGAAATATTACTTGGCAGATTGGGTATTCACAGTCTGAAAAACACCTTGGTTCTAGCCTTATTTATCTGTCCCATGTCACTAAAAAATGCATACCTTTCTTAACTCACTTGACTTGTATAGCAAACCCTTTAAGCTATGATTTGAGTTCCATGATTTGGGAGAAAATTTTCCATTTCTTTATAATTTTTTAAGATGAAAGTGGGTAGGAAAAGAAAGGAGTTGGTTAAATATAGTATAAATGTAAAGCATCAGACATACTCATTGAAATTAACATCAAAATACTGAGTTTCTGGCATTTGCAATTTCTCACTTCAATGAAGGACTTTTATCCATATGCCAATAGTGTAAATTTACGTCAGTCTCAAAATTATATGCTTAGAATACAACATTATGTATTTTGGTGAAGGAGTAAATTTTATAATTATTCTATATGAGGGCTATCAATTGCATAATGTATAGATAAATTGACCCTTCTATGCTTTTCATAGTTGACAAAGATTTTTAATGAAAGGAAAAAATCAAGTATGCAATTGTTGCTCTGTTTATGCCTCATTGAATGACTAGGGTTCTCATTTTCCATTGGCTAATATTTGTGAGAAGGTAGAGTCTTTCCACATAAAATTACTAATTAAGAAAAAAAAGGAAAGGAAAGAAAAGAAAACCTAAGGCACTCAGTATCTAGCTGTCTATAGGAACATGTCAAGTCTATTAAAAATATTAAGTGGTATTCTATATGATCAATTGTTCTTTTTTCTTCTAAGAGATAAAAATGTGCTTTATTAATTTTAAAATTCTAAATATATATTAATTCCACAATGTTTTCTTTTATTTTTTTTTCTGTGTGTATTTTGGGGAAATATAATGGGTTTCTGGAACCTCTAAGAGACCCTTCCTCCAATGGGATCTGGATAAAACAAGACCCAACTACATGCTGCCTACAAAGGATTCACCTCAGCTTTAAGGATACACAGAGACTGAAAGTAAAATGTGGAAAAAAGACATTCCATGCAAACAAAAACCAAAAGAAAGCTAGGGTTGCTATACTTATATCAGACAAAAACTTTAAAGACTGTAATAAGAGAAAAAGAAGGTCATTATCATTGTATAATGATAAAGGGGTCAATCCACAAAAAGGATATAATATTTGTATATATTTATGCACCCAACATAAAAACACCTAATATATAAAGCAAATATTAACAGACAAAGAAAACAGCAATACAAAAATAGTAGGGGACTTCAATACCACACTTTCATCAATGAATAGATCATCCAGCAGAAAATGAATAAGTAAACATGAAAGTTAAATGACATGTTAAACCATAAGGACTTGAAGAACATTTGCTGACAGTTCCATCAAGAAGCAATAGAATACAGATCCTTCTCAAGCACACATGGAGCATTCTCTAGGACAGATCATATGTTTGTTAGGACACAAAACAAGTCTCAAAAAATTTAAGAAGACTGAAATCATACCAAGCATCTTTTACAACCACAGTGGTGTGAAAATAGAAATCAGTTACAAGAAGAAAACTGGAAAATTCACAAATATTTGGAGATTAAACCACATGCTACTGAACCAAATGGGTCAAAGAAAAAAAAGTGCAATCAAAAAATATCTTGAGGGCTTCCCTGGTGGTGCATTGGTTGAGAGTCCACCTGCCGATGCAGGGCACACAGGTTCATGCCCCGGTCCGATCCCACATGCCGCAGACTGGCTGGGCCCATGAGCCATGGCCACTGAGCCTGTGCTCTGCAATGGGAGAGGCCACAACAGTGAGAGGCCCGTGTACCACAAAAAAAAGAAAAGAAAAAAATATCTTGAGACAAATGAATGGGAAATGCAACATACCATAACCTATGGGATGCAGCAAAACAGTTCTAAGAGGGCATTTCCTAGCCATGAATGCCTATATAAAAACAAGCACAATCTCAAATAAACAATCTAACTTTTTACCTCAAGAAACTAGGCAAAAATAACAAACTAAGCCCAAAGTTAGAAGAAAAAAAATTACAGATTAGAGCATAAATAAATGAAATAGAAACAAAAGACAATAGAAAAAAGATCAATGAAACTGAGCTGTTGTTTTTACAAAAGATAAATTTGAAAAATATTTAGCAAGACTTATAAAGAAAAAAGAGAACTCAAAATCAGAAAAGAAAGAGGAGACTTAACAATTGATAGCCTAGGTTTACAAAGGCTCATCAGATAATACTATGAACAATTTTTATGCCAACAGAATGGACAGCCTATAAGAAATGAATATCTATCTTCCTAGAAACATCCACCTACAAGGAATATATCATGAATAGAATATATCATGAATAAATAGAAAATCTAAATAGAACAGTTACTAGGAAGCAGATTGAATCAGTAATCAAAACACTGCCAACAAATAAAAGTCAAGGACCAGATGGCTTCACCAGTGAATTCTATTAAACATTTAAAGAAAAATTAATACCAATCGTCTCAAACTCTTCCAAAAACTAGGAGAGGAGGGAACACTTTCAAACTCAGTTTATGAATCCAGCATTTAACCTGGTACCAAAGCCAAACAATGACACTACAAAAAAAGAAAATTACAGGCCAATATCCCTGATGAACACAGATGCAAAAGTTTTCAACAAAATATTGGCAAACCAAATTCAATAGTATGTTAAAAAGATCATACACCATGATCAAGTGGTATGTATTTCAGTGATGCAAAGATAGTTTGACATCTGCAAATCAATATGATGATACATCACATTATAAGATGAAGGATAAAAATTATACACAACCATACAAAATCTATGGGATGAAATAAAAGCAGTTCTTAGAGGGAAGTTCATACTGATACAGGCCTTCCCCCCAAAAACAAGAAAAATCTCAAACAACCTAACCTACCACTTAAAACAATTAGAAAAAGAAGAACAAATAAAACCTAAAGTCAGCCAAAGGAAGGAAATAATAAAGATCAGAAAGGAAATAAATAAAACAGATTAAAAAACAATAGAAAAAAGTCAATAAAACCAAGAGCTGGTTCTTTGAAAGGGTAAACAAGATTTAAAATCCTCTGGCCAGGTTCACTAAGAATAGAGAGAGAACCCAAATAAAATAAGAAATGAAAAAGGAGACATAATAACAGATACCACAGAAATACAAAAAACCATAAGGGAATACTATGAACAATTATATGCCAACAAATTTGACAACATAGAAGAAATGGACAAGTTTCTAGAAATATACAGCTCACCAAAAATGAATCAAGAAGAAATAGATAATATGAACAGACTGATTACTAGAGGTGAAATAGAATCTATAATTTAAAAACTCCCTACAAACAAAAGTCCAGGACCAGATGTCTTCATAGATGCAGTCTCCTAAACATACAAAAAAGAACTTTTATACCAATCCTTCTCAAACTCTTCCAAAAAATTGAAGAGGAGGGAATACTCCCAAAGATAAAGCCACCATCACCCTGATATCAAAAACAGACAAAGACACTACCAAAAAAGATTACAGGTTGATATTTTTGATGAATATAGATGCAAAAAAATCTCAACAAAATATTAGCAAACCATATCCAACAACACATAAAAAAGATCATACACCATGACCAAGTGGAATTCATCCCAAGTTCACAAGGATGTTTCAACATACCAAATCAATCAATGTGATACACCACATTAAAAAAACCCCACAAATGATCATCTCAATAGATGCAGAAAAAGCATTTGACAAAATTAAACATCGATTCATAATAAAAACTCTTAGCAAAGTGGGTATAGAGGGAACATATCTCAACATAATAAAAGACATTTATGACAAACCCACAGCCAATATAATACTCAATGGTGAAGCTAAAAGCTTTTCCACTAAAATATGGAACAAGATAAGGATGCCCAGTCTCACCTCTTCTATTCAACATAGTATTGGAAGTCCTGGCCACAGGAATCAGAGAAGAGAAAGAAATAAAATGTAGGGAAGGGAAGAGGTAAAATTGTCATTATATTCAGAAGACATGATTCTGTATATAGAAAACCTGAAAAACTCCACACTAAAACTACTGGAATGAATTCAGCAAGTTAGCAGGATACAAGATTAACATACAGAAATTGGTTGCATTTGATTATACTAACAATGAAATATCGGGGAATGTAAAAAAATAATACCCTTCAAAATCACACCCCCAAAAGTAAAATACTTAAAGACTTATACACTGAGAACTATAAAACATTAATAAAGGAAGTTAAAGATGATTCAAAGAAATGGAAAGATACCCCACACTTCTTGGATTGGAAGAATTAATATTGTTAAAATGGCCATAGTACGCAATCTACTAATTTAATGCAATACCTATCAAAGTACCTATGACATTTTTCACAGAACTAAAACAAATAATCCTAAAATTTATATGGAACAATAAAAGACACAGAATTGCCAAAGCAATCATGAAGAAAAAGAACAAAGTAGGAGGCATAACCCTCCTGGACATCAGACAATACTACAAAGCTACAGTAAACAAAACAGTGTGATGTTGGCACAAAAACAGACATGTGGATCAATGGAACAGAACAGAATAGAAAGCCCAGAAATAAACTCACCCAGCTATGGTCAATTAATCTTCAACAAAAGAGGCAAGAATATACAACGGGAAAAAGACAGTCCCTTCAGCAAGTAGTGTTGGGAAAGCTGGACAGCCACATTTAAATTATGAAGTTAAAACACACCCTCTCAGCATACACAAAAATAAACTCAAAATGGCTTAAAGACTTAAACATAAGACATGACACCATAAAACTCCTAGAAGAGATCATAGGCAAAACATTCTCTGATATAAATTGTACCAATGATTTCTTAGGTCAGTCTCCCCAGGCAATAGAAATAAAAGCAAAATAAACAAATGGGACCTAATCAAACTTACAAGCTTTTGTACAGCAAAGGAAACCATAAACAAAATGAAAAGACAACCTACAGAATGGGAGAAAATATTTGCAAACAATGTGACCGACAAGGGCTTAATTTCCAAAATATACAAACAGCTCATACAACTCAACAACAGAAAAACAACCCAATTGAAAAATGGGCAGAAGACCTAAACAGACATTTCTCCAAAAAATAAATACAAATGGCAAAGAGGCACATGAAAAGATGCTCAACATCACTAATTATTAGAGAAAAGCAAATCAAAACTACAATAAGGTACCACCTCACTGGTCAGAATGGCCATCATTAAAAAGTCTACAAATAACAAATACTGGAGAGGATTTGGAGAAGAGGGAACCCTCCTACACTGTTCATGGGAAGGTAAGTTGGTATAGCCACTATGGAAAACAGTATGGAGGTTCCTTAAAAAACTAAAAATAGAATTACCATATGATCCAGCAATCTCACTCCTGGGCATATATCCAGACAAAAAGATACATGCGCCCCTATGTTCATAGCAGCACTATTCACAATAACCAAGATATGGAAACAACCTAAATGTCCATCGACAGATGAATGGATAAAGAAGATGTGGTATACATATATACAATGGAATACTAGTTAGCCATAAAAAGAATGAAATAATGCCATTTTCAGGAACATGGATGCAACTAGAGATTATCATACTAAGTGAAGTAAGTCAGAAAGAGAAAGAAATACCATGTATCACTTATATGTGGAATCTAATATGTGACACAAATGAACCTATTTACAAAACAGAAAGAGACTCACAGAGATAGAGAACAAACTTGTGGTTGCCAAGGGAAGGGGTTTGGGGAAGGGATGGAGTAGGAAGTTGGAATTAGCTGATGTAAGCTATTATATATGGAATGGATAAACAACAAGGTCATAATATATAGCACAGAGAGCTATATGGGAAATAACATAAAAAAAGAATGTGTGTGTATATATATATATATATATATATATATATGTATTACTGAATCACTTTGCTGTACAGGAGAAATTAACACAACATTGTAAATTAACTATACTTCAATAAAAAAATTTTTTTAATTATATGAATGCCTCAACAGATGTAGAAAAAGCATTTGACAGCATTCAACATCCTTTCATGATAAAAAAACTCTCAACAATCTGGGTATAGAGGGAATATACCTCAACATAATAAAGGCCATATATGACAAGCTCACAGCTAATATCATACTCAATGGTGAAAAATGGAAAGCTTTTCCTCTAATATCAGAAGGAAGACAAGGATGCCCATTCTCACCATTTTTATTCATCATAGTACTGAAAGTCCTAGCCAGAGAGATTAGACAAGAAAACGAAATAAAAGGCACCTGAATCCGAAAGGAAGAAGTAACGCTATCTCTATTTGCAGATGATATAATATTATATATATAGAAATCCCTAAAAGCCTGACCAAAAAACCTGTTAGTACTAATCAACGAATTCAGTAAAGTTGCAGGATACCAAAGCAATATACAAAAATCTGTTTCAGTCCTATACATTAATAACAAACTGTCAGAGAATTTAAGAACACATTCTATTTACAATTGTGTTAAAAAATACTTAGAAACAAATTTAGCCAAGGAGGTGAAAGACCTGTATACTGAAAGCTATAAGACACTGATGAAAAAATTGAAGAACACACAAATAAATGGAAAGATATTCCATGCTTATTGATTGGAAGAATTAAAATGTTAAAATGTCCATACTCCTTAGAGCAATCTACAGATTCAATTCAATTCCTATCAAAATTCCAATGACTTTTTTCTTTTTTATATAACAAACAATCCTAAAACCACAAAAGACTTCAAATAGACAAAACAACCTTGAGTAAGAATAAAGCTGCAGGCATCACATTTCCTGATTTCAAACTATATTACAAAGCTATAGTAATTATAGTATGGAATGGGTATTAAAACACACACATAGATCAATGGAGAAGAATAGAAAGCCC
This sequence comes from Lagenorhynchus albirostris, assembly GCF_949774975.1. NCBI lineage: Eukaryota > Metazoa > Chordata > Mammalia > Artiodactyla > Delphinidae > Lagenorhynchus > Lagenorhynchus albirostris. Next base: position 51,470,660 of record NC_083095.1, read on the forward strand.
AGAAATACACCCACTCATACATGGTCAATTAATTTATGACAAAGGAGCCAAGAATACACAATGGGGAAAGGGCAATAAATGGTGTTGGTAAAACTGACCCTTATCTTACACCATACACAGAAACTAACTCAAAATGAGTTAAAGACTTGAAATGTAAGGCCTGAAATCATAAAACTACTAGAGGAGAAGATAGGAAGTGAGGTCTTTGGCATTGGCCTTGGCAAAGATTTTTTTGGATTTGACACCAAAAGCAATGGTAATAAAAGCAAAAATAAACTAGTGTGAAGACATCAAAATAAAAAGCTTCTGCTCAGCTCAGGAAGTCAACAAAATGAAAAGACAATGTACTGATTGGGAGAAAATATTGGGATTGACATATACACACTACTATATATACAATAGGTAACTAATAAGAACCTACTGTATAGCACAGGGAACTCTACTCAATACTCTGTAATGATCTATATGGGAATAGAATCTTAAAAAGAGTGGATATATGTATATGTATAACTGATTCACTTTGTTGTACACCTGAAACTAACACAACATTGTAAATCAATTATACTCCAATAAAAATTAATTTAAACAAAAGAAAAAACAAGGAATAACAAGTGTTGGAGAAATAACAAGATGTGGAGAAAAGGGAACCCTTTTGCACTTTTGGTGGGAATGTAAATTGGTACAGCCACTATTGAAAACAGTATAGAGATTCTTCAAAAATTAAAAATAGAACAACCATATAATCTAGTAATTCCACTTCTGTTTTTTTTCTTTCTTTTTCACTTTCTTTTTTTGGGAGGCAGAGGGCACACAGGGTGGGAAGTAGCCCAATGCCTCCTCGTGAGACCCAGGACAATGGTAGTCAGAGTCAGGGACACCGCAGTGGCCAGGCCTAAACCCAACATCACGGAGGTGGGAGAGGAGGTCAACACTTCCACACCATGGTCACTAAGTCTTTCCCACAAAGATCTCTGGCCCCGCTGTAACATCCAGAGGAAATGAAAACACTAAGTCAAAAAGATAGCTGTACTCCCACATTCATTGCAGCATTATTTACAGTAGCCAGACATAGAAACAACCTAGGTGTCCATCAGCAGATCAATGGATAAAGAAAATGTGTCATGGTGTGTGTGTGTGTGTGTATATATATATATATATATATATATATACAATGTAATATTATTTAGCCATAAAAGAGAGGAACTCCTGCCGTTTGTGACAATACGTACAGACCTTGAGGGCATTATACCAAGTTAAATAAGTCAGGCAGAGAAAGACAAATATCATATGATATCACTTATATGTGGAATCTAAAAAATGGTACAAATGAGCTTATTTACAAAGAAATAGAATCAAAGTTATAAAAAACAAACTTATGGTTACCAAGGGGGAAAGGGGCAGGGAGGGATAAATTGGGATACTGGGATTGACATATACACACTACTATATATAAAATAGATAACCAATAAGGACCTACTGTATAGCACAGGGAACTCTACTCAATACTCTGTAATGACCTAAGTGCGAAAAGAATCTAAGAAAGAGTGGATATGTGTACATGTATAACTGATTCACTTTGCTGTACAGCAGAAACTAACACAACATTGTAAATCAACTATACTCCAATAAAAATTAAAGAAAAAAGAATCTATGTCATTTAAAAGGGAAAACTATGGAGGTTATACAATCTACCCAATGTCTTCAGTACCTTAGGGACAAGTCCACTTATCTTGGTGGTATAGAGACATTTTGAGCCTTAGAACATTGCCTGGCATTTTGTATGAGTCAAAACATGTTTGCTCAACATGAAAACAAAAAATAACTTTTAGTTTCAGCAGTCTAGCATATTTTTATTATTCTAACTGAATATCTCCCAGGATATTTGTTAAGAAACAACATTTATATGTTACATATAAACATCCCTGGTGGCGCAGTGGTTGAGCGTCCGCCTGCCGATGCAGGGGACACGGGTTCGTGCCCCGGTCCAGGAGGGTCCCACGTGCCGCGGAGCGGCTAAGCCCGTGAGCCATGGCCGCTGAGCCTGCGCGTCCGGAGCCTGTGCTCCGCAACGGGAGAGGCCACAACAGTGAGAGGCCCGCGTACCACAAAAAAAAAAAAAAAAAAATTTTAAACATCACTAGAGTCTTGAAAAGCAACTTGATTGGAAACCCTTCTATAGATAATCTGTGGGCCAAAAGAAGACAGGAAATTATAAATTTTTAAATGTCATTAAATAGATATTTTAAAAAACAAGAATAAATACCACAAATAGCATCTCCTTACACAATTAACTGAATATGTGATGTGTAGCCATTACAAATCCTGCTTTGAGAGGTAACTCTAATAGGTACAAATTAAAAGGCAGGCTCTCTCACTCACGATAATTCTCATATTGATGATTCACACTCCTCCATCCCTTTGAAGAACCAATTTTCCTCTCCATTGACCTTTCTCCTCAAGGACATCTAAAGGGGTTTGTTGCATGATGCTTTTTCTCTAGTACAGTGATTGGTCTTAAAGTAGATTCATGACCCACTTGGCCAGTAATATACATCATATCCTGGCCCCTATGATTGCTCTAGGACAGTGTTTACCAAACTTTCCTGATGCTAAGAAATCGCGTGCTAAAGATACTGCTTTCCAGGCCTTTCTCCTGGTGATTCAGATCTAGTTATTCTGGGATGGGGACTGAGAATTGGTAGTTTAACAAGTCTTCTGATTAGGAAGTTTTGAAATGTTTTACTCTAAAGCAGTGCTTCTCAAACTTTGCCCTGGGGGATTAAAACTCCAAATATTGAGATCCCACTTCATAACAATTAAATCAGAATCTCTGGAAGTAGGAAAGAGGCATCAATGTTATTTTTGAAATTCTGAGGATTACCAGCATTAGACTCATTTGAGAGCTCATTAGAAATGTAGACTCTCAGACTCTACTACAGACTTACCTATTGTTTATAATCAGAATTTTCATTTTAGCAAAATTCTCAGGTGGTTGTTAGGCACATTAAAGTTTAAGAAGCACTACTGGGTAGCGTTCTGATCAAAGTGAGGCAAGGGATTTTCTAAATTGAGCTGGGCAAGTGCTTCCTCTTTAGTGAAGGTGGAAGAACATGAGGCCAGCAACAGTCATTTCTACCCTCCCCATGACTGAATCATGTGAGTTGGTGAGTTAAGTCTTTTTCTTGCAAGCAAAAATGTTCTAATTCAGTAAGCTTCTTCTAAAACCACCTTCATTCAGTTAAAAAATATTAATCTTTCATAGTGAACTGCTGAGGCCCCTTCTATTTTAAGTTTTGTTGTTTTAAGTTTTTAAAATTCCCTATTTGTTTAAAGTTTAATTGACTTCCTTGCCCTTGCATTTTTTTTTCAATTTCCTATCTTTGCAAAATGAACATGTAACTGTGTGACCTTTTCCTATATAATCAAGATGCTAAAAGTATATTTTTCCTGGGCTTGCTCTAATACTTACTCATTGAGAGATTACTTCTCTCTCTACCACTCTCATACCCCAGTACAATGAGAGGTGGGGATAATGATTATTATTCTTTTGTTCTGTGGTGTAAATGGATTTGTAAGTATATAAAGAGATTGGATATTTTAAAAATTGAGGGGAAATTAGAAACTCTAATTGTTACAAAAACAAAATCACAGATGATGAAGTAATTTAAGTGTGTGTTTCCATTATTGTAACGTAAAATGAATCCTTGAGATAGTGACTTGGTATCATTGGTAAGCTATTTCAAATGATTTAATTCAAGTATTAGAAATATTATTTGAAGGAAAGAGGTGCTGCAGTTCTTTGTTGGGTGGCTTCTATGAGCCAAATGTATGTTAGGACCTAGAAGAAGTTGTGACAAAGTGGTCAACAAGCCATCTGGCCTCTGGGACAGCAACTACAACGTTGCCTGTAAGCCTGACTAAAGATTGCACTCTACCAGAGTGCTGAAGAAAAGAAAATCTCTTGAGATCTTACTGAGAAGTGGGATAGTGAAGCACTGTAGTTTTCACATTTTTTCCTTGTTCTAAATTCCCTAATGGCCTCTCAGTTCTAGAGGCAGCAACATAAGCACAGACTACTGGCCTGTCCCAATGACCTTCACAAAGCCCCAGACAACTATTTTTTGGGGGTAGATTTCCCACCCAACTTCTCACACATCATGAGGGAGGACTTATTAGATTCACAATAACAATTTGTCAAAATACTATACAAAGCAATCTACAGATTCAATGCAATCCCTATTAAAATCCCAGTGGCAGTTTTATAGAAATAGAAGAAAATATTAAAATTTTAAAAAAAGTTCTTCCTTCAGAAATAATTTACTGTCTTAATCTTCCAGATATTTTTTGTATTTTGTGTCTAAAGGACCCAAGACTTGTGTGAATTAAGGTAGGTCATGTCAGGTCATCACATAAGGTCCTTTAAGGCATTTTTCTACAGAAATACAGAGAAGTGTTTTTGTTTTCCTTGGAGAGATAAAAAGAATGAAGGTGATATCAGCCTTCATACAAGCAGTTCTGCTTATATAAGAAACCCCAAGAGCCAATGCTCAAACTTGGCAGACAGTAATATCCCATCATATATTTTTTTTGCTTTGTTTATTGTTTCTTTCCTTTATTTTTTAGATTATTTCTTAACTTTAAATAACTTTGTAAAATTGCTTACTTTAAATCAGTTAAATCCCCACCATAACAAATTCTAGTCTCCTACTTCATCTTCAAGTAATTGACTCTCCTAAATAATTATAAATATGCTCTGTTAATAGCCACTTTTAATCAGGAATTCTGTCCTTCAGTGAAATGTTACCAACATTTTACCATATTTTGAAATACCATGGGGAGTAATGTCAGTAAGATGATAGAGTAGGAAGGACCAGATCCCCTTTTCCCCTGACAATCACACTGATTTGGCAACAATTCAAAAACAAATTCCTTTCCTGATAAATCAGAAAATAATTGAAAGGCTCCAAACCCTGGGAGAATGCAAAACTAGACTCACTGAAGCTGGTAAGGGTATTTGGGACACCTTCTTGCCAGTGACCCTTCCCCTGGAACAGTGCCATATAATCAAGGAGAGACCCCCTAGCTCCCAACCTCACCTAGGGGAGGGAGGGATTGGCTCAAATGTTTAGTTACCTAAACATATCTGAGGGGGCTCTTCAGAGGTCTGGCTTCTGAGTTGCCAGTTTTGGAGTTCTGACAGATCCAGCACATCCTAGCTGTCCAGGGGAAAGGCAGAAGCTTAGTCTGGAAGATGCCATTGATCCTGTCCCCTGGCTCTGCACACAATGAGTGGACAATACAACAGTTGCCTACTTCTCCATGGTGAGGGAAAGAATCTCAGGCTACAATGATTGGTAAGGATCTTCCCCTGTATGAGGCTGGTCCATGAAGACATAGAGTGGCTGAATGGATTAAATAAATCAATCAAACAAACAAAAAAGAGACCCAACTATATGCCCTCTGCAAGAAACTTACCTTAGATTTAAGAACACACATAGGCTAAAAGTGAAGAGATGGAAAAAGATATCCCTTGCAAATGGTAACCAAAAGAAAGGAGTGGTGGCTATACTTATATCATACGAAATAGACTTTAGAGTTCAAAACTGAAACAGGAGAAAAAGCAGGACATTATGTAAAAATAAAGGAGTTAATTCTCCAGGAAGATGTAACAGTTATAATTATATATGAACCCAATGTAGTAAGCACCTAAATATATAAGGCAGGCAAAAACAGATATGAAGGACGAAATATACAGCAATAAAATAATAGGAGACTTCAATACCCCTTTCAATAATGAAAAGAACATCCAGACAGAATATCAATAAAGAAACAAAGGACTTGAATAACACTACAGACCAGTGGACCTATAAGACATATATAGAACATTCCACTCAACAGCAGCAGAATACACAACTCTATTTAAGCACGCACATCTCTCTCTAGAACAGATCACAAGTTAGATCACAAAACAAGTTTTAAAAATTTAAGAAAATTGAAATTATACCAGTTATTTTTTCTGACCACAGTGGAATGAAACTTAGAAATCAAAGAAGTCAAAATGGAAAATTCACAAATGCATGGAAATTAAGCAGTATGCTCTTAAACAACCATTGGATTAAAGAAGAAATTTAAAAACTAGAAAATACCTTGAGACACACAAAAACAACAACAAAAAGATATACCAAAACTTATGGTATGCAGCAAAAGCAGTACTAAGAAGAAAGTTCATAGTGACAAACATCTACACTAAAAAAGAAGAAAGATCTCAAATCAACAGCATAACAGTATATCAGGAACTAGAGAAAAAGAACAAACTAAATGCCAAATTAGCAGAAGGGAGGAAATAAAGATTAGAGCAGAAATAAATAAAAATAAACTAAAAAAAGAAAAAAATGAAATGAGTTGTGGTTTTTTGTGAAAAAAAAAAACTAAACACATAAACTGGCCAACCCTCAGATAGACTAACATGAAGAGAGAAGACTTAATAAATCAGAAGTAAAAGGAGACTAATACTACAAAAATAAGAGTCATAAGAGACTGCTATGAATAATTATATGCCAAAAAACTGAATGACCTAGGTGAAATGGATACATTCCTAGAAACATAAAACCTACTAAATCTAAATTGGAAAGAAACAGAAAGTCTGAAAAAACCCATAACTAGTTTGGAGATTAAATAAGTTACCAAAACTACTCAAAGAAAAGCTGAGAACTGGATGGTTTCATTGGTGAATTCTATCAAATATTTAAAGAATAATGAACACCAATCCTTCTGAAACTCTTCTGAAGAAATTAAAGAGGAGAGAACACTTCCAAACTTATTTTATGAGGCAAACATTATCCTGATACTGAAGCTAGACAAAACACTACAAGAAAAGAAAACTACAGACCATATGCCTGATGAATACAGATGCAAAAATCTTCAAAAAATATCAGGAACCAGAATCCAACAGCATATTAAAAGGATCATACACCATAACCAGGTGGGACTTATTGCTGGGAGGCAAGAACAGCTAAATATATGAATATCTAGTAATATGATACATTACATTAATAGAATAAAGGATAAGAATCACATGATTATCACAATAAATGTCAAAAAAACCTATTTGACAAAATTCAACACCCTTTCATGATAAAAACTCAACAACCAGGAATAGAAGGCTATTTCCCCAATCTAATAAAGACTATATTTGAAGAACCTACAGATAACATCATACTCAACAGAAAATAACTGAAAGTTTTTCTTCTAAGACCAGGAAAAAGGAAAGGATGTACACCATCACCACTTCTATTTAATGTAGTACTGGAAGCCCTCATCAGAGCAATTAGGCAAGATAAAGAAATAAAAGAGGGCTTCCCTGGTGGCGCAGTGGTTGAGAGTCCACCCGCCGATGCAGGATACACGGGTTCGTGCCCCGGTCCGGGAAGATCCCACATGCCGTGGAGCGGCTGGGCCCGTGAGCCATGGCTGCTGAGCCTGCGGGTCTGGAGACTGTGCTCCGCAACGGGAGAGGCCACAACAGTGAGAGGCCGGCGTAACGCAAAAAACAAACAAAAAAAAACGGCATTCAAATTAGAAAGGTAGTAGTAAATTTTTAGATGTCACTGTTTTTAGATGATATGATCTTATATATAGGAAACCGTAAAGACTCCATAAAAACTGCTAGAACTAATAAGTAAATTCAGTGCAATTTCAGGATAAAAAATCAACATACAAAAATCAGTTGCTTTTCTCTACACTAAAGATGAACTATACAGAAAGAAAGTAGGAAAACAATATTATTTACAACAGCACCAAAATGAATAAAATACTTAGGAATAAACTAAGGAGGTGAAAGACTTGAATACTGAAAACTACAAAATATTGGTAAAAGAAATTAACTAGACACAAACAAATGGAAAGATGTCTCATTTTCATGGATTGGAAGACCTGATATTCTTAAGATGTCCATTACTATCCAAAGCAATCTACAGATTCAATGCAATCCCTATAAAAATCCCAGTGGTAGTTTTATAGCAATAGAAAAATATTAAAATTTAAAAAAAAGAAGTTACAATAACCAGAATAGTATGTTACTGGCACACAAACAAACTTATAGACCAGTAGAACAGAATAGAGAACGCAGAAATAAACCCATGCATCCCATGCATAAAAAGTCAAATGATATTTCACAAAAACACACAATGGGGAAAGGACAGTCTTCAGCAAATGACACTGGGAAAACTGAACAACCACATGCAAAAAAAAAAAGAAAGAAAAAACAAAGAAATTGGACCCTTATCTTACACCTTACTCAAAAATCAAATCAAAGTGGGATTAAAGACTTAAAATATAAGACCTAGAACTTTAACCCTCATAGAAGAAAACATAGGAAAAAATTTTCATGATATAAGTCTTGGCAAAGATTTGACGGATATGACACCAAAAGCAGAGGCAATAAAAATAAAAGTAAACAAGTGGCACTACATCAAACTAAAGAGCTTCAGCACAGCGAAGGAAATAAGCAACAAAGCAAAAAGGCAACCCACAGAATGGGAGAAACTATTTGCAAACCATGTATATGATGAGGGGGTAATATCCAAAATATATAAGGAATTCCTATAACTTAATAGTTAAAAAAAAACCCTGATAACCCAATAGGCTAAGGACATATATAAATTTTCTGCAAAGAAAACTTAAAAATGACCTACCTATATTAAAAAAATGCTCAATATCACTAATAATCAGGGAAATGTAAATCACGACCATAATGAGCTGTCACCTCACACCTGTCAGTATGATTATTATCAAAAAGCAAAAGACAAAAGAAAAACAAACTGAAACCAAACTTAGCAGAAGGAAGGAAATAATAAAGATTAGAGCAGAAATAAATGAGAGATCAGGAAAACAATAGAAAAGACTAAACTGTTTGTTCTCTGAAAAGATAAAATTGAAAAATCATTAGCTAGACTAACCAGGGAGAAAAGAGGGAGGACACAAATGAACAAACCAATAAATGAAATAAGAGACAAGTGATACCACAGAAATACAAAAGATCATAAGAGGCTACTCTGAACAACTGTATGCCAACAAACTGGACAACCTAGAAAATGCAAAATTTCTTAGAAACATATAAACTACCAAGACTAAATCAGGAATAAATAGAAAATCTGAATAGACCAATTACTAGAAAAGAGATTGAATCAGTAATCAAAAATTTCCCAACACAGAGAAGCCCAGAATCAAATGGCTTCATTGGTGAATTTTACCAAACATTTAAAGGGGAATTAATGACAATCTTCCTCAAATATATAGAGAATTCATACAACTTAATAGCAAAACCCCAAATATCCAGGTAAAAATGGCAGGACAGGAATAAAGACGCAGACGTATAGAATGAACTTGAAGACATGGTGGGGGGAGGGAGGGGAAGCTGGGACGAAGTGAGACAGTAGCACTGACATATATGCACTACCAAAGGTAAAACTGATAGCTAGTGGGAAGCAGCTGCATAGCACAGGGAGATCAGCTAGGTGCTTTGTGACCACCTAGAGGGGTGGGATAAGGAGGGTGAAAGAGAGGCTCAAGACGGGGGGGATATGAGGATAAATGTATATGTGTAGCTGATTCACTTTATTATACAGCAGAAAGTAACAAAACATTGTAAAGCAATTATATTCCAATAAAGATGTTAAAAAAAAAATGGACAAAGGACCTGAATAGACATTTTTCCAAAAAAGAGGTATACAAATGACCAATAGGTACTTGAAAGATGCTCAACATCACTAGTCATTAGAGAAATGCAAATAGAAACCAAAACGAAATATCACTTCACACCTGTTACAAAAGCCATAATCAAAAAGATAAAAGATAGCAAATGCTGGTGAGGATGTGGAGAAAAGGAAACCTTTTGCATTGTTGGTGAGATTATAAACTGGTACAGCCACTATGGAAAACAGTATGGAGCCTCCTCAAAAAATTAAAAATAGAACTACCATATGACTCAGCATTTCTATTCCTGGGTACGTATCAGAAGAAATGAAAATACTAATTTAAAAACATACAGGCACCCCTATGTTCATTGCAGCATAATTTACATTAGCCAATATATGGAAACAATCTGTGCCCACCAACAGATGAATGAATAAAGAAGATACACACACACACACACACGAATATTATTTAGCCTTAAAAATGAGGAAATCCTGCCATTTGTGACAATATAGATGGACCTTGAAAGCATTATACTAAGTGAAACAAGTCAGACAGAGAAAGACACATACAGTATGATCTCAGTTATATGTGGAATCTTAAAAAAGAAGACCAGACTTGTGGTTACCAGAGGATGGGGATGGGAGTGGAAGAAGGTAATCAAAAGTTACAACCTTTCAGTTTTAAAATATATAAGTACTAGGTATGTAATGTACAACATGATGACTATAGTTCACACTACTGTATGATATATATGAAAGTTGTTAAGAGAGTAAATCTGAAGAGTTCTCATCACAAGGAGACTTTTTTTTCTTTTTATTGTATCTATATGAGAGGATGGATATTAACTAAACTTATAGTTATCCTTTCACAATGTATATAACTCAAATCATTATGATGTACATTTTAAAGTTATACAGTGATGTATGTAAATTATATGTCAATAAGAGTGGAAAAATCCCCAAAGACAACAAATATTTAAGGATGTGCAGAAATTAGAACCCTGGTACACTCTTGGTGGGAATGCAAAATGGTGTAGCCACTATGGAAAACAGTATGGAGGCTTCTCAAGAAATTACAAATAGAACTACCATATGATCTAGCAATCCCACTCTAGGGCATACATCCAGACAAAATTCGAATCCAAAAAGATACATGCACCCCTATGTTCGTAGCAGCACTATTTACAATAACCAAAATAAGGAAACAACCTAAATGTCCATCGACAGATGAATGGATAAAGAAGACATAGTACATATATACAATGGAATACTACTTAGCCATAAAAAAGAATGAAATAATGCGATTTTCAGCAACATGGATGCAACTAGAGATTATCATACTAAATGAAGTCAGAAAGAGAAAGACAAATACCATATATCACTTATATGTGGAATCTAATGTATGACACAAACGGACCTATCTACAAAACAGAAAGAGACTCAGAGAGATAGAGAACAAACTTGTGGTTGCCAAGGGGAGGCGTTTGGGGGAGGGATGGAGTGGGAAGTTGGAATTAGTTGATGTAAGCTATTATATATGGAATGGATAAACAACAAGGTCATAATATATAGCACAGAAAGCTATATTCACTATCCTAAGATAAACTATAATGGGAAAGAGCATTAATTATATATATATATATATATAAAACTGAATCACTTTGCAGTACAGGAGAAATTAACACAACATTGTAAATTAACTATACTTCAATAAACATTTTTTTAAAATTATATGAATGCCTCAACAGATGTAGAAAAAGCATTTGACAGCATTCAACATCCTTTCATGATAAAAAATCTCAACAATCTGGGTATAGAGGGAATATACCTCAACATAATTGAAATTGGAATCAGGAACTCAAAGTAATATCTGTACTCACATGTTCACTGCAATGCAGTTTACAATAGCCAATACATGGAAACAACCTAAATGTCCATTGAAGGATGAATGGATGAAGAAACTGTCACCTATATGGTTGACCAGGTTTGAACTGCACGGGTCTACTTATACAAGAATTTTTTTTTCAATAGATACGTACTGCAGTACTAAATGATTGGTGATTGGTTGAATCCTCAGCTGTAGAACTACAGTGCTGATACAGAAGGCTAACTGTAAAGCTATACTCAGATTTTCAACTGCATATGTGGTCAGTGCCCCTAACCCCCTAAGTTGCTCAAGGGTCAACTGTACAAACAATGAAATAATATTCAGCATTTTAAAAAAAAGGAAATTCTGCAAAATTCAACTCCATGTGTGAAACCTGAAGGCATTATGCTAAGAGAAATAAGCCAATCGCAGAAATACAAATACTGTGAGATTCCACTTTTATGAGGTATCTAAAAGAGTCAAATTTATAGAATCAAAAGAGCGGGATGGCAGTTGCCAGTGACCGGGGATTGAGGAGAAACAGGGAGTTACTAATCAAGGTGCATGAAGTTTCAGTTAAGCAAGATGAACAAGCTCTAGGGATCTGCTATAAAACATTGTACCTATAGTCTGCAATAACATATTGTACATTTAAATATTTTTAAGAGGGTAGATTTCATGTTATATTCTAACAAAATAAAACAAAATAATATAGGACAATCCCTGTTTCTTCTTTTGGTATCCATAAAGCAAAGATGCATTTCCTTACTTCTTTACCTAAAAAAAGGGAGGAGCACTTGGATCTCTCTTGATACCTGTCAGGAGTCCCTCAAAAGATGGGTAAGGGGGCTTCCCTGTTGGCACAGTGGTTGAGAGTCCGCCTGCCGATGCAGGGGACGCGGGTTCGTGCCCTGGTCCGGGAGGATCCCACATGCCGCGGAGCGGCTGGGCCCGTGAGCCATGGCTGCTGAGCCTGCGTGTCTGGAGCCTGTGCTCCGCAACAGGAAAGGCCACAGCAGTGAGAGGCCCGCGTACCGCAAAAAAAAAAAAAAAAAAAAAAAAAAAAGATGGGTAAGATACATTTAAAGGCTGAATGATATAGTTTACACTATGCAAAGACCTCAATTCATTCTATACTCCTTGGCTTAAAATCCAAATTGTTAATTCTGATTAAGATTGTCCCCAGAATTAAATCAAATCATTAATTTAAGAGGAAAATACAAAAAAAAAAAGAGTCAGAAATAGTTTGCCATCTTTTTTTTATTACTCAAAAATATAGTTAAATCACTGAAGCTCCAAGAAATCCTAACTTTTTAAATGTATGATCTTATCATAAGAGCAATGGAGAATTAACTTTGCCTGGTTTAACTTCTGATGTTAATAAATGTGTTCTGAGATTTTTGAAGTTTTGCTGGAAGACATTTTCCAATCCCTTGACAGCTTTATAGTCTTCCTCTTTGAGACAAATAACATAATATTTTAAAGTTTATGGTTCCCAATAATGACAATGAAGAATATAATTTCATATAAAAAGTATCCATTGTCCACAGTGCCCAACACATTGTTATACATACAGGGGGCTTTTGTTTTTTGGTTTTGTTGATTTCTTTAGTAGTGGCACTTTGAATAGCAGATGATCAAGAGGGAGACTGCCCCTCTGACCCCCCCAAAAAAATCAAAGGTAAACCAGATTTACTATGAGCACTAAAGTATTCTCACATGCTTTTTTACTTTCAAAGATCTAGGACTTGAGTGTGTTACTGTCTTTGAAGTCCTAGACAGAAACATAACAGGTAAATTGCATATTTAGAATCACGGAATATCAGATATAGAATTGAACTCAGAAGTCACATAGGTTAAAAATTATATAGACAAACTGGAATCTAGCAAAGGGAGCAGATGGCCTCCGGTCATAGACATACATTCTTGACAGAAGGAGGAATAGATTTAAGGACTGCTGACTTCCAGGTCAGTGCCTTCACCTGAATATCACTTGTGTCAAGCTTTCCCAAGGTGACTCTCAGTTTCAGTTATTCACTAGAAAGACCTGCACAACTCAGAAATTTAGTTACCACTTATTACAGTGAAAGGATTAGAGATTAAAATCAGCAAAGGAAAAAGGTAAATAGGGCATAGTCCAGAAGAGACCAGCCATAAGCTTCCAGTTGTCCTCTCCCAGTGAAGTCGTACAGACAGTGCTTAATTCTCCCAACAAGGACATGTGACGACATGCATGAAGTACTGCCAACAAGGGAAGCTCACCTGAGCTGTGGTGTACAGAGATTTTTCACATGGGTGGGAAGGGTCAGTCACATAGGCATGGAGCACCAGCATGCCTCATCTAAATTACTCAATCTCTAACCCCTCCAGAGATCAAACTAATACATCCTGGCCCAAGGCCCCCATCATAAAGCACACTGTTAATATAAACTCTCCAGCATGGCTCATGGCTCCACTGTACAAAGATACTCTCATCATGCAGGATATTCCAAGGGTTGAGATAATCTCCCAGAACCTGGTCAAGAGCCAATCCTTTCTTTAGAATGTATGAGGTTTGAGCTGCCTAATTCCATTGAGTTAACCCTCTACTGCACAGTGAGCACCCAAACCCTGCTGGGTTAACTCTTTCCTGCATACCTCCTAACATAATTGTTGGTATTAAGAGACAGCATTCACAAGGGTCCAGGAACCCTTGGTTTTGATGGTATGCTTTAGCAGAGATTTAATTTTTTTAAGATCTTCACCCAATCATCTAAAAAGGTTATGAGGCAATTACAGGGAGAAACGGGCTTCTACTATTAAGAGTTTTGATCCTTGTAGGCCTAAATGGATACTAGTTCTTAGGACTTACTACCTCTGGTATCCAGAGCATCTTGGCATTAAGTAAGGAAAGATAGGAATGTTAAAGTGATGACAGGTTGGAAGTAGGACTCAGGAAGGTCATCATCCACAGTTTTTAAACACAGAAAAAAGAGCAGAAGTAGGATCTCTGGAATCTCACCAAGCACAATGTACTTCCTTTAAATTGTGCCTTTAAAAGTTGTACACTCCAGTCTTCACTTCTTAGGATATCGCCAGTGGTATGCTAGTAAATTTAATAAGCAGCTCTCCAGGGGAGAGAAAGCTCTGATTTGAGGTATTTGCTGATTTCTGAGGTGCAAATATTCCCACCATGGCTGATTTCAAGCAACTAACATAAGGTCACTGAATGTGGAATTGCAAAGAAATGTGTATAATAGGTTCTTGCAAACCCATAGGAATCTCCTCCAGCATACCCCTGGATATTATCGAGTAAGTTAGGCATAGCTGTGTCTACAGTTCCGGTGTTTAATTATCCGATGTAGACTAAATATTTCCTATAGCAAGTCTAGCTACTTCTTGACCTGCAATTATGGCAAAAAAAATGTATCCTCAACTATCATTAAAGTTATTATATTTTGGACTTTTATTCTCACCTGCACAATAAAATATGCATTGGCTCAGATATGTTCCAATTGTTCTTCCTTTAAAATTTAATTTTCTTTTTATTAATGCTATATTTTAAAAGGACAAGTAGATTTAAAAAATTATAAAAAACAATCCAAGTTGAAATTTGACCTTTGGAATTTGGTTTATCTGTGGGTCATTGTTGTCATCATGTCTAAAAGTAGTTAGAATAAATGTCACAGGCAAAGAAAAAGTTTGCTTCCAAAGACATTAAAGGATGAGAGTAATAGAAATACAATTTTAGAGCAGTATATTCAAAAGACCATTTGTACTATCAAATTAGTTAAGTAAATGCAGCCAATCTCTGAGGGAATCTTTGTAACCAGTATAGAAATTTAATTCCCTAGAAAAGAAGGTAACTAAACATAAAAGGACAAATGTGAAACCCAGAAAACTATAAAAAAGAAGAGCTATTTGGGACCAAGGCTCATTGCCTTTTCATTTGCTGATATCTCTAATGAGTTTTCCAATTCTTTAATAAGGGAAGATTGGTGATTAAACAAAGGCTTCACATAATTGCAAACATTATAATCAGTTTTATATCTACCAAATAGTACAATACATTCATAAGTATAATAACTATTATACTCGCTTTTTTTCTTATTGAGTTCCTTTCTTTCTACTTTTCTAATAAAAGAACTCCATCCAGGTATTAATTTGAAATCACCTAAAGTGAAAATAGCAACTGCTGCTTGGGTGCCAATAAAAGACTCTCCAAAACACTATAGGCATACCTCGGAGATATTGCGTGTTCCGTTCCAGGCCACAACAATAAAGCAACCACCACAATAAAGCGAGTCACATACATTTTTTAGTTTCCCAGTGTGTGTAAAGGTTATGTTTGTACTATACTGTA
The DNA here is from genome assembly GCF_949774975.1 of Lagenorhynchus albirostris. Lineage (NCBI taxonomy): Eukaryota > Metazoa > Chordata > Mammalia > Artiodactyla > Delphinidae > Lagenorhynchus > Lagenorhynchus albirostris. The sequence goes on from NC_083095.1 coordinate 51,486,564, forward strand.
GTCTCTTAAATATGCAATAGCATTATGTCCAAAAAAAATGTATGCACCTTAGTTAAAAAATACTTTATTGTTAAAAAATACTAACCATCTGAGCCTTCGACAAGTCCTAATCTTTTTGCTGGTGGAGGGTCTTGCATCGATGTTGATGGCTGCTGACTGACCAGGGTGGTGTTAGCTGAAGGTTAGGCTGCCTGCAGCAGTTTCTTAAAATAAGACAACAATGAAGTTTACCTCATCAGCTGACTCTTCCTTTCATGAACGATTCCTCGGTAGCATGTGATGCTGTTTGATAGTGTTTTACCCACAGTAGAATTTCTTTCAAAATTGGAGTCAATTTTCTGAAATCCTGCCACTCCTTTATCAACTAAGTTTATGTAATATTCTAAATCCTTTGTTGTCATTTCAGCAATCTTCACAGCGTTTCAGCAGATTTGATCCCAAGAAACCACTTTCTTCGACCATTCGTAGGAAGAAACTCTTCATCTGTTAAAGTTTTATCATGAGATTGCAGCAATTCAGTCACATCTTCAGACTCCACTTCTAATTCTAGTTCTCATGCTATTTCCACCACATCTAGTTATTTCCTCTGCTGAAGTCTTGAACCTCTCCAAGTCATCCATGAGGGTTGGAATCAACTTCTTCCAAATTCCTGTTGATCTTTTGACCTATTTCCATGAATTACAAATGTTTTTAATGGCATATAGAATGGTAAATCTTTTCCAGAAGTCTTCAATTTACTTTGCCCAGATCCATCAGAGAAATGACTGTCTATGGCAGCTATAGCCTTACAAAAGTATTTCTTAAATAATAGGACTTGAAAGTCGAAATCACTCCTTGATCCATGGGCTGAAAGAGGATATTGTGTTAGCAGGCATGAAAAAAACATGAATCTCATTGTACATCTATCTCCATCAGAGCTTTTGGGTGACAAGGTGAATTGTCAATGATTGGTGATACTTTGAAAGGAATCATTTTTTCTGAGCAGTAGGTCTCAACAGCGGGCTTAAAATATTCAGTAAACCATGTTGTAGACAGAAGTGCTGTCCTCCAGGCTTTGTTTTTCCATTTACAGAACACAAGCAGAGTCGATTTAACATAATTCTAAAAGGCCCTAGATTTTTGGAATGGTAAATGCTCATTGGTCTCAACTTAAAGTCACCAGCTGCATTAGTTCCTAACAAGAGAGTCAGTAGATCCTCTGAAGATTTGAAGCCAGGCACTAACTTCTCCGCTCTAGCTACGAAAGTCCTAGATGACATCTTCTTCCAGTATAAGGCTGTCCTGTCTACACTGAAAACCTATTGTTTAGCATAGCCACCTTCATTAATGATCTTAGCTAGATTTTCTGTATAACTTGTTGCAGCTTCTAGTAGCAGCACTTGCTGCTTCACCTTGCACTTTTATGTTATGGAGACAGCTTCTTTCCTTAAACCTCATGAAACAACCTCTGCTAGCTTCCTACTTTTCTTCTGCAGCTTCCTCATCTCTTTCAGCCTTCACAGAACTGAAGAGAGTTAGGGCCTTGCTCTGGATTAGGCTTAGGTTTAAGGATATGCTGTGGCTGGTTTGATCTTGTATCCAGATCACTAAAACTTTCTCCTTATCAGCAATAAGACTGTTTTGCTTCCACAATGTTCCTGTGTTCACGGGAATAGCACTTTTAGATTCCTTCAAGAAGTTTTCCTTTGCATTCAAAAGTTGGCTGTTTGCTGCAAAAGGCCTAGTTTTTGGTCTGTCTCAACTTTCAACATGTCTTCCTCACTAAGCTTAATCGTTTCTAGCTTTTCATTTAAAGAGAGAGAATTGCATCTCTTCCTTTCACTTGAACACTTAAGGCCACTATAGGCTTATTAATTGGCTTAACCTCAATATTGTGGTGCCTCAGGGAATAGGGAGGCCCAAAGAGAGGGAGGGAGGTGGGGGGAATGGCTGGGTGGTGGAACAGTCAGAACACACACAACATTTATCAATTAAGTTTGCCATCTTGAGGGTGGTTCATGGCACACCTTAACATATACAATAGTAACATCAAAGCTCATTGATCATAGGTTGCCAAAACAAATATAATAATATAGAAAAAGTTTAAAATATCGTGAGAGTTACCAAAATGTGACACATTTAATATTAAATTGCATATTTAATAGCTCACAAGCAATGAACATTTCTGTAGTTAAGAATAATGGTGGTTAAATGAGACTGAAACTTAATACTTTATGTGATATGTGATTAAATTTTATTCATGTTGTGCTAAGTGAGATATTTTCAAATAATTCTGTGCTTTAAAGTCCAAAATAAAAAGTGCCAATCCACCACTCTCCTGAATATTCTGGAAATTTTTAATATAAAATATTATTGTTATCTCTGTAGTCCATTTAAAGTAGAGGTCTCCTAGTTATGAAGAATTTCACAAATGTATTAAGGAACAAAATTTGCTTCATCTATTTTTTCCACACTCAAGAAGAGAAGCTATACACCATGATTTCTTTTGTGTGATTATTATACTATAAAGATATTATCAAATATTTTCTGATGAAACACTATTCTAAATAACAGGTGATAAAGTACATACAATATTACTTGTGTCAGGTGATGTACAATTTTAATATACTCTATATACTTAGGTCATTAAGTCAACATAAAATAACTTGTTTGACAAAGTAGAATCTAATTCTGATAACAGTAGAAGTTGTGTAAAAGTAATAAATTCTGCTACTAGAAACATGAATTAAAGCTCTCTCCTCAATCAGTCATAAAAAGTAAGGTATTTGAGTTTTTAGTATTTAGAACAAAGTAGTTCTAAAGGGGGCAAAATGCGTGGTACTCAGCCTTTCAATAGTACCTTCGGCTGGAAAATTAAAATACTCCACCGTACCACATAGTTGTATTTATCGCCAAAATAAAAAAATAAAAAATAGGAACTTTGAGTGAATTAAGTTCAATGTATCTCACATTTTTATTAAGGAGTATTATGGCTGGAGTTAGCTGGAGAGTAGCAGTTGTTCCAAAGCAAATACGGTGTTATGATTACTGTAGGACTCTAAGGAAGTGACTTTCTCAATCATCTAGTTATTTCACAAATGACAGAAGCAATGGCAGCTGCTCTTCTTAGGGAATATTTACCATATTCCAGGAAATATGCTAACTGCTTGCAATGTATTAGCTCAGCTAGTCTCCACCTAGGTAGGAGGCTCCACGAGGGCAGGTGTTTGATCCTCCTGATTGTGAAGGTGTCTCTAACACCTAAAACAGTGTCATGAATATAGTAGGATCTCAATAAATATTTCTAAATAAGCAAATGAATGAATCCATATAACAAAATTACCAGAGTACTACTAATATAATTCTCATTTTATAGACACAGCCAGTGAATGTGAAAGTTGGAATCCAAAATTAGGGTTGCCTTCCCTCAAAGCTAACCACTAGGCAATACATATATCTATATAAAATATCATGGTTTATTTTACTGTGTTTTGAATTTTGGTGCAGTAGTATATAGAAGACTGATTTTACACTCAGACCAGGCACTTGATTTTTGCATAGAACTTTCTATTTGAGGAAAAAAACAGGGAATTTTTAATCAAATCTTTTTCTGAAGTTCATAGTATTTGATTAAATGAGAAGATAAATGATACAATCTGGAATTCTTATATTTCCATTGATGTTTAAACAGGGACGCAATTCACCTCTCAATTTCAATTGACAATATTTTCCATTTATAATAAAATAAAAATAAGAGAAATTCAGAGAGGGTAGGGGGAAAAAAGACATATTCCTTTGATATTCTCCAGCAGAGTCAAGAGTTTGGGGTTTCTGGTCTACTACAATTAATATGTCCCGGTTTCACTAGTTCAGGTACAAGTAAAGTCACACTTACTTTGATAAGCCGAGTTATCTCACTCGGAGCCCTTACCTGCCAAATGAAGAAAGGTCCACTCAGCCCCTAATATCCCTCTCCTCAGTGTGTGCAGCTTTCAGACACCTGCCTGAGATTCTGACCTGCCTGTACTGCCTGTTTGCAAGTGAAGCAGGACTGGATCTGTTCCTCTCAGTCAAGAGTTCTCAAATGTTCTTTTCAGGACCACTCTGGAAGAGGGCTGTTGTCCGCTGCCTTCTCTAATAGCATTTACGAATTTTGGGATTACCTTTCTTGATCCAGTGCCCCACTTACTGTCTCCTGGACTCCAGAGGCTCTGTGCTGTTCTTGCTGAAGCCCAGGAATCTGCTGAAATGTGGCCTTTACTGTGCCACTTGCTCTAGCTGTTCCCAGCACCCTTGTTTATACGGCCACCAGTTCAAGCTCTGTTAACTGTCCCAGAAAACTGTGTTTCCTCAGGAGCTAGTAGAAAACATTCCTTTCTTCAGTATTCCTTTTAGTGTAGGATACTCCATGACTAAATGTCCATGTGCAGGATTCCCACATATAGCCAACTCCTAAGACCACCATATATTCATTCTCTTCTTCTTTCATAACAGAAAGCTACTTTTTAATCACTTAATATGTTGGCACCAGTTAGAATACTATACTTCTCTGACTTCCTTCTAGGCGTGACCATGTGATTAAGTTCTTATCAATGAGATATATGAAGAGGAATTTGTAAGAAGTCTCCCTAAAAGGGAGAGGATGTATACTTTCCCCCCCTTCCTCCTTCCTTCATACTGAGCAGAACGAAGACATGAAGTGTGGAGTTCAAGCAACCATCTTAAGCCTTTAAATGAAAGTCACATGTTAAGAGGAGCACAGCATCCAAAAAAAAAAGAAAGAAAGAAAGAAAAAAACATTTTCCTGGATCTCTGAGGAAAGTGGACCTTTAGCTGTTACATGGATCTAGAACCAGAACCAAATGTTTATGCCCTTTTAAAAAATTATTATCAGTGTTACTCTTGTCATCCTACCAACAACAAAATTAAATGCCTTATAGTATTTTCTTTATATTACAATTGTGAAATATGTAGAGTCACCCCTCTTTTTCTTCCAGTTTTACTAGGATATAATTCACATATACCACTGTATAAATTTAAGGTGTACAGCATAACGATTTGACTTACATATATCATGAAATGATTATCACAATAAGTGTAATGAACATTCATCATCTCATATAGATACAAAGTTAAAGAAATAGAAAACAAATTTTTTCTTGTGTTGAGAACTCAGGATTTACTACTCTCTTACCAGCTTTCATGTATAACATACAGCAGTGTTAATTTTATTTATTATTTTGTACATTACATCCCTAGTACTTACTTATAAACTGGAAGTTTATACCTTTTGACTGCCTTCATTCAGTTCCCCCTCCCCTTACCCCACCGGTAACCACAAATCTGATCTGTTTTTCTATGAGTCTGTTTGTTTGTTTTCAAAGTGTAATTGACCTACAACATTATGTTAGTTCCTGTTACACAACATAGCTATTTGGTATTTCTATACATTTCAAATTGATCACCACGATGAATAATTTTAGGAATCCATAACAAATAAAAAACTAAGGAGGGCTTCCCTGGTGGCGCAGTGGTTGAGAGTCCGTCTATCGATGCAGAGGACACAGGTTCGTGCCCCGGTCCGGGAAGATCCCACATGCCGCGGAGCGGCTGGGCCCGTGAGCCATGGCCGCTGAGCCTGCGCGTCCAGAGCCTGTGCTCCGCAACGGGAGAGGCCACAACAGTGAGAGACACACGTACCGCAAAAAAAAAAAAAAAAAAAAAAAAACTAAGGAAAAAGGTTTTAACAGAGACCATTCGTCATTTTGCTTGAGATAATAGCTGTGTCAACCAAAGGCCAGAACATATTGACTCAGTCATATACATTACATTACTCATGAATCTTTTCATGCATTTAATATTTTTATTAACTGCTAATTACTATACTAGTTTACTGAGATTCAATACATAAACTCAGTCTTCATTGAGATTATATTTTAGAAGGAGAGAAAAAACACTATCTGACAAATTTTAAATTAAATTTAACTTTTGTTAAAAAGTTAACAAAACTTTTTAACAAAACTTGTTCAGTTTTGTTTTGTTTTTAGATTACACATATAAATGAGATCATACTTTTTTAATTGTCTTTTTCTCTCTGATTTATTTCACTTAGCATGATGCCCTCAAGGTCCATGTTATCGCTAACAGCAAGATTTCCTTCTTTTTTTAATGGCTGAAGGAAACTGTTGACTTAAAGGAGAAAAATATTCTTAATCTTTTTGTTAAAAGAGAGCATACAGCATACTCATAATTCATGTGTTATGCACTTATGGCTAAAAGGAAAAAGTGAGATTTTAACTTTTTTGAAAAAAATTACAAAAGCTTATACTTTTAGAAAAACACAGATGTTAATATAAATATTATTTCTTGGCCAAGATCTTAACAAGTAAAGCGACTAATGAGGAAAAACAGACTTTTAAGAGTTAATGTTATATTGTGTAGGACAAAGAAATTATTTCTAGTGTCCAGGTATCTAAAAAGATCTTCTTTTAACCAATACAACTTTCAAGGGCAAAATTAACAGAAAACAGAATACAGGTACACATTTTGCACACATGCTGCCCTGAATAGAACATGTAGATTAATCCATTGATCTCAATTTATGACTTTATAATAACTAGTTTGATGACACAGAATGGGGTCTGTTTTTTTCCCTAGTGGTAAGGAAGAGAAATATTTTTGACTTGTCTTTCTGAGACTTTTTGTTGACAGCTGCTTAAGAAAACAATTAATAAAGGACTGATGAAAACTGTTACGAATGTAATATGAAGTATATATTATCCTGCTTCTACTATGTACAGGCCTGTAGCTCAAAGGAGAGGACTTATCTGAAGATTTGCACTGAAAGTCATTTGTAGAAAAGGTCCAGATGCCGAAGCATAAGTGGCATCTTTCTGGAAAACAGTATAGTGTGAAAAAAGAGGGGAGCCTAAGACGAATGACTTCCCAATTCTCTATCCAGATTGTTGGGAGAGTGACAATGCAAATTGTGCCCTCTGGGCTCTCTTGTGGGCTGGGTTCCTGATGGACTCAGCAAAACAGAGGCTTCCACAAGAGATTTGAGGGCAGTAAGAGAGAAAATCCTGGGCATTTCTTTTGTAAAAAATTAATACACAGAAACCTCAATTGAATAGCGTCCAGGGACGGAAGGGAGCGCTCTCAGGCCCTGCAATGATAGCAGAGCCCAAGAGGAAGAAGAAAGACTCCTCCTCTTCCTGGCAACAACTCAGCCAATGAAAAGTCATGGACTCTTTGTTCATGATAGCCTTCCCAATTTCCTTTCCTCCCCTATAAAAGAGTTCTCCTTCCCTTGCTGTGGTGGGACTTGCACGTGACTCATCATGGTTGCAGACCTTGAACTGCAATTGCGTGTTAATCCTGAATAAAGCCATTTATGCTGGAGATATAACTGACAGTCTATTTTAGGTTAACATTTTGGGGGCCTGTACAGAGATCCAGAAAAGACCCCCTACGACTCAGGGGCTGGTGAGGAAACAGGTGTGTTATCCACACTAAGTCCATTGTCACTGCTTTTCTTGATGACCCTGGAGTTGGAAGGTACATCTTTCTCCTGGGTCCGAGCTTATGCCCTTTCTACATTTTGAAGCTCTGTAGGCTTTAATCAGGGTCTGTCCCATGGTTTTGTCCTTCCTAGTTAAGGCCTTGTTCTGTATGCAAGTACTCATTTGGCCCTTTGGTCTGATTTGAAATCAGTCTGTTCCAGCTGGACTGGTTCAGCCTTTGGCCCATTCCTCTGGGAACAGGGACTGTTTTATTGGAACTCAGCTGGCTCAGCCTTTGGCCCATCCCTGTAGGATAGGGGCTCTTCCATGGCGGCTGAGCTGAGAAGCCTAGAGCCTGGTTCCTTTTGGGACCAAGCTGCTCCCTTAGAACTGGCTAGTATTAAGACTGCAGGTTGTTTGAGCTATTTGATGTGTTTGAATTGCCAGTTGCCTGAGCTATCTGAGGTATTTAAACTGTTTTAACCTTAAGCTGTTTAGACTTTTTGAAAATTATTCTTTTACTCTAGAGAAAAACCTTTGAGAAATGGGATCCCAGTTGTCTAAATATTTTGGTAATGCCCCCCTCCCCTGACAGGAACTCTGGTTGGTTTTATGTTTAAAATCCATGGTCCTTCCTTATGTGCATTTCCACCTAAAATGGACCGACCTAACCGTAGGCAATTTAGAATATCAATGACTATTATGGATCTTTTGAAATCCCCAAACTTACTTTTCTTAAAATGAATTGGACTATCATAGCTCTAACATTTCCTGAACTGAATGGAATACCTATTTTGATTGGTATTTCGAGGCTTCCAGATGTTATCAGGAGTCTAAAATTGCCTCTCTGCAAAATAAAATTTTAAGATGAACTGAGGTAAACAATTAAAAAAAGATGAAATGGCTTCCAAAGCCTCATTCTCCTCTTCCTTGTCTTCTTTGTCTCAGGCTACACCTCCCTGCCGTCTTGTCTCTCTCCCTTCATCCCTCCTGCTCTAGCCCTGCCTCTGGCACCACCTTCTTCCTTCCTGTCTATACAAACTATACCTCCTCTATACTCTCAGTTCCCCCATTCCAATTCTCCAGCAGACTTCCCTTTTCCTCTGAACTTGCCAGAACCTATTCCTTTAAAATTAAGTTTTCTGAGGGTCCAGAGCCTAAATCCTTAATTTCTTATATTCCCTGGACTAAAGCTGAACTGGGAGCCATAGTCAAAGTTTTCCCCCAAAGTAACCAAAGATCCTCACAGATCAACCTGGTTTCTCTTATATTAGCTGGTTCATATGCTTGTTGGGGAAGGCCAGGCCCAGCATTGGAAAAAAAACACTTAATGGGAAAATCCTGAAAGGTCTCTAGTATAACAACTGGAAGACCAGCCTGCTAACTTACTATATGGATCAGGCTTGAGCTAGGTGACTTCACTGTGCAATTCCTAGGGCTTCTTCCAAAGCCTGTTAACTGGAACAAAATTCAGGCTTGCACAAACAAACGTCTGATAAATCTGTTCATGACTGTTACAATTGACTTCAGATTGTTTTTAAAGAAAATTCCAATCTTCATTCAGATATCAATTCCACTAGTTTATTAATGGGATGAACTGGGACCTTTCCCACCTAGTAGAAAGAACCAGGATGGAATGGGAAACTGTCCACTGCAGATTTAGTCCATCTGGTTAACTAGCTTTCTTGCACTCTTAGATGAGTCACCTGTAAGGAAGACCACTAAAATTCTTAATCTTCAATTCCAGTTAATGAAACCAAAACCCTCCTAGTTTCTGCTACTATTGCAAAGAGCTAGGACAAAGAGATCATTTTAAATATAAGTGCTTTAGGCGCCTTTAGCTCTCTAACCAGCCTTTCCAACAACCTCCCAATTATTGATGATGGAGCTCCGAGGAACTACAAGGCTCTTCCCAATTTTCCCTCTTAATTGGCTTGGAGAAACATTTCTCCAGATTGGGGATGTGTCACTTTAGTCCCAATCGACACTGGCCCCACATTCTGAGTGCTCAATCCCACTACTATAAAGCAGCTCCCACCTGAGTACTAAAACAGTTCAAATAGTGGGGATCTCTAATGAACCTGAAAAGATTCCTGTCTCCGAACCTATTCCTTTTTGTTTAGGCCCTTTGAGAAATACATGCCCTTTTCTTCTTATTTCCTTTGCCTCCACCATTTATTAGTCCAAGACTTCTTAGAGAAGTATCATGCTGGAATTTCTTTTTCCCGAAATGGGGATGTAATTCTAGAATTTGATGGTAAGCAAAGTAACCAAAACAGGTGAATTAAATGACCCTTTGATATCTTTTATTTGCTCCATCTATGATGGCACTAGAGTTGATTCTGGAAACTTAGATCATTTGTCCCCCTTGAGTCAGCTACCACACTACATATGGGCAAAATCTTCAACTGATATTGGCAAAATTCACAGAGCACTCCTCATCAAAATTCAAATAGATCCCTCAAAACCCCTTTCCAGAATTAATCACTACACTATTAGTAAAGAAGCCCGTCAAGGCATAAAGGCATAAAGACCGTAATAGAAGATTATAGGGCTCAAGGCCTCTCTGTCTCTTATACTAGTCCCTGTAAATCTTCCATTTTACTGGCAAGAGAACCTAAGGGCTGAGGGTGGAGGTTTGTTCACGACCTCTGACACTCTGTTATTATTATTCATTTATTATTATTAACGCCCCTTGATATTCTGTTGCTCCTGACCCTCATACATTACTAACATCCATTTCCACTGGAAGCAAATTCTTTTTAATTGATTTATGCTGTGCATTCTTTAGTAGTCCAGCTGATGCAGCCAGTCATTACCACTTGGCCATCACTTGGGAAGAAAAACAATTCACCTGAACAGTAATGCCTCAGGATTTTATTGAGAGTCCTTATTCTTCACAAATACTGGAGGTTGATCGGGATGATATAAAGTTTCCTAGGGCTTTTCTATTTTGTTGCAACATGTGGATGATTTCCTTCTTTGTTTTCTTTTTCAAGTCTCCTCATAGGAAGACAGTATCCACTTGGTAAAGCTTTTAGCTTTAAAGAAACATTCGGTCGCCAAAGAAAAACTGCAGTTTGCCCAAACCCAGGTTCAATATTTTGGGCATCAGATATCAGAACAAGGGCTACATCTAGTCCCAGGTAGATTTCATGGTGTACTAGGTTTCCTAAAGACCAAACCTAAGCGCCAGCTGTAAGGTTATCTTGGGCTAATCATTTATTGCTGAAACTGGATTCCAAATTTCTCTCTTCTGGCCAAAGCTCTGTATGTTTTACTAAACAATAACAACCCAAACCCAATTTTATGTGAAGACCCACACGACACAGACTTTAAGGCATTAAAGGAGAGTTTGATGAACCCACCTGCCCTTGGGCATCCCAATTATCAGATTCCCTTTTCCCTTTTTATATATGAAAAGGAATGGGATGCCCTTAGGGGGAACTCACCCCAAAACATGGAGACTATCATTGACCCTTAGGGTATTATAGACAGCAACTGGACCCTGTGGCATAGGGATAACCCCTTGTCTTAGAACCATTTCAACCACTGCCCTTTTGGTTAAAGCCACTGAGAAAATTGTTGTGGGATCCTATTTAACCATTTTTGTATCTCATGCAGTAGAAGCCCTCCTGAACTCTCATCACACTCAACATTTCTCAGTCAGCTGTCTTACCTCCTTTGTTAACTGCTTCTCACATAACTCTTTTACACTGCAGTAACCTTAGCCCTGCTACTCTTCTCCCCTCTGTCACCAACAAAGTCCTTCACAAATGCTTACTATTGACAGATGGCTCCTGGCTCCTCGTGATGGTCTGCAGGATTCTTTGAGTAACACTGACTTCTCGTGGTTAACTGATGGTTCTTATTTAAAATGTGACAATGGCAAATATTGTGCTGAAGATATTACGACAACTTTTGATGTTGAGGCATCACCTTCACCTATGGTTACTTCAGCCCAACAGGTTACATTATAAGATTTTACACGGGTTTGTGTTTTAGCCAAAGACAAAACTGCCAATATTTATACTGACAGTACATATGCTTTCAGAGTAGCTCATGATTTTGGAATGCTGTGGAAGCAACATGGCTTCCTTATTTCCAGTGGAAGCAAAACAGAAATGGCCCCTATGCTTAAGAATTATTAGATCCAATACTTTTACCTGCTGCTTTAGGTATTATTAAGATTCTGTGGCATTCTAAACTTGACTCTGTGGAAACTAAGGGGAATCACCTTGCTGACATTTCCACAAAGAATGCTGCCCTTAAAGGAATCAAAATCAGTCAAACCTCTGTCACCTTAGAAAAACTGGCTAAAGAAGCCCAGCAATTGGCCTCAGAAAAGGAAAAACAAGATTGGAAAAACAATTGTTGGTTGGATAAAAAGAGAGAGCTCTGGTTCCAACCAAATAACAACACAGTCCTCCTGAAGACTTTAAAATTCCCACTACTTACTACTGTACATGCATTAAACCACTGGTCTACTGACAAAATGATAGCCTTCATGAATCAATATTGGTGGGGAAACATTAACAAGGTCGCAAAAAGTGCCTACCTCACTCATCCCATTTATCTGAAATACAACCCAGGGAAGCCTGTCCATACTGTTCCTGAACATTTTAAACTGCCTAATGGACCATTCAAGGTCTGGCAAATGGACTTCATACAACTTCCTCTGTCTCATGGGTATAAATATGTTTTAGTCATGGTCTGTATGTTTTCACAGTGCACTGAAGCCTTCCCTTGCAGTCAGGCTACTGCATCTTCTGTGACTAAAGTCCTTTTGGAAAAGATTATCCCTGCTTGGGGAACTCCTCTTGAACTTAGTAATTGAGGAGCCCACTTTACTGGTCAGGTACTTCGACAAGTGTTTGCTGTTTGGCTGGTTTTACAAGTTTCCTTGCAACTACCACCCTCAATCCTCTGGTTTAGATGAATGCACTAATGGCATTATTAAGACTCAACTGGCAAGATTTTAGAGGCCCTCCAAATACCTTGGCCAAAAGCATAGTCATTTGTCCTTCTGAATCTCAGATCCACCTTTTTTGGAATGCATACCCTTGGAGATAGTCACTAGATACTCAATGCTTGGCTCCTGCCTCTTTTGACATACAACTGATAAAAGGAGAAATACTCCAATATTGCAAAGGCCTAGTTGGTAAAAGATACTTAGTAGAGCAATCTTTTCAGTGTGTTCTCACGAGACAAAGAACTTAAGCATCATACCTTGTAACCTAGAGATTTTGTCTATTAGAAAAAAAAAAAGCCTCCAGAAGGACTCTCTTCATCCTCACTGGAGAGGTACCCTGCCAATAAATCCTTGTGCTGCCAAACTCCAGGGAATAGATTTTTGGATTCCTGTGACACACCTAAAGATAGCACTGAACTCTGACTGGACCTGCACATCATCTGGTGACCTGAAAGTAAAGACTTCCCAGAACTGAAGCAGCCAACATCTGATGAGATAGCTTTCCTAAGATATCCACACCAGGCCTGTTGGAAGTTTGTTGCCAAAACTTTGATGGTAACATAATGCTTCAGATGATCACTAATGTCAAGATCTTGATAACATACAAACTTGAGATTCAATGTGCTTGAGAGTTCTCCTTCCTACCCCTCCCTGTTACTCAAATGTGACCTCAATAGGTTTTCAGTCTGTGCACTTCCCTACGACTTGAAACACTGCACCCAGGAAAGATCCTTTCTGGCATTGAGGGACAAAAAGCCGCTGAAATCAGAAAACCTGAGTCTTATCAGCGATGCTTTCAGAGGAAGATATTTATCAAAGCGGAAATATAAAAAATAATAAACAACAACCTCAATTAACTAGAGTCAGGGCACCAGTAGGGGCGCTCTCATGCCCTGCAGCAATAGCAGAGCCCAACAAAAAGAAGAAGGACCTCTTCTCTCCTGGCAACAACTCAGCCGATAAAAGCCATGGGCTCTGTGTTTACTATAGCCCCCTCAACTTCCTTTTCCTCTCTATAAAAGAGTTCTCCTTCCCTTCCTGTGCAGGGACTTGCATATAGCTTGCCATTGTTGCAGACCCTGAATTGCAATTCTTTGCTAATCCCAAGTAAACCCTTCCTGATTGGATGCCATCTCACTTCCTGCCACTCAGCACCACACATTCAAGAGTTTAACCACACTGAATTTTATATAGAACCTCTCTATTTTTCATTGTGTTTGCAAATACATTTCTTCTATGTAAGATTGCCTACTTTTCCTTTTTATCAAATTCCTACTGATCTCTGGATATAGCTCAAATCCCTTTCCCAGTGAACTCGCTACAGATAGAGTTAGCTTATTTATCCCACAGTGCTTTATCTTTGAATGGGCAAAATAGTTTTCAAAGAAGTTGAGTCTAGCAGATAATCTAAAAGGGACTGTTTCATAGTCACTGGCCCACAAACTCCTGCTATTCCCAAGGTACTGGTTAGCTGGATGTCCTGTTCCTATTCCTTGGAGTTCTACTCTTTCCTTCTGACTGTATTTAGAATACACTGTCAGGAGAGCAAAATTTGCCACTCCAGAATGTCTCTTTGGCATGCAGATTATTTCAAGCTGAAGACAATAAAGTTTCAGAAGACTCAGGAAGAAACTTTGACCTTCCCCTAAATGTCTAAAGAATGCAGATGGAACAGATTCCTGTTCCAGGAATGGAGCTATCACCATAGATAACAATAGTGTGAACTAGGTAAGGCATACAGGGAGGACCCTAGTAAAGTCTGTTAAAATCCTCTCTGTGTCCCACTGTGTTTGCACAGCCCAGCAAACATTTCTTTACCAAACATTTTCTTTCCCATTTTCATGTCAATTGCCTTCTTCTCCTCTGAAGTCCCAAGCCACTATCCTAACATTCTCTTGTTTTTAGCTGAAGATGGTATTTAAGGTGAAGTTTTCAACCATTTTGGTGAATTGCTCAGTTTTCCTCGGTCTCTCCCATGTGTACATGTTATAAATTTTGTTTGATTTTCTCTTGTTAATCTGACTCATGTCAATATAATTCTTAGACCAGCCAGAAGAACCTAGAAGGGTAGAGGAAATTTTCTTCCTCCAGGACAACACAATAGCATATAGTTTTCTAAAAGAAAGAAAGAGAGAGAGGGAGAAGGAGGGAGGGAGGGAGGGAAGGAGAGTGAGCACTTATTCTGTTTGTCTCTATTTGTAGATATGTCCAAATACTTTGGGTGTTTTACTTTCCAGAATCATCTTCTTATAAATTTTCCATATAAGCTAAAGTGATGAAAGGCACTTTGTAGGAGTTTGGAGGCAGTTATGATAAAGCATCCAGTGTGCAGCTTTTCATTCTGACGATGACTTGTTTAGCTACAAATGGATTTGGATAATAAGAAGCTGGGGCAGACATATTTTTTACATTGGCTGTGAGCAGAACTTCACAGGAATATAGCTCAGGGCTTCAGCCAATGAACTTCTTAACTTTTGTTGAGAACAAAATTAAAACTCAGTCGATTTTCTATAAAAGTATATTTGTTCCTCTTTATTAGGTCATATCAGACGTTAACCTCTGATAATGATATTATTTGTTAGTTGATATCTAATCTAATCACACTGTTTGCAAAACAGTTTTATTACCAAGGGCTTTTCATAACTTTATGGAGTCCATGCATTCACTACAACCTTATTGGAAGCACATTTTTTTTTTCTGACACTCTTATACATGAGTTTACCAAGAACAGAGAAAAGGAACAGATAAGATTATGCAATAAGAATGATATTTAAAACAGTTTCAAGCATGGGAGATATTTTCCTAATTTAAAACTACTAAAAGGTCAGACTTTTCATTGGATACAATTATCTATCTGTTTCCCTTAAAGGAAAATATCATCAGTTATCATGTATTATAAAAGACAGAGTTATTAAATATTATATAAATACCTAAGTGAATTCTAAATCATTTATCTCTTCAGGAACACAAACATGATATAATTAAAAGAGGTAAAAATTCTTCACCAAATCAATATTGGTATTTTCACTACAATGTCATGCTTAAAGAAACTCAAATATTTGGGGAGAAGGAGTAGGCTAATTTTACTAATATTTCATATTTGTACACATACATTCAGAACACATTATTCAAAATACTTTGCTGAACTCAACTCATTAATGTATGAAAATTCTCATTTAAGTATTAAAAAAATATATATTATATGTTAAACTTAGAAAGAGGATCACAGAGCAGTCAATTGACTGGCACAGTTGCTGAAAAGGAAGCCAGTCCTAAAACTGAAAAATATTGATCCGTAGAAGATCAGGGTTGGAAAAGGACCTAAAATTCTCTCTTCTATTTCCAACACCTGTTTAGTGTTCATTTTCCTTTTTAAATAGCAATACAGATAACCAAATATAATTATACTTTATACCTGTATATCTCATTGAAAGTCACATCTATTTTTTAAATTTCTATTTATTTAAACTAAAAACAAAAACAGTTCACCCATTTCTCATACTCCTCACCCTCCTCTGGCAACCTCCAACCTGTCCTCTGTAGTTCTTTGTATCTATGAGCTTGTTTATTTGTTTGTTTTATATTCTGCATATGAAAGAGATCAGCATTTATCTTTATTTCTTTTTATTCTATCCATTAAAAAAATCTATAATCTTTGTAATAGTAATTTAATCACTCTCTTACATAAGTCTATGTAGTTCCTTTGTTAGGAGCAACTTTACTATTACTTGTTTGGAAAGGAAGATTTTCCTTTAAGTGAACATCTAAGGTTTTCTCTTCCTCATGTGCGAAGACCTGAACTAAGTAATTTTTAGCTTTTCTTGTTGCTAAGATTCTCCCAGTTCTACTTCCACTTTGGCCAGGTTGGTTAAGTGGGTGGGGTATTGGATTCAGGAAGGGTAAAGAAGGAGATAGCTATTAATCTGAGCCTTAAAGGGTGGGCAGATTTTTAACAGGTAAATTTAGAAATCAAGCCACCCATTCTAGGTGGAAAGGACAGCAGAAGTAAATGGCATTGAGGGGGAACAGTAGATAGCTTTATAAATAAGAATCGTCCCAGTTAGAGTGAAGCCTTGAAAATCAGTCTCCTCCCAACCCCCCATCTCTCTCTCTCTGTCTCTCTGTCTTAACAAGCACTCTAGGTGAGTCTGTGGGATACAAACCACAATGAGTGATATTGAGCAGTATACAGAAGTAGGGAGTGAAGTAGGTCAAAACCAAATTCAATCCATTAGGGGAGCTCAGCAATTCACAACAGCAATAATCTCACCTCCTCTGAGAATCTCCTTTTCTTCCCCCCAGTCTTTCCCCATGATTTAAGCACTGGCTTATTATTTTAGCCTTGTTATTCTAAGTGGCTTATTATTCTTGATGAATAGTGAATTATTCTAATGGTGCTTATTATTCTATTCATTACAACTTGAGGCTGATTAGGAGTGAATAGCTGCTAAGGAAGTGTTCCAATAGCCAAATTAGAGTTCTACATTTTTATGGTGCTTATTTTTCAGTATCAGTAATTGTCCTGGTAGTTTCCATCACTTAACCATCTCTTCTCTGCTTTAAACTACAGAGATAATAGTCCAGTGATTCCAAAATAAAGAAATCTCTTTATGGAGTAAAAAGAATCATATTTTAAAATTACTTTATATTCAACTGAGTGTTTCACTTTCAAAAACTGTCTCAACCATGCTTCTTTTCTAATCAATATGACAAAGATGATGCAGTAATACTGCAATGGTTACCTTATGATATGTATATATAAGGCTCTTATCAACATGCAGTAAAAAGACTCCAAACTTCAGCTCATGCTCATACGGTCCTCCTTCTTGCCTGCCTTCCCCCATGGACTTCTGGCTTGTTTAGCCAGTTCCTTAATATATTATACATAATATGTACATTATGTATGCATATACCCACACTCATGTGTGTGTATGTGTCCTACTGCTTCTCTGGCTGAGACCTGGTTAACATCATCTTTATCCCCATGTTATTACTATTATATTATAGCATTTGCATTTTATTCTATAATAATATTTGACTTCCTAGTTTTCTCTACAAATTCACTCAAAATTTAAAACATTGCTATTATATATGATCTCTTGTGGAATTAAGTACTGGGATTTGACACCTAAAATGGAAGATATTATTTTATGGCATTAATTATATGCTGCTCAGAGACCATTACTAGAAAATGTAAGGAGAAAATGGTAGGAAGGGCAATATATGATAATTATTAAGTTATTATTTTAATTTGCCAATTATTTTCAAGGGAGAAAGTATTCCATGCAACTGATAATGCCACATAACTGATTTTTCTGGTTTTTCAGTCCGAAACTTGTTTTCTCTTAATCACAATGGAAGGAAGGTACTTGCTTTACTCCACCCCACAGGGTTTTGAGAACACCAGTCTTTTTCTTCCTTAGGACATTTTTATGGAGCCCTTCTGACATCCTTACATAATTTGGACTAATTTTATTCTAGCCTGTAGCATGTCTGTCACCATAGGATTTGATCTTACTGCTGATCTGAGTCTTTCTTAGACGTTCTACCCTCCTCTTTTTTGGAACACCTTTTCTTGTTGTTTTGCTCAACTAAAAACAGTAATTTCTTTTCCAGAGGGCTGTGCATACTAGGTTTTCTGAATCCTTGTGTATTTTAAAAATATCTTTTAGTTGATGGTTACAATTTTTAATTGGCCATATGGCTAAATATAATAAAGTTTTATGTTTAAATAATTTGGACTCAATATTAAAGGAGTTATTTCAAATTATTCTAGTATTTTCTTGTCAGAAGTCTATCGTCATTCTCACTTTTTTCCCTTTGAAGACAATTTCATCCTTCTCTTTAGAAGTTTTGCATTCACACCAAATATATGTGAGAGTTCCAGTTGCTTCATAATCTAAACAAAACTTAGCATTGCTATTCTAAGAAGTTTTAGGTTTTTTTAGTGAGTAGGTAGAGACATATAATTTTGGTTTATATTTGCATTTATCTAATGACTAATGATTTGAAGCATCTTTTCCTATGTGTTTTTGCCATGCATATCTTTGGTAAAATGTCTACTCATATCTTTTGCTCTTGTAAAAATCAGGTTTGTTGTTGGGTTCTTGTTATTGTAAGAGTTGTAAGCATTCTTTATACTATACTGTATTAGTCCTCTCAAATTTAACATGTCCATAACTGAACTCTTCATTATCTGCATTTTTCTCCACCAAACCTGTTCATCTTCAAATTATTTCCATTTCAGTAAATAATCCAATTAACCACAATGGCTTAAACATTTCTTGTTCCTTTTTTTTTTTTTTTTTTTACCCAACATCCAATTCATCCTACAATCTTTTTGGGAGAAATAATTTTTTAATCATCATCACTGAACACAACCTAGTCCAGGTCAAAATCATTTCTTAATTACCATACTGTAATTTCCTCCAAAGTGGTCTCTCTTCTTCCAGTCTTCCCTCTCTACAGAAACCAGAGTGTTTTTTTAAGTCACAGGATGTTTTTGCAGTAACCCCTATTCAAAGATTTTGCATTTAAATTAGACTAAATTTTAACATTAATACCACCAACTAAATAATCACTCCTAGAATTGTACATATACTAGTGCTAATTCAAATTTCAGGATGTATACAAATTACCTGGAACCAGCCCTACAGATTCTAATTTGGTAGGTCTGGAGTGGGGACCAAGAATAAGCTCTCAGACAATGCTGGTGACAACAACCATGGACAATATACCTGTATCTACATGACACGTGTCTTTCCAAACTCTCCAGACCCAACCAACTATACTTCAGCCATATGAGCCTTATTTTCTCATGAGTCTTGAATGTAGTAACATCATTTCAATCTCAGGACTTTTTTTCTGCTTTCATTCTTTTTCCATAGATTCTCATCAAACACCCCAAGACTGCCTCTTTTTCATTATTCAGGTTTTATTCATAGGTCATCTCCTTGAAAGACCCAAATCCTGGGGTCCATTCTTCAATTCAGTAACTCATTAATTATCCTTTACTTATTTTCTGATTAGTATTCATCACTACCTGAAATTATCTTATTTGGTCATTTATATGTTAATTTGTATCTTGACCCACCGCCCCCTGCCCCCCACACGCACTAGAAAATAAATGTCTTTAGGACAGGGACTTTGCTTTGTTCAATACTGTATCCTGCATATGTGGTTTTGTATATGGTCATATATTGACCATATAGGTTGAATAAGTGAGTAAATGGGAAACTTTAGGATGTCCAAGGAATAGTGTCAGGAGACAATTTCTGTGAGCTAGGCAGAGATTAGTTCATTAGGGCTTTGAATCAAATACTAAGACTCATCTAATAAAGTAAAATGAGGAGAAATGTCACTTCTAGATCTATTTCCATTTCTCTTCCTGGATCTTGGCTATCTCTTTCATTTGGCATTGTTTATCATCTATTGTTTAGCAGATTGTATGAGCTTGATAAGCACTATTTGGAAAAGGTCCGGATGAATTTTAGTTAAGAAAAGAGGGTGAAGAAATATGAGTACAAGAGATATTTCTTTGCAATAGCTCCAGTTGTAGACACAGAAGTGTTATGCAGGTTCCCACCATAAACCACTCTTCTATGCTTCTCTGTAACTTCTAAATCCTAGAACTACAGGCTTACAATATATTCCTCAACCTTCCTGAAAGTCTAATCATTTGGGGTTGGGTTAGCACCATAGAGCATAATGGGGGGTCATATCGTCATCAAATCCCTACTAGTCGAATAGCCAAAGAAATCCTAGACATCAAGTTTGCTGAAACTATATGACTATGGATTTTCCCTCTATTAACACCAGCTCACTTATACTGTTCAAAATATCCTCTTGGGAAATTATAATTACTAAGAATTTTTGAGATCTAACATTTGGAACTTCAACAATAAGTTAGTATTTGCTTGTTTGTTTGTTTTAAGCCAACAGGCAATAGGAGTCATAATTACTTTAAATCAAGTTCAGAATGGTTCCAAATGTTAACTGGCTAACACTTATGTTATAATTTTGCATTAATCTGATTCAATTATTTTTAAATTTTTTTATTGGAGTTCAGTTGATTTACAATGCTGTGCTAGTTTCAGGTGTACAGCAAAGTGAATCAGTTGTACATATACATATATCCACTCTTTTCTTTTTTTTTTTTTTGAGATTCTTTTCCCATATAGCCCATTACAGAGTATTGAGTAGAGTGTCTTGTGCTATACAGCAGGTTCTTATTAGATATCTATCTTATATATAGTAATGTGAATATGTCAATCCCAATCTCACAATTTATCCCTCCCCCTCCCCTGACTCAATTATTTTGACCTGCTTTCCTTGGTCTCATGTCAAAGAAAATGTCACTTTTATTCGTGACTGAATGACTGTTATGTTTTCAGAGTATAACAAATGTAGGCTATCAGTAAATATAGTATAGTAATTGGGCTACTGTTTTTTAAGAGAAATTAGTGCAAGACAAAACCCAATGTTACTATGGAAACTTTTTTTCTTTGTTAAAACTTCTGGGAAACATCAAACTAGTAATTCCCCTAGTCTTGTGAAATGAGGCAAAGAAGAACCATGGATAAATCTACAATTTTATGTATCACAGAAATGATTTAAAGTAGGGTGTATAATCAAAGACCCAGGTCTTGAGATTATTATCTCTAGTGCTCTCACTTTC
The DNA here is from genome assembly GCF_949774975.1 of Lagenorhynchus albirostris. Taxonomy (NCBI): domain Eukaryota; kingdom Metazoa; phylum Chordata; class Mammalia; order Artiodactyla; family Delphinidae; genus Lagenorhynchus; species Lagenorhynchus albirostris. The sequence continues at coordinate 51,507,694 of NC_083095.1, forward strand.
ATGCTAGTCATCTGAAAATTACATACTTATAATTTACTTCTCCCATTATCCAGTATTCCATAGGCTATTAAAAATGTCTAAGCTGATCCTCTAATAACAAACTTTGATAAGATTCCATTTCAAAAATGCAGGTACATATAAAAGAGAAGAAAGGGTTAAATACCTAGAACTAATTTTGATAGAAATTATTTGCAATTGCATTCTCTGATTTCAACCTATGTCAACATCAGCAATCACATTCTCCCACAATCCCCTAATTTCTTTCTCTTCTCTTTGTCATAATCACACAGTCCCTGAATTTTTCTTTCAATGTATCTTGGCCCTTGTACTCTTTCCAATGACTTCCTCATAAAAATACAAAATTCCAGCATCAAAAATATCAAAGCTGTATTAAAATGTTAAACATTTTCTTTTACTAAGGAAAGCAAATTTGGTACTTTCCTAAAGCATTTTACTCTTTCAGAGGAATTTTGAATAAATTCATCATGCTCCAAAAGCATCCATTGAGAGTTTGATTAGAATTATCTATATAATGTGAATTCAGTTTAGGGAAATTAATAGTTTTATAGTGTTAAGTGTCTTCTCAGAATATTATGTTTTTCCAATCATTCAGGCCTTATTTGATGGGATTTTAGTTCTCCGACCAGAGATCGAACCCAAGCCCTCAACAATGAATGCAGAATCCTAACCACTGGACCTGGACTGCCAGGGAATTCCCTAAATATAATAGTTTTCTTTATTTGGATGTTGCACACTTATGGTTAAGTTTATTTTCAGTGATTAAGCTTGAAGTAACCTTTTGTAACACATTAATTTCTGCTAATATAAAGATATACAGATTATTACATTTATTATATATTTATAGTTTAACTTCTTCTGAGGAGCCCAGTTTTAGGACACAGATCTTATGTGTGATCTTTAAGGCCTGGTCATAAGCAATTACGAGGTTCTTCCTGGCATGCTTCTTGGGGGGTTGCTGCCCTCCCCACACCAGACTTGGTACACAGCCAGTGCATTACAGTTTTCTGGAGGAAGTTCAGTCAAGGGCTGAGACCCCCCCCCACCGCCAGTTCAACCATGCTCATACATATAGCTGCATTCTGAGCCAAGGCACCTCTATTCAAGCTCTTCCTTATTTGGGTCTTGGCTGAGGCACTTTCCAGGTGCCCCCTCTTTACTGGAGACCACAGCTGAGGCATTTTTCTCCACTTTGACTCAGTACTTTCCCACTTTTATCCCTTTTCTCTCTTCCTTCTCCCTTGGTCCATTAATCCATAATAGGCAGGGGTCTTTTGTTAGGGGTCCTTGGCAGGGGGACAGTTCTTCCTAGCTGAGCTGTATCTTGCTGACTCTTGCCCAGTGTCATTCTGTGAAGGAAAATGGAACACTGAGGAGCCAGTGCCTCTTTTGGCCTCTTGTGTGCACTGACACACTACGTGAATAAAGGCCTGATTGTTACTTTCAGTTGGACTCGTTTTCCTAACTGACCATCTCAACATTGCTCAACAGTGTCCAGCAACTTGATTGCACTTATTTACTTTTCATTCTAATATTTTAATAGTTTTCTGGTTTATGTCCTTGGACGTGTTTTATAGAAAGATATTTCTATTGCCCAGAGAGAATGATAATATTGTTTCTCCCATTCTAGTATGTATACTTCATTTTTTTTCCTGTGTGTCCAAATGCTTTCACACATTTTGTACAATGATGAATAACAGTGTGGTGGTGGATATTCCTTTGTAAGTCATGACTTTGAAGGAAATACTAGAATTTGTTCCCATTTAATATTTCATTTCTATTTCTTACAGATGCAATTTTAAAAGATTATATGTCTTGCACATATCAATTTCCTACTATTTGCAGCTTATAAATAACTTTTATATATATCAGCTCATATCCATGTGTAACACTCTCTTCATCCACTATTAGAAAAATAAATTCACTGCAGTATTTGATCAACAAATCAATCATATGTGATTTCAGAAATTGAAGTTTAAACATGTTAGTTTATAAAGAAGCTTTGAGTAGAAAATTAAAATTCTATCAAGTAAAAATCATAGATTAAATGACTACATGCTAAGTGAAAAACTACTGATATAAAAGAGAATCATTAGATTTTTAAATTCCACAAAGCAGTTAAGCACTATACTATCTAATAAAAAGGACTGTAACTTAATATGATTTGAAATCAGTAGGCAGGTACATAACTATTATGATAAATAATATAAATACGACATTAATGCTACCATATATACACATGCATGTGTTGAGGTACACATTACTTAGACTATATGAATATATTTATTTTAAAAAATGAGTAAGTCTGCTAGAATGGAGAGCCAAATCCTATGTATTTTTCTCTCACTGTATAGAAAGCATATAGTTTAGGAATTCTGTATTTCTTTTAAACTCATCAGAATAAAATGTAAACCTTCTGAAAAATAATGAAAAAGAAGAAAAGTTAAATTGAATATGGAATTTAAAAAATATATTTCCTCTACAGATTGCTGTTTTTTTAATTAAAACTTGTTTTTATATTCTTGGGCTTAACCAATCCACAAATCATTTCACAGTTGCAGACTTTTCAGCAAACTAGCCGACATACTGTGAGACTCATCAAAAGAAGTTCCTTTAGCCCACGATTCTCAGAATTGGTAGGAACCTCAGAAATTGACTGATTCTTCTCACTCCAATTCTTCTCACTCTACAACACATTCATGATTCCCTCTATGACATCTATGCTAGTGATCATTTAGCATCCATTTGAATGCCACTCATGATGAAAAACTCACTGGCTGCTAAGGTATTGCATCCCATATTTGAATTATTGTGAATAATTTGTTCATCAACTTGTTAAAGACAAATATGATTCCTTATAATTTTATCAAACGAGGATTAAAAAAATTAACACATTCCACATATCTGAAAAAAACTTCAGAAGTGTGAAGATATTTCTTCAGATTAAACATCTCAACTACTCCGCAATGGAATCCTTTTTAATTCTGTTCACCACTTATAGTATATTTTCCTGGACACTATTTATTCCATTTTCATTAATAACATAAATTTGCACATAGAGTTAATTACCCACAGCTGGAGTTAGTCTACTTATAATATCTTATAGTATTTAACATAAATGAAAGTTTCCTGTGTTATATACTATACTTAACTGCACACTGAATTTCTATTAAGGCAATATTAATTTTTTTTTCATTCTTTGGAAAACCATTCCATATTGTTAAGTCTCACTGAGATTCTAGTAACCTAAAACTTTGAAATAGCTTTTTTGTACTATTAGGAAAGCACCACTCTTCATTTACTGCTTCAGCAGATGCTTCTCATAAAAAAAAAATTAAAAAGTGACCTTAATGTGACCTTATTGTTAACACTGTTAAAGTTAATCTTTTAGTAGAAAGTTTATAAAGTCCCCTGAAACATTCATGAATCCTTATTCTATCAACAAAATAATCCCCATCCCTTCTGTATTGTAAATACTCCCAACGTTATCTTAATAAAAATGTTGACCAACTGAAGATAAAGAATAGCACCTTGTGGCATGTCCTACTAAAAAATCCCTCTGTAAACTGTCTTATTTACTACTGTTTCTCTAGCACCTAGAAGAGTTCCTGACATATGTAGGCTTTCAATAAATATTTTTTTAGAGGATGGCTTTAGAAATCACTCTTACTGGGTTTACATAGATCATATCAACACTCGTGAGATACTATCATTTACCAGCTACTCATTCATCAATTTTACTAGGGTATTCCTCATACACCTAGGAGGTACTCCTAACTTCACAACAATCCATGCTACCCCTTATCCAGTCAACCAAAAACAGAACTTAATTTTACATTTTGATTTCTTCATATTCATATCCTTAATATACTTTCACACACATATGCATAACATGCAAATATTTTATCTTACAATAATGGGATCATATTAAATACTTTGTAGAAATTCTTCCAAGTCAAATAATAAAGTATTCCTTTAATTACTGCATAATATTTTATTGTGTGAGTGTTCTGTAATCAGACTGCTTCTTATTGATGGGTATTTTTTTTTCCAGAACAATACTACAGTAATTGTCCTTGGACAAAAAATGGCAAACTGATGTGGTTTTATTTCCATGTGGTAGCTTCCTTGAGAGATTACTTGACAAAGAATATGTGTATTCTTCAGTTTAATCAGTGTTGATAGACTGCTTTTCACAATGGCTTTACTAATTCACATTTTTACCAGGAATTAAGAATTAACCATTGAGAGGTTTCAAGATGGTGGTGTAGGAAGATCCTCAACTCACCTCCATCCACAGATAAAACAAATCTATAACTACATATGGAATAATTCCCTCAAAAAGGGAGCTGCAAACTGGATAAACAGAGACTCCACAACAAAGGGTAAAAGGACAGCACTGAGACAGGTAGAAGAGGCAGAGATATGGTCTCAACAAGGAAAAATCCACACCCCAGCCACAGCAAACCACAATTGGGAGGGGTCACAAAGCTAAGGATATTTTCCCTGAGGTATGAGGGATTTAGCTTCACATTAGGCACTCCAACCCTTAGATCCTGCACAGGAGAGATGAGTCCCCAAAACACCTGTCTGTGAAAAACAATGAGGAATGTGTGCAGGAAAACTACAGAACTTCAGAGAATAGAAAACCTGCTCTTAAAGGGCTGGTATGCAGACCCATCTGACTTGAAAACCAGCACAAAAACACCGTATTGAAAAGTGCATGGACTAGATGTGAAAGGGTTCCACTTACTAATCTTAAAGCCTCTGCCAGAGAGGCAGAAAATAGTTGGGATGCTGTTTGGGGACTGAAACACTGGTGGGAGCCATTTTTGTGGTCTCAGGCCACTCAAATGTCAACACTGGTGGATGACATTTTGGAATTCTCCATCTAACCTCATTGGCACCAGTTGCTGCATGCTGCAGAGAGCCCCACTTACCTCTGAGCCTTGGCCAAGCCTCACAGCTGGTCAAGAAATAGTCCTGCCCCCCAGCATGCCACAGCAGCTGCTGCTGGGCTCCGCAGCTCATCCAGGGACCAACTCTGCCCATCAGGACTGTGCGGCTGTGCTACTGCCACAACAGAAGGGAGGAGGCAGTCCACATAGGAGACACCCTGTGAGTGCCTGGCTCTGGTGGCCAGGTAGGATTGTGCTTCTGAGCTCCACAGGACATCTCCTAAATAAGGTCACTCCTTCAAGACTAGAAGTGATAACTGATTTACCTAATACATGGAAACAAACACAAAGAATTGGACAAAATGATAAAACAGAGAAATATGTTCCAATGAAAAGAATGAGAGAAAACCTCAGAAAAAGAACAAAACGGATAAGTAATCTACTTGATAGAGAATTTAAGATAACAATCATAAAGATGTTCAGTGAACTCAGGGGATAAATGGATGAACACAATGAAAACTTAAACAGATAAAAAATGTAAGAAAGTACAAAATAGAAGGTATACTAAACTGAACAATATTCTAAAGGGGTTCAGCAGCAGACTAGATAAGGTAGAAGAATAAGTGAGCTGGAAGACAAAACAATGGAACTAACTCAGAGCAGCAAAACACAAGAAGAATTTCAAAAAGTAAAGATACCTTAACATCAAGCAGAATAACATCTTCATTATAGGGGTCCCAGAAGGAGAAGAAAGAGAGAAAAGTCCAGAAAACTTATTTGAAGAAATAGTGGCTAAAAACTTCCCTAGTATGGAGAAGGAATGAGATATCCCTGTCCAGGAATCCCAGAGAGTTCCAAATAAGATGAGCCAAAAGAGACACACAGCAAGACACATTATAATTAAAATGGAAAAAGTTAAGGATAAAGAGAGAATCTTAAAAGCAGCAAGAGAAAAACAATCTGTTATGTACAAAGAAAACCCCATAATGCTACCAGTAGATTTTTCAGCAGAAACTTTCAAGCCAGAAGAAAGTGGCTTAACATATTCAAAGAGGTGAGGAGAAAAAAAAAAAAAAACCAAACCAAGAATTCTCTACCTAACAAGGCTACCATTCAAAATTGAAGAAGGGATCAAGATTTTCCCATATAAGCAAAAGCTAAAGGGGTCTATCACTACTAAGTCCTACAAGAAATATTATAGTGACTTCTTTAAGCTGAAAAGAAATGGCACAAATTAACAAGAAAACATAAAGAAGTAAAAATTTCATTGGAAAAGGTAAATATATCATAAAGGTAGTTAGTTGATCAATCACTTATAAAGCAAGCACAAAGATTAAAAGACAAAAGTAGTAAAAAGTAACTAAATGAACTAAAATTACAACTATTAGTTAAAGGATGCACAAAATAGATGAAAAATGTGTCATCAAAAGTATAAAATGTGGGCTTCCCTGGTGGCTCAGTGGTTGAGAGTCCACCGGCCAATGCAGGGGACATGGGTTCGTGACCCAGTCCGGGAAGATCCCACATGCCACAGAGCAGCTAGGCGCGTGAGCCATGGCTGCTGAGCCTGTGCATCCAGAGCCTGTGCTCCACAACGGGAGAGGCCGCAACAGTGAGAGGCTCATGTACCAAAAAAAAAAAAAAAAAGTATAAAATGTGTGGGGAGGAGTAAAAAGATAAAGACTCAGAATGTGTTCAAATTTAAGTCACTACCAACTCAAAACTGACTACTACTCACATAGCATGTTATATGTGAACCTCACAGTAACTGCAAGGAAAAAACTTATCGTAGATACACAAAAGAAAACGAGAAAGAGTCTAAATATAACATTAAAGAAAACCACTAATACAGGACAAGGAAAAAAAAGGAACAGAGAGGAACCACAAAAACATTTAGAAAAACAATTATCAAAATGGCAATAAGTACATATCTACTAATAATTATATACCTATTCATGATTATATTTACTTTAAATGTAAATGGGAAAATTTGCTAATCAAAAGACATAGAGTGGCTGAATGGATAAAAAAAGAAACAAGACCCATCTATATGCTGTGTATAAGAGACTCAGTTTAGAAGAAAGGAAAGACAATGACAAAGTGAAGGGATGGATAAAGATAATCCATGCAAATAGAAATGAAAAGAAGGCTGCAATAGCTATATTCATATCAGACAAAATAGACAAAACAATGACCATATTAAAACACAGGGATGGGCATTACATAATTATGAAGTGGTTAATCCTACAAGAATATATAGTATTTATAAATGTATATGCACCTAACAGAGGAGCACCAAGATATATAAAACTAATATTAACAGACTTAAAGAAAAAAAGAAAGCAATGCAATCATACTAAGGAATTTTAACACCCCTCTACAACAATGAATGGGTCAACCAGACAGAAAATCAACAACAACAACAAAAATGGACTTAAACAACACATTAGACCCATGGATTTAATATATATAGGACATTCCACCCCAAAGCAGCAGAATGCACATTCTTCTCAAGTGCACATAAAATATTCTCCATAAAAGATCACATGTTAGGTCACAAAACAAGTCTCAATAAGTTCAAGAAGCTTGAAATCATATCAAGCATCTTCTCCAACCACAATTCTATGAAACTAGAAATCAATCACAAAAAAGGGAAAACTCACAGTTATGTGGAGGTGAAACCACAAGCTCCTGAACAACCAATGGATCATCAAAGGACCTAGAAACAAATGAAAACAGAAATATAACATACCAAAATCTATAGGATGCAGCAAAAGCAGTTCTATGAGGGGAGTTCATAGAAATACAAGGCTTACCTCAAGAAACAAGAAAAATCTCAAATATGCAATTTGATTTTATACTTAAGGAATTACAAAAAAAAGAAAAAGAAAAAGAAGAAGAAGAACAAACAAGCCCAAAATTAGTAGAAGGGAGGAAATAATAAAGATCGGAAAAGAAATAAATGAGATAAAGACTAAAAAAATATAGGAAAGACCAATGAAACTAAGAGCTGATTCTTTGGAAAGATAAACACAATGAACAAAACCTTAGCTAGAATAACCATGAAAAAAAGAAAGAGGACTCAATAAATAAAATCAGAGATGAAAGAGAAGTTACAACTAATACCAAAGAAATGCAAAAGATCAAGAGAGACTACTACTAACAATTATATGACAACAAATGGGACAACATAAAAGAAATGGATAAATGCCTAGAAACACACAATCGTCTTAGAGTGAATCATGAAGAAATATAAAATGTGAATAGACCAATTACTAGTAAGGAGATTGAAATAGTAAACAAAAATCACCCAACAACAAAACCCTAGGGCCAGAAGACTTCACTGGTAAATTTTACAAAATATTCAGGAAGAGTTAACACATATCCTACTCAAATTCTTCACAGAAAGAGAAAAAAACTGAATACCTTCAAACACATTTTATGAGGCCAGCATTACCCTGATACCAAAACTAGATAAGAACAGGACACTACAAAAAAAAAAAAAAAAAGAGAGAAAAAGAGAGAGAGAGAGAGAAGAAAAGAAAGAAAGAATATTACATGCCAATACCCTTGATGAACTTAGATGTAAAAATCCTCAACAAAATATTAGCAAATCAATCCAACAATACAGTAAAATGATCATATAGCACAGTCAAGTAGGATTTATTCCAAGTATACAAGGATGGCTCAACATCTGCAAATCAATCAATGTGATACATCATATTAACAAAATAAATAATAAAATACATATGATCATCTCAATAGATTCAGATAAAGTATTTGACAAAATTTAACATCCATTTATGATAAAAACTCTCAAGAAAATGGATATAGAGGGAAAATACCTCAACACAATAAAGGACATATATGAAAAACCCACAGCTAATATCACACTCAACAGTAAAAAGCTGAATGCTTTTCCTCTAAAATCAGGAATGAGACAAGGATGCCCTCTCTCGCCACGTTTATTCAACATAGTTTTGGAAGTTGAAACCACAGTAATTAGGCAAGAAAAAAATAAAAGACATCCAAATCAGAAAGGAAGAAGTAAATCTGTCACTATTTGCCAATGACAAGATATTAATACTATATATATAAAACCCCAAAGTCTTCATCAAATGACTTAGAACTAGTAAATGAAATCAGTAAAGTTGCAGGATACAAAATCAGTATACAGAAATCTGTAGTGTTTCTATACACTAATAACAAACTATCAGAAAGAGAAATTAAGAAAACAATCCCATTTACAATTGCATAAAAAACAATAAAACACCTAGGAATAAGTTTAACCAAGGAGGTGAAAGACCTGTACACTGAAAACTATGACATTAAAGAAACCGAATAAGATACAGATACATAGAAAGATATTTAATGCTCATGGATTGGAAGAATTGACATTGTTTAAATGTCCATCCTACCCAAAGCAATCTACAGATTTAATGCAATCCCTGTCAAAATTCCAATGGCATATTTTACAGAACTAGAAGAAATCTAAAATTTGTATGTAACTACAAAAGATCCTGAATAAGAAAACAGTTTTGAGAAAGAAGTACAAGCATGGTGGTATCATGCTCCCTGATTTCAAACTATATTACAAAGCTATCATAATCAGAATAGTATGGTATTGGCACAGCAGTAGACACATGGATCAATGGAACAGAACTGAGAGCCCAGAAATAAACCTCTGCATATATGGACAATTTCTGACAAGGAGCAGAGAACATACAATGGAGAAAGGTAAATCTCTCCAATAAATGGTGATGGAAAAACTAGACAGCCCATGAAAAGGAATAACACTAGACCATATATAAAATTTTTATGTCTTATACCATACATAAAAATTAACTCAAAATGGATTAAAGACTTGAATGTAAGACCTGAAACCACACAATTCTCAGAGAAAACATAGGTGGCAACTTCATTGACATCAGATTAGCAATGTTTTTGTGGCTCTGATTCCAAAGGCAAGGGAATCAAAAGCAATAAGAGGGAGAAGATATTTGCAAACCATGTATCTGATAATGGGTTAACATCCAAAATATATAAAGAACTGATACAACTCAACAACAGAAAACAAACAACCTGATTAAAAAATGGGCAGACAATATGAATACACATTTTTTCCAAAGAAGAAATATAAATGGTCAATAGGCATATTAAAAGATACTAAACATCACTACTTATTAGGGAAATGCAAATCAAAACCCCAATAAGATATCACCTCACTCCTGTTGAGAATGGCTATTATTGAAAAGACAAGATATAATAAGTGTTGGAGAGGATGTGGAGAAAAGGGACCCTTGTAAACTGCTGGTGGGACTGTAAATTGGTGCAGCCATTATGGAAAACAGTATGGAGATTCCTCAAAAAATTAAGAATTGAACTACCATATGACCCAGCAATTCCACTTCTGGGTGTTTTTCCAAAGTAAACCACTTCAGAAAGACACATGCACCCCTATGTTCACTGCAGCATTATTTACAGTAGCCAAGATATGGAAACAACCTAAGGGTCCATCAATGAATGAATGGATGGATAAAAAAGATGTGAGTTCACACACACACACACACACACACACACACACACAATAGAATACTATGTCAGCCATAAAAAAGTATGAAATCCTGCCATTTGTGACAACATGGATGGATCTTGTAGGTATGCTAAATGAAATGTCAGACAGAGAAAGAAAATGCTGCATAGTTTCACTCCTATGTGGAATCTTAAAAAATAAAACAAGCAAAACAAAAACAAACCCATATATAAAGAGAAGAGATTAGTGGTGACCAGAGGGGAAAAGAATTGAAGGGTGGGTGAAATGGATGTCAACTATACGGTGACAGATGATAATTAGACTTGTAGTGGTGATCACTTTTATTATATATAGATGTTGAATTATAATGCTGTACACCTGAAACATAATGAAAAGTGTAAACCTGTTAATAAATCATGTAATATGCAACAAAAGAATTAACACTGATACATTTCTAGAAACATACATTCCCAGGAAGACTGAATCATGAAGAAACAGAAATCTGAAAGGGTCAAGTTAATAAAAAGGATATTGAATAACCCAAAATTGTCCAGTTAAAAAATCCAGAACGAAAATGGCTTCACTGGTGAATTCTACCAAACATTTAAAAAAGAATTAAAACCAATTCTCCTGAAACTCTTCTGAAATATTGAAGAGGAGAAACACTTTCGAGTTATTTATGAGGCCAGCATTAACTTGATACTAAAGTGAGACAAAGACACTACAAGAATATAAAAATACAGGCCAATATCCTTGATAAACATAGATGTAAAAATCCTCAAAAAATGTTAGCAAAGCAAATTCAGCAGCACATTAAAAGGATCATACACCATGATAATGTGGAATTTATCCCTGGGATGCAAAGATGGCTCAACATACATGAATCAATAACTGTGATACACCACATTAAAAGAAAGAAGGATAGGGCTTCCCTGGTGGCGCAGTGGTTGAGAGTCCGCCTGCTGATGCAGGGGACACAGCTTCGTGCCCTGGTCTGGGAGGATCCCGCATGCCGCAGAGCGGCATGAGCCATGGCTGCTGAGTCTGCGCATCCGGAGCCTGTGCTCCGCAACAGGAGAGGCCACAACAGTGAGAGGCCCGTGTACCGCAAAAAAAAAAAAAAAAAAAGAAAGAAGGATAAGAATCATATCATTTCAATATATGTAGAAAAAGTATTTGACAAAATTCAACATTGTTTCATGATAAAAATCTCAAAAAATTAGGTATAAAATGAATGTGTTTTAGCAGAATAAAGGCCATATATGACAAGCCCACAGCCAAAATCATACTCAGCAGTGTAAAGCTGAAAACATTTCCTCTAAGATCATGTACAAGCCATGAATGCACATTCTTGCCACTTCTATTCAAGACAGTACTGAAGGTTCTAACTAGAGTAATTAGGCAAGAAAAAGAAATAAAAACATCCGAATCAGAAAGGAAAAAGTAAAATTGCCTCTGTTTGCATATGACACAATATTATATATAGAAAACCCTAAAGACTCTACCAAAAATCCGTTAGAGGTGATAAACAAAATCAGTAAAATTGCAGGATATAAAATCAACATACAAAAATCAGTTGCATTCCTATATAGTAACAATGAACTATCCAAAAAAAAAATTAAGGAAAAAAATCCCACTTACAGTATCATCAAAAAGAATAAAATAATTAGGAATAAATGTAACCAATGAGGTAAAATATCATACACTGAAAGCTATAAAACAATGAAGAAAATGGAAGAAGACACAAAATAATGGAAAGATACCCTGTGTTCATGGATCAGAAGAATTAACATTATTAAAATTAATATTAAAATTAATATTAAATTAAATTAATATTGTTAAAATGTCCATACTACCGAAAGAAATCTACAGATTCAATGCAATACCTATCAAAATTCCAATGGCATTTTCCATAAAAATAGAAACAGGAACTCTGAAATTCATATGGAACCTCAAAAGACCCTTCATAGCTTAAAGTAATCTTGAGCAAAAATAGCAAAACTGGAGGCATCACACTTCAAAGATAATCAGAACAATATTGCCATAAAACAGACAGAAAGATCAATGAACAGAAAAGAGAGACCGGAAATCAACCCATGCATATATGGTCAACTAATTTTCCACAAAAGTACCAGGACTACACAACAGGGAAAGGATAGTCTTTTCAATAAATGGTGATGGGAACACTGGATATCCACATACAAAATAATGAAATTGGACCTTTATCCTACAACATACACAAAAAACATCCCCAACTTAAATTTAAGCCGTAAAACCATAAAACTCCTAGAAGAAAACACAGGGAAAAGCTCCTTGAAATTGGTCTTGATGATGATTTTTTGGATTTATTGCCAAAAGCACAGGCACAAAAGCAAAAAAAAAAAAAAAAAAAAGTGGGATTATATAAAATTAAAAATGTTTCTTCATAGGAAAAAACCGATCAACAAGATGAAAAGGCAACTATGGAATGGGAGAAAATATTTGCTAACCATATATCTGATAAGGGGTTAATATCAAAAATATATAAGGAATTCTTACAAGTCAGTAGCAAAATAACCCAAATAAACTGATGCAAAAAAGGGGAAAGGACCTAAATAGACATTTTTCCAAAGAAGGCTGACAAATGACTAACAGATACATGAAAAGAAACTCAACATCACTAACCGTCAGAGAAATGCAAATCAAAATCGCAATGAGATGTCACCTCTCATCTCTTAGAATTTCTATAATTGAATAGTTAACAGCAAATGTTGATGAGGATGTGGAGAAAATGGATCCCTTGTGCACTGTTGGTGGGAGTGTAAATTGTCATAGTCATATGGAAAACAGCATGGGTGTTCCTTTAAAAGTTAAATATAGAACTACCATATGATCCAGCAATACCACTCCTGAATCACTGGAGTAGGAAATGAAATCACCATCTTGAAGAGATATCTGTACTCCTGATTTTATTGTAGCTTTATTCACAATAGCTAAGATATGGAAACAACCTAAGCGTCTGTTGACGAATAATTGGATAAAAAAAAATACAACACACACACATGCACACACACACACACACACACACACACACACACACACAGAGGAATATTATTTGGCCATAATAAAGAAGGAAATCTTGCCATCTGTTATAACACGGAGGAACTTGCAGGGCATTATGCTAAGTAAAATAAGCGAGACAGAGAAAATAAATACTGTTTGTGTCATCTAAACGTGATATAGATGACATTTCTCTCTAAAGAATTATACCTTTCTCTCTAAAGAATTATACCTGTTGTAATTCCTAAATGTGACTACTTCTAAGTATTTTGATTCCTTCCTTTACCGAGAAATTTCTGCAATTCCAACTTCACTTAGCATACTAGCTCTGAGTTCGTATTTCAACAAACTAGCCAAGCAAAAAATTGGGGCTATATTCATCTTGAGCTAAAAGTGAAGTCCAGGCCTTCCTTTGAGTCTATCCTCACCAATGAGTTTCACTCAGCTTAAAAATATGTCCCTTCCACCGTGTTGCAGCAAACTAAGAATCAATTCCTACATATATTCCCAAGTATTTACAATAAAATGTCTTGCTAATCTTTTGTTCCCTAGATGATGTTTTCTCCTTGTTTTCCCAGGAAGGTATTGGTCTAGTTATAAGTAATATGGTAAAAAAGCAAGCAGGGAATATACTATCACATCACCTTGCAAAGTGTACCTCAGGTAAGATAATTATAGGGCTTTACAGAAGGTTAAGACCAGCCTCATAAGAAAGCAAAGGAGAATGAACTCCTGTAGCAAGATATTCTCAATGTGAGATTTTCAGTCTGCAAAATAGAGGCACACTGGTACATAGGTAAAAATGGAGTTGAATTGAAATCCACTGTATTCAGCAGTGACAACAAATTTAAGGATCTCTTTTATCTCTATGAATTATTTTCACCTGTGATGTTTTACCGATAATGCAACCAACATGGATTATTTTAAAGTCTCCAACGATCTATTACATTATCTAACATGTCCTTCCTTTCTGGTACTTCATTCTAGGTAGAGGTGGAAGGGGTCTCACCTTACTTTAAAGTTCCCTTATGCCTCATCTTTACATATTCTGAATAACTCTAAGCTTAACATATTACAAAAGTAATACTTTTTGCAGTATAAATGACTTCAAATTTTAAATGATACCTCATTTAACATCAGATCACTATATTCCTTTAAACCAATGAGATAATACTATCCATGAGGCAAAAATGGGTCATTTTTAAATGTTAATTTAAATTTTATATACCTTTTTTTCCCTCCTCAAATTGGTTGTTTCTCACTGCTTAAACCTAGAGAATGTGGAGAGTTTTGACTTCTATCAGGCAAGTGCTATCTATACACTTTTAGGATATATCAAATGTAAAATATGAATGTTTAAATAGTTTGAAGGAATACACATAATGGCAACAGATAGAATTAAATTACTCTTTCTCCATTAAAAAAATCTGTTTATGCATTGGGCCTTTTTATTTTAACAGACTATCAAGTTCATTATGCTAAACAAGATTTTTCTTTTAAAGAACCAAATATTTTGAGTTGATAAAAAAGCTTTTATCAGTCTGTCCAAGGACTAACAATGAAAAGAAATATCATTCTGACCTAGCTGCTAACAGTATCACACTCAGCCCTTATTGTATATTTATTTGGTAAGATTTTATTTATTCAACATTGAAAAATGACGTGTAAAAGCCAATGTTTCACCTAAACAGTCTGCTAATCTAACAAGCAAACTAGAAGCTCAAGATCTTGATAGCTCCCTAACCACACTATATTGAGCTCGATGTATTCCAGTAAAGACTACGGATTTCTCTCCCAACTGAATTGTTATAAAGGATACCACCTTTGCTCTGAGGAATAAATAAAGATATAGTTTAGAAATCAATTGATAGAAATTAGTAGAAATGTGCTGGTAAGAAGAAGCAGAGTGATGGATCTCAAAATGTTGCAGGGAATATCAAGATAGATTAAAGTTTTGTAGAATGGACCCTGGTTGCCATATCCATCATGCTCCCAGCTAAATGCCACAGTGCTAACTGTTACAAGTAAAGGCATTTCTACCTTAGAAACATTCCCAGTTTTTGTGCTAGCCTGGGTGTTCCATAGAGATCCCTGTTGAGCAAGACCCATAATCCATGGGTCAGGTTTTATACTTTGAATTCATGTCAATCTCAGATGCCCTCCCTGTTTCCCACCCCACCCCCAGTGTAAATTCAGGCAAAGACATTTTTACAGATTAAACTTATTCTTTTTTCCTGCATGCCTTAATTTTTAAGAGACAAAAATATTTTCATCACTAACCTTAATTTTGAGTTTTGCTTTTTCATGAATATGTATGGTCTCCAAAGCAGTCCCCAGGGTCTCCCTGTTTACTGATCTCTGACTGTACCTTGGAATTCCTTGCTTCATGAAAGTAGTAGTGGTAGTAGTTATAGTAATGGGTAGTTTAACATGTGACAAGCACTGTTGTAAGATTTTTTTTGCTTATTAACTAATTTAATTCTTTCAACTTGCCCATTTTATAGATGAAAAAACTGAGGCACAAAGAGTTTAAGTAACTTGCTCAAGATGACAGTACTAGTATGTGGCTGAGTTGGAATTTCAATCTAAACAGTATAACTCAAAAGTCTTGGATTTTAGCATTACAATACTTCAGCAGAAAAACTGAAAAGAAAGCAGTTTTCCCAGTCTCTCACATCATGCTTCATGCCCCAGACATTAGACTTGACTAGTTCTTGTCAGTTCTGTGGCATTAAACTACATGTGCCACATTCCTCTTTCGAAGTTATATGAAATATTAACCCATCAAAAAGTAAGATGCGATTTGCTGGGGATTTTTTTAGTGACAAATAAAGTGGAAATTTTCTTTTCTTTTCTTTTTTTATAATACGTTTTAGAGAAATAAAACATCATTATTATATTTAGTTTAACAACCATTGTTTTTGGAGGGGGTAGAAAATTTTCCATTGTAATATTCCTCTTCTCATTAAGGTAATGTATTCACTCATAATCTGGTGAAGCAAGTGATAAAAGTCAAGGCAAAGAGAGAAGTTGAATAGAAGCAAGTGTTCTTCCATTATGTCCTTTTAGTGATTGCTGTAATTAACCACAGTCTTCTCAGATTTAAAAGTGTTCAGGTTCCAGTGAAGTTAAATCATAGCACCATTCCACTTAAAAAATACCCTACATTCTGATTTTTCTCTCTTGCATCTATGAAATAGAAGAAACACTGAATTTCAAGTGGATAAACTTTATAAGTCACTGAGCTCAATTTACACTTAAAAATTGTACTTATGAAACCTTGGTATGAACCACTTGTTTCAAAATAATAGCAATGTTTTCAATCATTAGTTAAAAACCCTAAGAAATGGCCAATACCTAGAGCTTCTCATCAGCATGTGTACCATTTATATCTAACCACATAACCTACAAGTAAAGCTTTATTCTTTGGCCCAGCTACACATCTTCTGAGAAGGTGGGTGATCCTGTTAACATTGTCAACTTTCAGCATCACTAAAAAAATCCTTTAATTTGGGATGAGATGCCACAAGCTGCTTCTCAGTGATCCCTTAATATTTTGTCCTTGTTTATATTTTCTCAGTACATAGAAAATGCAACATAAGAAATAGGTCAAGATGTAGAAACTGGAATGAATTAAAAACAAGTTAAACCAGTAGTAGACAGAATTGATATGCTCTTCTCCACAGACAGACTTCAAATTATTCCTGTTTCAGCCAGCAGGTGTCTACAGGTGTAGGCCTGCAGGTACCATCAGGTGGCAAGGCATGAAGAGTCAGGGATAGCAGAGTAATTGCCATGGAAGGATAAATTAACCTAAGTGCTACTTGCCAGGAGAAGTCTGTTGGAAATCTCTCTTCCACCCATTCTGGATCTAATATACCAATTAAGTTTAGTTCTTCCTATGAAGAAAAAGTTTTAAAGTAACAGCAAAGCTCTATTTGCAAGTAAGGAGAGAGGGAAAAAGTCCTTTCTCTCTAAGGAATTACACCTGTTGTAATTCCTATTGCGATTTCAGCTCTTATGTTTCTAGAATCATCTTATTTACAAATTAACAATTTTTTTAAGGGAACAATTTTCATGCTTAGAATAAATTTTTGTGAATTGAGCACTTACGCTAGAAGTTATGGAAACAAATTTTCTAACCTATATTGCAATAAGTAGTAAGCTTCATAAAGCAAATCACTGTTGATGAGATACTACATACACACACACACACACACACACACACACACATTACCTAATGCGCCATAACTAAAAACTTAGAGAAAGTAATTATTTTACAGTAGAAATATATACAATAATTAAGATTTCCCCCAAATTGTTAATTAATATGTTACTAGGTCATTGTATATTGCATCATTTGGGCAAGGTCTCGCTCAGTGGGAAAACGGAGTCGTATTTGAATACACTCTTCTGCTTCTAAAGACCATGCCTTTCCATTCACGTTTATCACACTCCTTAGATTCTGATATTTTCTTGATTTCAAGTAACTTTATTATTTCAAGAATGGTACTTTATTAAATATGGACATAAATGTGTTTTGTTATAACATATTGTAAAACTTTAGGGAATATAGTCTATAGTAAAAAATCTATACTACAAAGCTATGATAATCAAGACAGTATGGTACTGGCACAGAAACAGACACATAGATCAATGAAACAGGAGAGAAAACCCAGAAATAAACCCATGCACTTATGGACAAAGGAGGCAAGAATATACAATAGAGAAAAGACAGTCTCTTCAATAAGTGGTGCTGGGAAGATTGGACAGCAACATGTAAAATAATGAAATTAGAATATTCTCTATTTTGTATAACACCATATAAAAAAATAAACTCAAAATGGATTAAACACCAAAATGTAAGACTGGATACTCTAGAAATCCTAGAGGAAAACATAGGCAGAACACTCTGACATAAATTACAGCAATATCTTTTTGGATCTGTCTCCTAGAGTAATGGAAATAAAAACAAAAATAAACAAATGAGACCTAACTAAACTTAAAAGCTTTTCCACAGCAAAGAAAATAATCAGAAAAATGAAAACACAACCTATGGAATGGGAGAAAATATTTGCAACAATGCAACCAACAGGGATTACTTTCCAAAATATACGATCAGCTCATACAGCTTAATACCAAAAAAAAAAAAACAATCCAATCAAAAATGAGCAGAAGACCTAAATAGACATTTCTCCAAAGACATACAGATGGCCAACAAGCACATGAAAATATTCTCAATATCACTAATTATTGAAGAAATACAAATCAAAACTACAATGAGTTATCACCTCTTACCAGACAGAATGGCCATCACCAAAATGTCAACAAATAATAAATGCTGGAGAGGGTGTGGAGAAAAAGAAACCCTCTTACACTGTTGGTGGGAATATAAATTGGTACAGCCACTACAGAGAACAGTATGGAGATTCCTTAAAAAACTAAAACTAGTTACCATATGATGCTACAATCCCACTCTTGGCATATATCCAAAAAGTCTCTAACTCGAAAAGATAACTGCACCCCAATGTTCATAGCAGCACTGTTTACTATAGTGAAGACATGGAAGAAACCTAAAAGTCCATCGACAGATGAATGAATAAAGAAGATGCAGTGTATATATATATTATATATATAATATATATATACACTATGGGATATGGTATATATATGGAATACTACAAATATATGGAATATTACTAAGCCATATAAAAGAATGACATAATGCCATTTGCAGCAATATGGATGGACCTAGAGATTATTATATTAAGTGAAATAAGTCAGAGAGAGAAAGACAAGTCAGAGAGAGAAAGACAAATATCATATAATATCACCTATATGTGGAATCTAAAAAAATTATACAAATGAACTTATTTACAAAACAGCAATAGACTCAGAGAAAACAAATGTATGGTTACCAAAGGTGGAAGGGAGGGAGGGATAAATTAGGAGTTTGGGGTTAACAAATACACATTACTATATATAAAACAAACAAGGACCTATTGTATAGCACAGGGAACTAGACACAATATCTTAAACTATAATGGAAAAGAATCTGAAAAAGAACATATATAGATATAATTGAATCACTTTTCTATAAACTTGAAACTAATACATTGTAAATTAACTCTACTTCAATTAAAAGAAAAGAAAATCCATTGTAATAATGCATGTCTTGATGTTAATGGAAAGTAAGGTATTTTTAGTTACATACTTTGACTTTGTAATGAAAGAAGGTAATTTTTTTTAGGTAAAAACTATTTAACAAGCACTGTACACAAATTCTCTCATTAATCCTCAAAACAACCCAGTGAATCAGACCCAATATCAACCCAACTTAAGATAAAAATCATAGGGATTTTCAAAGCTATATAATCACTATCCAACTATGTGGTAAATAGTAGATCTGGGAATTGAGTTCAAGTCTACTGAGCTCCAATAGTTTTGTGCTTTCCACTATACCATGCTGCCTGAAATGGAATGTTCCCGCTACCTTAAATTTTCTGCCAAACATTTCTGATCTTCACCATAATATCGTTATAACTATAATGAATGCAAAACTCCTAACCAGTGTTAATTTTCAAATTTGCATATTTCTTAATTTTTAGTTTTGTATTTGATGCCTTATTAACCATTTTAAAACTGGAAATATTTAATAGTATATAATCTCTCCAGTTTCACTCCCATATTGGGATATTAAAAGTAAAATTTCTAATCAAATGATATGAAAAATAAAGATATATATCATTAATTAAGATGTTATGACTTTTTGAATCACAAAGGGAATAAAGCAAATTCTTGGCTTGAAAATTTAAAGTGATGTTTTCTATTAAGAACAAGTTAAAAGTTATTTGCACTTTACTCAGATGGAAATTTTTACTCCTAGACCTAAATAATTCCTACTTTGAGTCTCCTTTATTTGAAAATATGACTATTTTCCACTAAAGTCATTTTACCTATTTCTACTTTTCCTTTCACCAAACCAAATAATGGTGTGCTTGAAAGTATGAGGATCCTGAGATAAAACAAGATAGTAAACACAAACAAAATTATGATTTATTTATTCTCTTTCATGAAAACGTTAACCAATTTTTGACAATATTAAGAAGAGTTAAACCATAATTCTTTAATTAACACATCAGAGGTAAATCATGTGGCAGGAACAGCCTGCATCTGTATTCCAAAACCAGCTGTTCCTGCTAAAATTAATATCTGTAGAATCCTGGCTGACAGTGGAGGATTGAGTCATTAATCAAAAATGTACAAGTTTACTGGAGTTTCAAGGTTTGGCACAATTGTAATTTACTCATCACCAGTTTCCTAAGAAATATAGATAGAAGAAAAGAACTAGGTAAAATTCTTGATTAAACAACGTCATATTTTTCTAATACTAACTTGATTCATTGGATCCTTCTTTACTTATAAAAAGAATCTCTCTGCAATGTTTCCCACTTGTTTACCATACACTAGTGGAAGGAAGGAAGGAAGGAAGGAAGCAAGCAAGCAAGAAAGGAAGGAAGACTGACTCAGGAATATAAAATGAAATCAAAAGAATCTGAAGCAAACATATAGACACCACTCCTTGATCTATGATCCTAAAATATATCCCTCACTTGATGTAACATTAAATTGATCTATTATGCATTTACAAAATACAGTTTAAACTTTACACTTTGTTCTGATTCCAGCCAAGATGTAAAATCAGGGACAAGATTTCCCTTTTGCTGGAAATAATTTTTAAAAACTGGAAAAATATATGAAACAACAATTTTCAAAATTTTGGACATCAGTCATTCCTGAAAGATAGAAACAAAGAAGGTGAGCACTATGATTTTTCCACCTTACAGTTTAGAGACAGTTTCCAAGCTTAGGACAAGGAGAGAGTACCAAAGTAGAGTTTGGCAGTCTCTCTATTGAGGAGAATGAGCTGAGAGCATGAGTCAAAGGTGGATAAAGCGTGCCAGAGTCCCTGAGAGAAGAGAACTGTGCAGAGTTACCATCAGGTTTTCAATGAAGTCCTAATGAGCACAGGCACACGAGGAAACTATTGCAGTCTAGAAAAGAAGCAACGAGAGTATAGTGCACAGTCTCTGAAGCTCACACAAGGCTGAATATATTTACTATTTATAATAGGCAGAGTAGAAAAACCACACAATTCAGAGCAATGGGTAAAGTGTTCAGAAGGGTATTCCCTCAGAAGTGGAATAATATTAACCCTAAATTGATTCTGTTCTAGAATTGCTTAAGAAAGCTTAAAAGAAACAACTGTTTCTATATAACTTAATCATATTCCATAACACAGCAGAATAATATTTTCAGTAATACATAAATATTTCAGTAAGCTGAAATAAAATGGTACTTTCTCAGTTTGATAAATTACAGCTATGGAAACCCTACAGCTAACATCACAGTTAAAGACTGTATGTTTCAATAATAATAATAATGCAGTAAGACCATCTACTCTTACGCAGTTCTATTAACATTTTAGAGGAGGTACTAGTCTAAGAAGTATGGCAAGGAAAAAAAAAGTAAAAGATATTCATATTGGAAAGGAAGATGTAAAACTCTCTCTATCCATGGATGTCATAAACACCTACAGAGAAAATCTGATGGAATCTACCAAAAAAGCTACTAGAATAAATGAGTTTACCGAGGTTGCAGATACAAGATCAATATACAAAAATCAACTACATTTCTATTGCTAACAATGAGCAATCAAAAATTGAATTTAAAAATAACATTATTTACATTAACATCAAAAAATATAAAGGGCTTAGGGATAAATCTGACAAAATGTATACAAAACCCATATTTTGAAAATGATAAAGTAGATACAAAAATTAAACAAGACGTAAATAAGTAGAGAGATAAATAATGTTCATGGATTGGAAGATGAAATATTTACCAAGATGTCAATTCTTCCTAACTTGATAATAAATTCAACCAAATATCAATCAAGATCCCAGCAGGCTTTTTACACAGAAACTGATAAGCTGATTATAAATTTAAATATAAATGCAAAGAACCTAGAATAGTAAAGGAAATTTGAAATAAAAGAGGAAAGTTAGAGGACTTATGTTACCTGACAAATATATATTATAAATTTACAGTAATCAAGACCATGTGATATTCATGTAGAGATAGACATATAGATAAACAGGGAAAATAGAAAGTCCATAAAAGATTCACACATATATGGTCAATTAATTTTTGACAAAGATGCCAGGACAATTAAGTGGATAAAGAATAATCTTTTCAACAAATCGTGCTGGAACAATTGTATATCCATATGCAAAAAATAAACCTTGATGCATACCTCAAACCACTGACAAATATTGACTCAAATCATATTATGAATGTAAATTTAAAGTCTAAAACTATAAACTTCCGGAAGAAAACATAGAAGAAAATCTTCATAATCTGGGTTGGCTTAGGCAATGATTTCTCAGATATGGCACCAAAAGCAATCCATACAGGAAAAAAAAAAAATCCATAAAATCAAGAACTCTGGCTCTTTAAGAAATGCCTACTTATAGAATAAAAAGGCAAGGTACAGGCTGGAAAGAAATATTTGCAAATTATTTGTTTGAAAGAGAACTGCTATCCAGAAAATAATAGGAATTCTCAGAACTCAACAAAAAGAAAACGAACACCTCATTTATCAAAATGGGAAAAATATTTAAATAAAATTTCAAAGAATATATATGGATGGAAAATAAGCAAAAAATGACCAATATTACTGGTTATTAGGGAAATGCTAATTAATAGCATGATGAAATATCACTACAAGCCTATTAGGATGGCTAAAAAGAAAAAGATTGACCATACCAGCTGTTGGGGGAATGTGGAACAAATGCAACTCTTATAAGTACATTGCTGGTGGGAATTTAAAATGGTGCTAATATTTTGGAAAGTAGCTTGACAGTTTTGCAAAAATTTAAGCATATACCTACCACATGACCCAGGCTTTCTACTTCTAAGTATTTACCTAGAAAATGGAAAACCTATATCTATGTAAAGACTTGTTTATGAATTTTCATAGCAGCTTTATTTGTAATAGCCAAAAACTTAAAACAACCTGAAAGTCCATCATTGATAGGCAAATGGATGAACAAATTGTGGTATATCCATACAACAGACTAATACTCTGCAATATAAAAGTAATAATACATGGAACAACATGGGTAAATAATTATCCTGAGTGAAAGAAGCCAGACAAAAATGTATACATAAAATATGATTCCATTTATATAAATTCTAGAAAATGCAAACTAATATAAAGTGAAAGAAAGCTGATCAGTGGTTTCCTGGGGAAAGGGGGTAAAAAGAAACAAGAAGGAGAATTACCAAGGGATATATGGCAACTTTTAGAGGAATAGATATGTTCATTGCCTTCACTGTGATGGTTTGAAGATATATACATATGTCCAAACTTACCAAACTGTACATTTTAAAAATGTGAAGTTTATTGTATATCAGTGATACCCCAATAATCTCACGTTTTAAATAATTTAAAAATTTAAATAAGTTTCAGAATTCTGATCTCAATTTTGACTTGAAAGAGTTTCAAAGTCTTAGGAAGTCAATAGTCATGAAGGATCTAGTGTTTGGTTGGAAGACCCAAGTGTCAAGCTTTTCTTCTGATACTGAATAACTTTTCTATTATGCATATTAAAATTCAAGCCACACCTTGGTGCCTAGTGCCACTGTGTAATCTCATTAAATTACAGCATGTCTACACTCAGTAAACATTCCCACTGGATTATGACTAAATTCTTAGCAATGTCTGCACTTTAGGCATCTTGTCTGTTTTTAAGATCTACTTCAATGCCTAGCAAATTGTACATCTTTAATAAAGAGCTGTTGAGTGATTGAGTGAGTAAATACAAGAAAAAGTTTCCAACATTTTACTCCTGTGACACATCAAACCACTCTTGGTTACCTAGGAGATTATAATTTGGGGGCAACAAAAACAATAGTAATCATGATTACTGCATTCTTACTTTGGATCATCCATAGATTTAAGCATTTCTTCTTAATTCCTCAAACAATGATACTGATACTTCTGTTTTATTGTCTTGGCAGATAAATTTCACTACAGGTGAACAACATTTGATATCAGGCTCATATTCACATACAGGATTTGTATGAAGTACTTGTTTCAGAAAAAAATCACTTTAATAAAAGAAGATATTTTATTGATATTAATTTGGCTTGAAAATTGCATTTGCACATCTCTAATTTTAAGTACAACTCCTTCAATAACCTTTCCCATTCTTTACGTCTTTCCTGTTTCATGTGGCAAAACTAAACACTTACCTAAAAAAATCAAGCAGGGGTCCATTAATAACAATACAAATAGAGAATAAAGTATATTTCCTTTATGATTTCATTGATTCATAAATCTTAAGTGTATTAGTCATGACCAGATATTGGAACTTCCCTGGTAGTCCAGTGGCTAAGACTCCATTCTCCCAGTGCAGGGGTCTAGGTTGGATCCCTGGTCAGGGAACTAGATCCCACATGCTGTAACTAAGAGTTCACATGATGCACCTAAAAATCCTGCATGCAACTAAAGATCCCTCATGCCACAACTAAAAGATCCTACATGCCATAACTAAAGATCCCATATGCCTCAACTAAAGATCCCACATGCTGCAACTAAAGATTCCACATGCCACAACGAAGACCAGCTCAGCTAAATAAACAAACAAAACAAATATTAAAAAAAATCATGACCAGATATTTGTAAAACAATTATAATGATAAGATTATTAGTAATAATAATGAGAAACAGTGGTAAAGGGGAGATTATGAATTGAATAGAGAAAGTCCTTAGAGTAATCATAGTTGACAGGTTACAAAATTCTTTGTATAAGACTAAATCTTTTTTTTCCCCTTGCTAATTGCTAATTTCAATGACCATGGAAAATACAAACCATCTGGCTTTTTGGAAACTGTAAATATACCTGTGGTATACATAAGTATACACACACACCTAAGGCTTTACTTTTTCTAACTATAAAATGTTCTTTGATTTTTATTTTCCCAATAAAGTGATAATAACTAAACTCCACACATTCCTAAGAAAACTTATTCAAAATTGTTGTCTGAAAAATACCAAACTACTTTCTAAAATTTTTCTTGCCATATTTATTCTGTTACAGCTAATTAGTTGTATTATGCTAATAGTTTTTCATAAGCTACTGATGTTAGTTTGCTGATTTTTAAAGCCAAAGTATATGTCTCTAATTTAAGGCATGATGCTTATCCTGAACATATTTTAAATAATACAATTATGATGATAAATACAGTGGAAACACACTAAACTAGTTTTAACATAACCAAATAAAAACAGGCAAAAATTATTGCTCAGACTCATAAAATAAATTGTAAAACAGTAATATTTGATGTAAATATATACAATGGAATATTATTCAACCATAAAAAGGAACAGAATTTTGCCATTTGCAGAGACGTGGATGGACCTAGAGACTTTCATACAGAGTGAAGTAAGTCAGAAAGGGAAAAACAGATATATATTAACGCATATATGTGGAATCTAGAAAAATGGTATAGATGAACTTATTTGCAAAGCAGAAATAGAAACACAGACATAGAGAATAAATGTATGGATACCAAGGGGGGAAAGGGGTGTGGGATGGATTGGGAGATTGGGATTGACATATATACACTACCATGTATAAAATAGATAATTAATGAGAACCGACTATATAGCACAGGGAACTCTAGTCAGTGCTCTGTTGTGACCTAAATGGGAAGGAAATCCAAAAAAGAGGGGATATGTGTATATGTATAGCTGATTCACTTTGCTGTACAGCAGAAACTAACACAACAATGTAAAGCAAGTATACACCAATTTATAAAAATGCTGAGCTAGATATTTCTTAACCAAAATCTTCAAAAATCATTTAATAAAATGACCTAGAATAAAAAATATTTGTATTATTTAAGATAAAGTTTGTAAACTATATTTAAAAAGTCAAATTCCTGAACATGTTGATCTCTCAGATACATTACAGGAGCTTATATCAATAAAAGTAACAATAGTGACAGTCAAAGAGAAAAAGTTTGAAGTTGCAGGATGAATACCTATACATATCATTAATATAGTCTACCTTTTTTAAACTCAAAAGGGTAAAAAAAAATCATACCATTAATATTTTCTCAAAACCTAGAATAAATAGACCTCATTATCTTGGAACTAAGCCATACTCAAATACTTCTGTAAAAAAAAACATGTTTTTCTCAGTTAGGGGCTATCATTATTTCCTTAAAATCAATAGACACTTAAAAAAATATCTATTCCCAGTATTCTCAAACTAGGTATTTTAAAATTCTATTTCCCCCTTTTTTTGTTGTTATTCTTTCTCTCTCTCCTCAAACAGTGAGCAATAATCTGACCACTACTGATGAGCCTGAATTTAATGGTTTCACTTCTTTCTCCTCACCAGAGTAGTGATTTCATCCGGCAATTGCCTTTTTCTCTTCTGTCAAGTCTTCTGCAACATAATCCATCAAGCCCTTTCTTGAATTGTCTCTACTTATTTCTCTTCAAGTACAGTGAAACGCCTCCTCTTTGAGATCACGTTTAAATATAAAAGATATACATGCACACACACGCATTGGTTCATGTTAATCCTTTGTATTTGAATATACTCCATGTTCTTATAATAAAACCTATACTGAGTCATGCTTTTACTAATTTACCCCAACACATACTAGAGGAAGAAAAGGATATTATCTTAGAAATTCTAAATGAACTGGATGGTAGTCCTGGATTTCCTATTAACAGTGTGACTTTGGAAACTATTTGCTTGTTTTGTACTTGTTTCTAGATCACTGAGCAGGCTCTCTCTCTGTTATCTAATTTGTTGTGATTATTTAGATTTATTCTCTTGTTACCATTTCCACCAAAAAATAAGAAGACATTAAATAGATTGAAAAACAATTGTCAGATCAAATTCCCGTTGGCAAAGACATTGGTGATCAACAGGTGAAACTAATGCCTGAGTTGAAAAGTAGGATTTCACTTATCTCTATTTCTCTAGAGATTCTGTATAATTAAGAATTGACTGTATCTGTTTCCTATTTATTGATACTTCAGTGACCTTGAGAAACTAAGTAAATTCCTCCATGGACTTCCTTGAAAAAGTTGCATCTCTTTCACATTTCTTCTTTCTTTAGCAATAGTAATGGTATAAATTTCAGGTGTTTAGCTACCATAAATTTTTGTTCACATAGAGTAGAAAGGTAATCTAAATGGCTACTCACAGTGCATTCATTCCTCCAAAATTTCTACTCACCAGGCACATTCCTAGTACTAAATTTGATTAAATAATTATTTTAAGTGATCTCTATTCAGGGTACATACAGATTTGAGATAAAAGCTAGAATGAATTTCAAGCTGAAATTATATTTCCTGACTGCTTTTTCTTTATACCTAGAAGACTTGCTGGAAATCTGTTTCATTTGATAAACTATAACCATTTGACAACTTTTGACTAAAGTTATTGACATATTACTCTTCTACAGTAAAAAATCTACTGGGTTCAAAGTGATGTGATAAATTCATTTAGAGAGTGAATATTTGATCTGAAATATGAAGTCACCAAAACGTATTAAACTGAAATTTAGAGATTTTCTGAGGCAGTATTTAATCAATTGTTCAATGAATTTTTACTTACAATTATTTCATTAAATGAGTTACTTTCAATATTTCTTTCTAAAAATGTCATTACAGTGACATTTTAAAACTACCTCCTTCCCCCACCAAAAAAAAAAAAAAAAAAGAACATGTATACTTTGGTTTATAGATTAGGGCAAAATTCTATGAAGTGCTTCCATGTAAAGCACTATTCTAGGCTACTTCAAGTCTTTGAAATCGGCGGTATTAACATCAGTCACTCAATTCCTTTTATAGATAGGTTCTGACACTTCCTGCCTTACTCTAAATACAGAGAAAGACACTTTGATTTAGCTTGATGTAAACAAAAGCACAAATATGAACTCTG
Organism: Lagenorhynchus albirostris; assembly: GCF_949774975.1. NCBI lineage: Eukaryota > Metazoa > Chordata > Mammalia > Artiodactyla > Delphinidae > Lagenorhynchus > Lagenorhynchus albirostris. Next base: position 51,536,217 of record NC_083095.1, read on the forward strand.
TGGATTATTATTTAATATAGCCTGTATATCTATTGTGAATAAATTTTTATTATATTTTCATTCATCATTTTTACTGACTTAAGTTTATGACCAAACAGCAACTAAGAAATAAAAGTTATAGCAAAAAACCCAGTAATTTTAAACATATACGTCAGCATTCACACATGAGAACAAATGCTCCTTCCCCTTCAGACTTGTCACATCTGGAAGCTATTTGCCTATTCCAATTATCCTAAACCTACCTGAAACACATCATTAATGTATATTTCTAAAATACAAATAAGAAAAGATATTAACTATATAAATATCATAAAAGACATAAAAATCAATGATTAAAACTGTACACTTTAGTAGAATTTAGTAATTTTACTCAACTTTCAAGAGTGAAAAGTCAGTCTCTAGACATGAGATTTTTAAGTATGAAAAGGAAATTAAAATCTCTCACTTCATCGTTCACCATTCTCTAAATCATTCACTTGGTTCCACACTAAATTCAATAAACAAGTCAAGCTGGTGCCACCATCAGGGCCCTGCATTTATTACTCCCTCTATCTGAAGCTCACTCTCCCTAGATTTTTGCACATCAAACTCCTTAGATTCACTTAGGTCTCAGCTCAGAGATTGCACTGATTACAATATTTTAAGTTGCCTCCCCTTCCCAAAGTCACTTTCTATTTCACTATTCTGTTTTGCTTGTTATGAAATACTTAACGACTATCTGAAAATTATCTTATATTCTTATTTATTCTATTTCTATTTTTCTTTATCCCCTCCCTTAATGGACTGTAAGCTCCAGGAGACTAAAGACCTCACTAACTAAAATACATCCACTGGTTAGCATAGTACTAGCATGTGTTAGGCCCATGGGGAGGTGAGGGGAATAACTCCATGAATAAATGAGATATTTGTGGATATGTATATAAAGCATAAGAAATGTTGCTAAATATCAGGATGATTGGATCTTAGACTATTATTTCCAGTTTGACTTTGCTTATACAAGTTATTTCACATTCTGTGCCTTGAATCCAATGCTCTCACAATAAAGATTAGGACACAATAATTTCTCCTTATCCTTTACCTTATGATATCAATACTACAGTCCTCATTACTTACATTTCAAAACAATATTACACACAAACATATTTAATAAATGCTGAATAACAGAGGAATAAATGATGTGACCATGGGCTAAACTAAAATGATATAATTAAGATAATAAATCCTCAATAATCCTCAAAAAAATATATAGAAAAACAGGAAAACAAAACTGAGCAAACTGGTTGCCAGGACATACACTCTGAAAGAAGTTTCCTATCTTCAAGCAGATGTAATAATGATTCCTGTTGAAAGCATTGAAATGTAAGAAGAAAGAGGATTAAAACAAAGCATAAGTATGTGAGTAAATATTGATCAAACAAAACAATAATTATAGTCTTAGGTGGCTTAAATTATGTGGAGAATTAAACATATGACAACAATGGCACAAAACATTGAAATACAACTTTAAAAGAGAAAAATGGTGAGCCAAAGACAATGTATATGCAGTTTACATAATCTGACAAAAGGCTTTATGTAGGACACATACAGAACTCTTATAAATCAGTAAGAAAATGACCGTCAACCTGATTTTAAAATATGGGCAAAAAAGTATACAGGCACTTTAAATGAGGTAATTCAAATGGTCAGTAAGCATAGGAAATGTTCTCAACCTCATTGATCATCAGAGCAATGCAAATTAAAACCACACTAAGATAGTTGAGTTTATACCTCAGCTAAAAGAGCTCAAGTTTAAAGGACTAAAAATAAGTATTGGTAAAGATATAGGGCGACTGCAACTGCTGAAAACAGGATGAAGAGAAAATCACAACTAAAGTTAGAGAAAGCAGCTAGAGGCAAATAATGGTATAAATAAATGTAGGAACAATAAAGAAAAATAGATAATGAAACATGTGCTGAAAGAAAAAGTATATCCAGAATCCTATAACCTAAAAAAAATGTTTTAGAACGAAATGTAGAATAAAACCTGAGTTTGTAGGATGGAATAAAAGAACCTGAAATGTTATGCAGGTAGCTAAACATAAAATATTTTTCTTAATTTTGTTAAAATAAGAAATTTAAATCAAGAATATTTATTGTAGGTTTTGTAATTTATGTAGTTGTGATATATGACAATAGCACAAAAGATGAAGGAAGATAAATCATATTCAAAGTTCTTAGATGTTACATATAGTAATGTTAAAGCAGTTAGCTAGATATGAGCAGAGAAAGTGGGGCATGGGCCAAATGGCAGGAAACCACACATCTTGTAAACAACAGGGGTCCTTGAGCAAAGAAAAGCAGGAACTTCCAGGCTGACAGGAAACCACACATTCTGGGGTGATAAGTGTCCTGGAGGCAGACAAAGAAAATGGGACAAGGCAGGAATCTCCCATGTTTGAATGTAACCTTTTGCTCATCATGCTCTCATTACAATAAAATTAGCCTTGCAAATAAGAAGTTCCCATCATGCACTGATGCCATGACACTTCCAGTCAAGACTAAATAAGGACATAAATCTCTCCCCTTGGGAAGGTGGAGCTGGCATAAAAATTAGGGAATATGACCCCCAAACCCCTCCCTTCACAATGAATATTGCACTCCTTCATTTCTACACCCCACTAACCAGCATGACAAAGAAACTCAGGGCAGCTACTCACCTGAGACTGCCCGCTCTCCCCTTGAGAGTGGACTATTGCTTAATAAATCCTCACTTTACTTTCTTTCCCCTGAATTCTTTTTGCAATGAGACAAGAACCTGCTCTCCAGTTATCAGTAATGCAATATTAAGCATGTATACTGTACTAACTATTGAAACCACAAAATATAATACAAAGGGTTATAGCTAAAGAACAAATAGAGAAATTAAAACATATAATAAAAGATACATAATTAAGTCCAAAAGGCAGTAAAGAAGAAACAGAAAAAATAAGAAAAAGATGAGACAAATAACTTGTGAGATGAGACATAAATCTAAACATAATAATTGCATTAAACATAAATGGACAAAATCTTACAACATACACAAAAATTATTTAAAGATGATCATACACTTAAAGCCAAAAATATAAGGTGTAAGGAAGAAAATTGAAGGGTATCACTGTGATCTAGATAAAAAAGTTTTTTATATGTGACATAGACAGCATTAGCCTTGAAATTAAAAAAATTAAAAATCAAACATCTTCAAAATTAAAAACTTCTGTTCAATAAAACATATCATTAAGAAAATAAATAGGCAAGCCCAAGATTGGGAGAAAATATTTAGAACACACATATATGGGAAAAGATTTAAGCAAAACATGTACTAAAAATTCCTACAACTCAATAATAAAAAGACAAACCAGTAAATTAGGAAAAGAAAACATATGTTTAAATTTTGTTTTTAAAAACACAAGAAGTGGCAGTGTAAAAATATGAGGTAATAAACACTGTGCCTACACTCTGAAAATGAACAATTCAAAAGGTGCCATACACTTTATACTTAAGTATGCTTTTTATTTTTAATGAATTTATACTAATGTGCCCATTAAATTATTGGCTAATCCAGAATGATGGGACAAATACGCTGGTGTCATTTTTTTCAAACAAATATGAAGGAAGGAGAAAAGAAAGATGAGAAGGAAATCACAACGTATCAGTTAGCCAGGCTCAAAAACAACTACTGTATATATTATAGTGTTCAAGCAGACTGAAAGTAGGAAATCAATAAACAACTTGATTGAAATGGAATGAATGACCACAATATAATGGCATAAATATGAATCCATTAGCTAACAGGTGAATTCCTGAGCTGGGTTTTCACAATCTTCTGTAACACTGAACAGGCCCCTCATACTTAGTCAACCTTAGTGCCACACACAAATTCTCTGCTTCAGTCAAATCATTATCCTCCCTGCCTCTTCCACACACCATATCAGTTCCTACCACTGTACCTGTACTTACGTTGGCCTCCTACTAAAAAACTCTTTAACTTTTCCTCTAAGCCACATCTATCCTTTGATATTCACTTCCTCCTTGGAATTATCCTAAGCTATTATTTTATCAGGAAGATGATGATTTTTATTCCTACAGTAGGATGACACTGGAGAAAGTTCAGACCAAAGGGAAGGCTAGAGAATTCTAGAAATACCTTTTGTAGGCACTCAGCCATATCTTCAGCATATAGATTTATTAATTACTGAGGTATTCAAATTACCAAACAGTATAGATATATTTTTCATCAAACCATGTGTTTATACCACATTTAGTCATTTTGTAGTGTCTTTATCAGTTTTCACTCCTGTCTCCCAACAATTAAATATGTAAGTAACATATAATCTCCTTAGAGCAGAAAGCATTTTGTATTCATTATACACTTAGCTTTGAGCTAGACACATTATCCTGATAGTATCTTGCCCTTCTATCCACTCTCATACTTAATTCATCATCTCTTGCCTGGACAATATCAGCAGTTTGCTAACTAATCTCTCTGCTTCCTGGCTTTCTACAGTAATCCATCCTTCATATACCTAGGGAATGACATTTTTCTTTTCATTTTATTTTTCTTTTTAAAGACACATGTACCCTCTTTATTTTTTAATCTATTTTTTTAATATATTTATTTTTTATTTATTTACTTTTGGCTGCATTGGGTCTTCGTTGCTACGCACGAGCATTCTCTATTTGCCACAAGCAGGGGCTATTCTTCGTTGCGGTGCGCGGGCTTCTTATTGTGGTGGCTTCTCTTGTTGCGGAGCAGGGGCTCTAGGTGCATGGACTTCACTAGTTGTGGCACGCAGGCTCAGTAGTTTTGACATGTGGGCTCAGTAGTTGTGGCGCATGGGCTCAGTTGCTCCGTGGCATGTGGGATCTTCCCAGACCAGGGATTGAACCTCGTGTCCCCTGCATTGGCAGGTGGATTCTTAACCACTGCACCACCAGGGAAGTCCCAGGAATGACATTTCTTAAACACACAAACTGCCTACTTAAAACCCTGCTGTGCTTTCTCATCTTCTGAAAGATAATGTCCCAAGTCCTTTACACAGCCTATAAAGCCCTCTATTATATACCCATTCTCCCTGTTTCACTCGCTCTTCTCTCACTCTAAAATGTGAGCTATGCTCTTCTGCACCTCTCAAAGTTCCCATCTGTGTTTTTTCAAGCTTCCTTAGACTCTTCTGTCTCCTCCTAACACACACATATACACCCCTACCTGAAATCATTCCCTGATCTTCCTGGTAAGTATCTACTTTCTCTCAAATGCCTCCTCAAATATTTCCTCCTCTCCGAGGATTCCCCAGACCCTCCCAGTTCTATCTCCCTATGACATTAGCTTCTTATGTATCTACATTGCAAGAACAAGAGCAGGAAAAGTCAGGGTATTTATGTGTGTGTTTCCAGGATCTGGTTCATGGTAGATGATGTATATAAGTTTGTTGACTCGACAAATGGAATTGCCCTCAATAAAAGCTTTTTGTGTGTTACAGACCAGACATATTTTGGTTACAGGTATCTGTAACTCTAACATAAGCATAAAGAAAACTTTATGAGGTTATCTAGCCATGGAGAGCAAAGGGATCTGGCTGAGCTTGAAAAACAAATAAGACCAAATTATGTATTTCAATGTATAAATATATGCACCAAATTTGTAAAAGTGTCCTATAAATAAGTATAGAACACCCCAGAAATGTATTAAAGGTACACAGCAGTCCTCAGTCTTCAAGAGGTTCTCAATTCATCCAATCACTTCAAAGTTATTAAAATTTCAGTGTTAAGACTTAGCATCTCTACATTTCAGAAGGCAACACAGCCCTCTGTAATACATCAATCTGTGCCATCTTCTCTGACTAAGAACAAGGGAAAATCTTCCCACTTCACTTCACTATGTGAACACAGGAATTATGTATCCAATTATACCCAGAAGAGTTAACCAACTAAATTCAGTGAGAGATTACATATATAATTTAGAAGAAGTCAATCATCTTTTTCTTCTAAGAAAGTACACAGTGGCCCTAAAATTTTCATACTTTTGAAAAAAAAAATCCTCTCACATAAACATAAGTAATGAAAAGAGTTCTTAGTTTTTGGTTAGCACTAACCAACACTTTTTGAGATAATGATGAGATATTTTTTTGGTCTACTTTGAGGAAAGTGCTGCTTAATCCTGTAGATAACCACAAAATATAAGATCATGTTAGCAAATGAAGCATGAGAATGAATCTAAATAGAATTGCCAATCCTTTTAGGAGTTGCCCTTTGGAATACCTGTTGGAATTTGGAGGATACAATCAAGTACTTTGCACAAGTAGGAAATGCTGTGCTTACCCACATTTTTCTCCCTAATCCCCCTGGATTCACTGCAAGCAGGATTTCATTGTAATTGACTAAGTAAGACACCCACATAAAATGCTTCTGAAAGCTGTCATAACCCTCACTAGGCAATATGGTCAGAAAACTATTTCCATAAACTCTTGACATAACAATAGTCTTTATTGAAAATCACTACAAAGGTAAGAGGGGAAAAAGAGGCTTTCAATAAATGTATATTCATTTAGAATAGATTCACCATAAAAGGAAGATTTAATAACAAGACTAATATACTAAGACAGCTGGGATCCTTGGAGAACAAAATCTGCTGAGTTGTGAGCAAATTTCAACATTGCTGTAATACAGTAGAAATGCCTTCAAGTAAAAACTTGCAAAAATGTAACTTGAAAAAAACAAACTAATCAGCAATCTAACCTATCTTATTAAAAATGGCTCTTGCAATTATCCCTGAGCTTTCTTACCAAAAAGGAAGTCCATGGGGATCTCATGCTTTCCAGAGTTAACAGTATCAGCAATTTTTCCAAGTAGAAAGTATTTTCCAGAGTGGAATCTTGAGAGCCCTTGTATAACTTGAGAATCTGAGTCATTCTTAGGAAACCAGAATATCTGATGAACAATATCTCTGTGTATCCTATCTCTGAATAATAATATTTGGCAAAAAATCCTCCTGATTCTACTGGATGTTTACCATATTAATATATATATCAATCATTTTAACTTTTCCAATCAAATTATTCCTTTAATTATCCTAGGCAGATTGTTAATGAATTTATTTTTTTCCATTCAGTAATGTAATGGATGATTAAACATTCAATAACCCAACTTTCCAAATTATTTATGCTGGAGAAAAGATGGTAAACTGACTAACATAGTATATTTTACTTCAACTTATTCTATCCACATGAAGATTAAGCACAACAAAGCATTATATATGCTTTGTTCACTTACTAGTTCATTCAGCTTACATTTACTGAGTGTGGCTTGTGTCAGGTACGGTGCTAGGTGTTATAGAATGATTAATGCATACCAGAAATCCAGTGTATTTATGTCCATTATCCATGGGAGTTCTTATCAGTATAAAACTTCTAAACAAATAACCTCAAGGTCTCTTGATGAGCATAGAATCACAGCAAAGAATTCGACTGTCTTGAATATTTCATTCTGTCTACCGAGAAGCCTGATAAAATATTTCTGCCTCACAACAGAATAGATTTCCCTTGTGAATTAAATAACTGTGTCTGCCAGATTCATTTTCTCTTTCGTTTGGAATGTGTTCACTAATACTTACAATTTCTTTTTATCTACTTTTCTATTATCTATTAGTGTTTACCACATCTTTATTTCTGAAAATAAGATTATAACATAATTGAATGAGTTCTATTTTTCCCTAGTCTGTGGATACATTCAGATCCTTTTGATTGGACATGATATCACTCAAGACTCCAGTGACAGCACTTACCAAGACATCTTCTCTTAAGTTAAAGTATTTCTGACACCCCTAAGTTTTCCATTTTATGAGGGTTTGTGGCTGCTTTTTACTACTATTATTCTAAGTGTATAACCTTATCTCCAAATCCTGAGGCTAGATTTATGATTTCTGCATACTGATTGAGGTTTCTGAAGTTCTATCATGCATCTTGGCTTTTATCAGAAAAGTTAATTCTGATAAAATGAAATATAATATGAAATACTGGTATATATTACATGCATAAACTTCAAAACATTATGTTAAGTGAAAGAAGCTGTTTCATATTTATATGAAATATCCAGAATAAATCTATATAGACAGAAAGCAGTTTAGTGGTGAATTGCCAGGGGCTTGGGGAGGAGGAACCGGGGAGTAACTGCTTAATAGGTACAAGGTTTTATTTTAAAGTGATGAACATATTTTGAATTAGAGGTGATAGTTGTACAACATTGTTAATGTAGTAAATGCCACAGAAATTTTCACTTTAAAAGGGTTTATTTTTATTATATGAATTTCACTTCAATAAAAAGTGTTTAAAAAATAAAAGCATGCTAGAGATTAAAGCAGAATAAATTGATACACTGCATAAAAGTAGGACATCAATGAAACAAATAATACACAGACACACAAATTAGACTGTGTTACTCAGTTTTAACGTGAAAAAAATATGGTCATGATATGCTGGTGTGATACAATTGGCAAATCTACTCAGATGTTCTTTCTAGTAGAAGAGAAGTCTTTGCCATGAAGAAAGAGTGGAGATAGAGAACTGGATTTGTTTTGAGACATGTTGGTTTGAATGGTTATTGCTATTTTTAGGCAAAGGAGTAAAGCAGGTAATTTGAAATTCAAATTTGAAGTTTTTTTTGAAATTTACAATAGTGGCAAAAATTAGCAATATATATTTAAGGGTCCAAGAGCATTTAGATGACAGGTAAGTATATTTAAGTGAACAAGTACCCAGAAAGAAAGTATACAGACAATAAAAGCAGTACCCTAATGAATACACACTTTTGAAAGGGAAGTGTAGCAAATAGTGAAAGAGATATCAGCAAAATTAACTGAGAATATGAGGTCAGAGAACAGAACTACTTATAAAATTAAATCAGTAATCATTATATTCCTATTTGTCCCAAGCTCCAGGGATACAGCAAGGAACAGTTATGTGTGTTCAGTGAGAGCAAGTACTTTATCATCTGGTTCAATGTCGTATTCCAAGATTGTAAGCAAATATCTAGCAGATAGTAGCCTCTCTGGTGTGATATGTTGTTGTAATTAAAGTATATGAGGCAAACACACCTCACACAGAAGAGTATTTTAATAGTCTTTTTTAGATATTTGTGAGTAGTCTTCTTTAATACTACATTAAAACTCATCAAGTGGTAGTTTTCTACAGGTTCACTACAGTGTGGAATCTGAAACTATATCAATGAACATTTAATACTCTTTTAATAATAAATTCATTCAGTCTATCTATACTTTAAATGGACTATTTTATCTATGTATGATGTTGTAACATTATGTTTGGTCATTTGAAAAACATTGGTTAATCATACAATATAAAAATATATATTCTCTAATATTATTATTAATTTACCAGAAAATATTTAAGTATTGGGAAGTCATCATCTACAGTGGATGATATAAGTTGTCTAAACTCCTAATTTTCACTTAAAAGCTCACGTTTTCATTGGCAACAAATGTCAGTTGTTTCCCTGAAATAAAAGGTCCCCTGTATTTATTTATTTATTTATTTATTTATTTATTTATTTATTTATTTTTGCGGTACGCGGGCCTCTCACTGTTGTGGCCTCTCCCGTTGCGGAGCACAGGCTCCGGACGCGCAGGCCCAGCGGCCATGGCTCACGGGCCCAGCCGCTCCGCGGCACGCGGGACCCTCCCAGACCGGGGCACGAACCCGTGTCCCCTGCACCGGCAGGCGGACTCTCAACCACTGCACCACCAGGGAAGCCCCCCTGTATTTATTTTTGTGAAAATGTCTGCCAAATACCCAAGTTGAAATAACCTCACTTTATAAGTTGTTCTTTCAAGTAAAAATGGTGCTTTGTTTAAAAAGTGGCTAGTTCAATTTATAACCCACACACACTCACAGAAGTTATTTTCCCCAAGAAAGATATCATACTTTGTATACATCAGAAGTGTTCTGTGTATATTTGCCATTGTCATCATTCAGGATATTTATAAAAATGTATATAATCAAGAGTTGAGATTTAGTATAATCAAAATGTTTCACTGCTTTATCAAGGACATTCTTAAATTAAACTAGCATTTTGTTTTCTCCAAGTACAGGGCAGTGAAGAATAGAATGACTAGTATAACAGTTTTATACCTCTGCCATGATTTGTACTAAGGTACCATCAGTTCACCAACCATTGATTTTCCATCATCACTGCAAATATCAACACAGTGAAAAGGCAAAGTATATCTTAATATTATAAAAATAATTTTGACCTCAGTGACCCCTAGTTGTCCATCGACCACACTTTAAGGACTATCATGAAAGAAAATGAGACAAAAAGTTAAGTATTGATAGATTTTTTCCCCCCTCAATTAAAGATCTTTCATCTGCTGAAAATAAATGGAGTGGGGGTGGGGTATCTAGGATAGTGGTAGATTTCCTGAAATAACTAAATAAGGGAGAGAGTTGAATAAGGTTAAAAAATTCAAATTGGTATACTACAGCACTAGTTGAAGTTGGAAATTATAAACTGATGAATTAGCATTTGAGGGTTTTATAATTAAAAAAAAATTCAGGCATGTGGATTACCAAAGGTAGGTTAAGGTAAGGAAGGGAAAATTGAAAATGTTATTTAAAAATCACAAATGGGGCTTCCCTGGTGGCGCAGTGGTTGAGAGTCCGCCTGCCGATGCAGAGGACACGGGTTCGTGCCCCGGTCTGGGAAGATCCCACAGGCCGCGGAGCGGCGGGGCCCGTGAGCCATGGCCACTGAGCCTGCGTGTCCGGAGCCTGTGCTCCGCAACGGGAGAGACCACAACAGTGAGAGGCCCCAACAGTGAGAGGCCCAGGTACTGCAAAAAAAAAAAAAAAAACCACAAATGCAACCATCTTATAATTTGATTTTGATGATATTCTTGGTGGTTACAGTTACTGGTATAATGAGAAAATTATAAATTTCATGTTCTAAGAGTAAAGAAAGGATAAAATTATATTTTGTATCATTATTCTACATTTCACCATTACATTCAGTTGAAATCAGAAAACTGCCACATTCATTTGATGGGCTGTTGAATAGTACATGAATATTCAATCATTAGAAAGTTCCTACCTGAGGTGTGAAAAGTTTAATTTTCAAGGTTATTAGAATAGAAGGTGCAATCTCAGCAGCATAAATGTACTTTTTTTTTCTGTAAACCTTACTTTTCAAACTGTACATACCAGAGGTGAATATTTTCTGATGTTCTGATGTGCATAAAATAATCTCTAAGATTAATATAAAATATTAGCCAATTCCTGACAATTATAATCTAAATATCACTAATAAACATTAGCATTGGCAAAAGAAAAGTGAGAATCAGTATTCAGTGAGCTTTCCAATAAAGAAATTACTTTCTTCACACTTAAATACTAGGAACATTTCTTAGAGTTTGAGGCCAAAGTTGCATACAAAAATTGTATGAACATTATTTTCTTAATATTTGAGCCAATTATGTTCTACAAATATTTTATGTAAATTTTCATAATTGAAGGGACATTTATTCAAAACTCTCAATGAGTTATAGCTAGTCATATTCTAATCCATATTAATAAATGCATTTTTACTTCCTGTGTTAAGGCAGGAAGATACCAACTATAAAAATGTTTACTCCACTTAAACTAAGAGTTTTAAACATATAATCAATATTCCATTATATGACATCAAACTCTACGTAACATTGTTATATTTTAAAACTATATGACAATTTTACCTATTTTATTCTCTTCCCACATTTTGGCTATGATCTTTCGTCCCTCCTGATTAAACAAACCCATATACAAACAATAGACTTTGTATGGATATGTTCTTATGAAACACCTTGGAAGTGTCTAGAGACCTTACTGAAATTGTGAATTCTTGCTGGGTTTATTTTTTGTAATATTTTGGTTAGCATATATATGTGTGTATACATGCACAATATAAATAAATAATGTATATACTATAATGACATAAGGATAAGTATATGCCTATTTTCTAATTTTATATCTTACTTTTTCCTCTTATGTAATTGTATTGGCTGGTATATCCATATTTGTCATAAATAATACCAGTAATAATGGACATCTTTATGTTATTAATGATTTGAATACCATTTTTCCTAGCCTTTTCTTCATTGTGCATTATAAAGAATTTGGGGTTAAGATAAATATATACTTTTAAACGTTTAACCTAATTCATATATTTACAAATTTTTTATTAAGAATGTATATTTAATTTTATTGAATGTCTTTTGATCACTTTGGAGTTGCACATGTGATTTTTCTTTTTTGATTTCTTAACATGATGAATTAATTATTAGCTTCACAGATATTGAACCATTTTAACATTTAGTGAACATATCCCATTTAGGTAATTTTAATATGCTGTTTGATTTGGTTAGCTAATGTTGTGTTTAACATATATTTGCATCCTGTTCATAAGTGAGGTTGGTCTATAATTTTCATCTTTTGTGCCCTTCTCTTTAGGTTTTGTTATCAGTGTCATGCTCACTTCATAAAATGACATTGGAAATTGCCCCTTTTTTTCTTTGTCCTGAAACAGCTTAAGTAGCAGTGGTGTTACTGGTTCTTTAATAATTTTGTAGAATTTACCTTAAAGGATGATGGAATCTGGGCCTACTATTTTGTGGTGGGCAGATTTTTGACAATATTCCCTTTGTCTTCTTTGGTAATTTGTCTATTTAGATTTTCTCTTTCTTTTGGGGTAAATTTGATAGTTTAAACTATTTATTTTATAAAGCATTTCTTTTGAAAAACAACCACTATTTCAAATTCACTTCATCAAAGTAGACTTTTATCTTTCTTCAAACATGTTCTCTGTGTTTATACTCCCTTATTTTTTATTTTATTTAATTTTAATTTGTTAGGTTACATAATATATATTTGTTTTTACAAAAAGCCACCTCCTGAATTTATTTATTGATTCTATTATTCTTTTCCTAATTCGATCTTTCTACTTCTCATCCTACAATTTTATTTTTATTGTTTTAAATCTTTGAATTTAGTCTTTAATTGATTTATTTTCATTCTCTCTTATTTATTAGCACAATTCCTTATGGCTATAAGGTTTTCCTCCGAGCATTACTTGAACTATATCATATATGTGCTTATCTATGGTTTTTCATTATTACTTTTTAGATATTTTTATCTGATTTTTATTTACTCGTTTCTTTAAGGTTAGTGTTTTTCCCTAACAATTTGAGTTCATAAAATTAGCTTCTTTCCTTAGATAGTAAGAATTTTTGTTGTGGTGGTTATTTTCTAATATTTTCTTTCAGTTCTATTTTTAATACATTGTGATCACAGATTATATCAATATCTATATACATGTACACATATATTTATACTCTTTATACTTTGTAATTATTAGTGTTCATTAACTAATTTAGGCAATCAGCAAACTTTTTTCTAGTGGGCAAGATAGCAAATGTTCTCAAGTTTGTGGTCCATACAGTCTCCCTCTCAACTATTCAGCTTTGTTATTGGCATATAAAACCAGCCATAGACATGAAAGAATAAGCATGCCTGTGTTCCAATAAAACTTTATTTACAAAATCAGGCAGCAGACCAAATTTGGCACATAGGTCATATTGTATGGTCCTGTCCTAAAATATGTCCTAATACACAGTCATATTTTGAATATTCCACGAAAATCTGGAAAGGACCATTGTCTATATGCAGGCACAAAATTTAATAGTTATATAAGTTCAAATGACTTTGAGTTTACTATTCCTTACCTATTATTGTGCATTTTAACAAATGTATGTTAATATCACATTCTATATCCTGCCATTTTTATTTTGTGAATGCTGGCCCACATTACTTTCACATATATTAGATCTTCATGTTGGCATACAATTTTTCATTATGAAGGCCTCTTCTTTACCTCATTTAATATCTTTGTCCCTAAAGCAACATAATCTTAAAGTAAGAACCCCTATTTTTTCCCTTTACTGATATTTTAAATTTCATCCTTTCTATATCACTTTGTTCTAGTTATGTCTGTTATTTACTGTTTTTACCTGGATATTATTTTGTGATCAAATCTGAAAATCTTAAAATAGGTGAGTTTTATCTCATTTACACTTATAGGCATGGCAGATATATATACTCTTAGTTCCTATATCCTATGTTATTTTCTTCTATTTCTACAGGATTTTATGAGAATTTTGCAACATGTTTGTATTAGTTTTGCTTTTTTTGGTATATATATATATACACACACCAAAATACACACACACACACACACACACACACACACACACACATACATCTTCTGAAAATTTGGAAGAGTTATATTTTGTTCTAAGTTTGTTCTTGATTACATTTAAAGCCATAAATTTAACTAATACACTTCTTGTATGTATAATAACTAAATTAGCATGTTTGTATTTCTTCTTCCTTTTCCTCACCACAAATTACAATCCAATTGTAGTTGATCATATCATTTTTCTTAGTGTTTTATTTTATCTTTTACTACTTTTATACCTCCATTGTTTTCTTTATTAGATTCAAATACCATTTTTTTAACCACTAACATTAAAAGGTACTTCTCACCTTCTCTAGAAGTTTTTCTTCCAACTTTTGCTACTTAAGTCATTCATTATGAAGGTTTGAAAGATATATATTTGTCTTTGGAATTTTAATCTCCACATTTAATTATATTTCAGTCCTTCAGTTAAGTAAAAATCATGTTCATTGTTATTCTTTTGGACATAGGTTCTCTGTTAATGCTTCTGGCATAATATTTGTACTATAGTTTTTGTTTTTTGTTTTTCAAAAAGAGATAAAAGAAACTAACGTTCATGAGTTCTTGCATGTTCAGAACATTTTTATTTTATGCCTTTGCCCTTGAACAACTTTCCAGTTGAATATACAATTTTTCCTCAAGACTCTATAAGGGTTAGTTGGAACCCTTTTGTCTTCTAATATTATCATATCCACAAGGGCTGGCTCTTGATATGTTTCAGGAGTGAAACAATAAATCTTTTCCTTCGGTTTCTTTAATGGCTATTCTTTTCATTATGAATTTAAAAAGAAATTATCTTTGAAAGTTGAGATATGAACCCTATGTTCTCAATAGCACCAGTTCTTTCCCTGATTCCCTTCTGTTGATTTGATAAGTGGCAAACTGTAGGGCAAAAAGATTTTCAGGACTTGAAAATACTTTAGAATCATCACAGATTACCCCTGATTATTATCCCTGATTATTATATTGTATATAAAACTTGCAGGTTGTTATGAGTTAATAAGGGAATGATATAAGGAATCACAAAGGGTTACTTATTTTATGTTGAGCAACCAAAGGATACTTTTCCAAAAAGTGACATTGAGCTGAGCTGAGACTAAAAAGAAGGAAATGAGCTGCCACTTGATCATGTGGGGAAATGTAGTTTAATAAGAAAGAAAAGCATATGCCAAGTCCTGAGACACATTGGAAAGAGGTAAGCCTGTCTGGGGCACCACATGGGGCTGCAGAGTGTACAGCATCTTAAGAGCCAAAATACTGTTAATTGAATCAGCCAAAGAGACCCATCAAGCTTTGAAATTCTCCCAGAGAACTAAAGATAAGTTCAGCAGCCTTACCCACCAGAAATCAATTTAATGGATCTAGGAATTAGACCGGATCAGCACATCACAACAGGACTAGTGATAGGCAGTGGATATCAGCTGATCCAAGGCTCCCTCTTCTACTTCTGGGAGGTCAAGAATTCCTATCCTCTACCCCAGTCACCTTCTTAGGAAGAGAGAGGAAGAAATTTGGAAAGAATGCACATTTACTGAAAAGAGAATGAGACAAACTACTCAAACACAAATTGCAGAGATAAATTTGCCATTTTAAAATATCTTTACCACAGCCCAAAAAGATGGATTCGTGAAGAAGTTTAGATAAATCATAGACAACACCACCATGTGTTTTTGGTGTGGATAAATGTGTTCACCCCTACACTTTTTACTCTAGCTTTCTAACCAAAATCTAAGCTCCATTGACATGAACTAAGTCTTCCTCATCAACACTATATACCCAGCAGTTAGCATAGGGTCTGGCATGAAGTAGGTGTTCAATAATATGAGAAAAGCAGGAGGGTCAGAGAGAAGAGATGCGATGACAGGACCAGAGGTTTGAGTGATGTTCTTTGAAAATAGAGGAAAGAATCAGGAGGACAAGAATGCAGCTTCCTCTAGAAGGTGGAAAAACCAAGAGAACATATTTCTCCCTAGAGCCTCTAAGAGCAACACAGCTCTATCGATAAATTGATTTTAACACGTCAGACCTATTTCAGACTTCTGACCTCCAAATCTGTAAAATAACAATTATGTGTTGTTTTAAGGCACTAAGTTTGTTATCACAGACTTGTTACAGTACAATAGGAAACTAACATAGATTCTTAGTGAATGAGTAAATTAATGAATGTCTATTTTGGTGACTTCCAATAGTCTAAAATATCTTAAATACTAAAATTTGCTACTGAATGAAGGTTTTTAATCACGCTACACAGTTAATAGTGTACAAACTCCAGAGCTCATTTCTATACTTTACTAGCTTAAATATTGCTAGCACATTGAATTTACATAGTTTATGCTCAGAAAATAATACCAGAAGGTAAAATTATAGCTAGTCATACTCTTTAGTATTTGAGTTTGTACCAAGAATACACCCATATTGCTAGTATGGCTTTTATATACTTCAATAAATTGTTTTATAACTTCATAACAGTTGTCAATCTTTTGTATTTATCACACTAAAGCCTCTTTATATTTTTCAGGAAATATTTAACTAGTCATAAGGAAGAATTTCCTTAAGCTCTTGTGCTCGGTTACAAGTGCATAGTCTTGCCAAATGAGATGATATGCATAATTCCAGAATAACAAGACAAATTTAGGAAGTTAATGTTCCCTTACTGGTTTACAAAAATATTAATTTATGTGGAAAACTGTGCAATAAAGTATTTGCTTGAAAAATCCCTGGGTACATGTCAGAAGGTCAGGAGAAATAAAATTTTCAGAGTTAGACATTAATGATAATTAATTTTATCAGTACTGTTGACTGAATAATAAATAACAAATGAAAATAAATATCCAATAAATTCTAATATATGCCAATGATAAAGTATGAGTCCATTTAAAAACATGAACACACTGCTATATCTAAAATGGATAACCAACAAGGACCTACTGTATAGCATAGGGAACTCTGCTCAATATTATATAACAACCTAAATGGGAAAATAATTTCAAAAAGAATAGATACAGGTATATGTATAACCAAACCACTTTGCTGTACACCTGAAACTAACATAACATTGTTAATCAACTATACTCCAATATAAAATAAAAAGTTAAAAATAAAATAAATTTGAAAAAAATAAAAACAACTAATTTTAAAATATCCATTAAAGAACACAAGCACTGTATAAAGAGGATATTATGTCTAGTTATAGGACCATGACTCTCAACATACTGATTTCACTGTAAATAGCTGCAAATGTAACCTCCCCACTTCAGAGTGCTGAAATGACTAACAAAATGTTTTTTTTTTTTGGTACGCGGGCCTCTCACTGTCGTTGCCTCTCCCATTGCGGAGCACAGGCTCAGCGGCCACGGCTCACGGGCCCAGTCGCTTCGTGGCATGTGGGATTTTCCTGGACCGGGTCACGAACCCGTGTCCTCTGCATCGGCAGGCGGACTCTCAACCACTGCACCACCAGGGAAGCCTGGCAGCTTTTATTCTTGAAAATAGTATGAAATAAAGTATGAAAGCAAGAACAGTAGAAAGGTGGAAGAGGTAATTGAAAAGGTAGGGAAAATATCAGGTTACTCTCAACTGATTTATTGTTTTTCTGAAATGTCCTTCAGCATGGCAGATTTATAAAAGTAGGATGTTTATTACTTCAATATTAGTACGTATGATGATATTTTTCTACTAAAATAATCATATTTTCTAATTTGTCACCTATATATAGGAATAAAAGGATGACAAATACTAAAAAAATTATATCTGCAAACATCTGTATAAGTGATTATAAAAGATTATCAAGTCTTCATTATTTAAGTCCACTAAGCAATAACTAAGTATCCTGTTTTAGGCAGTCGATGAATGATTGTGTTCATGTGTGTATGTGTGTTCTTTTGAAAATAAACCTATCTATTCATTAATGTATTAATTCATTCATTTAATTTAAACATTTATTGAGAGAAAAGACTCTGACTCTAATTTACATGATATGTCATGGTATAATCATTGAAAACAATTCCCAAGAAAATGATATTTTTAGGCCTACACTTACTAACATTTTACTTTCTGTATCCATGGTGATAGATTTAGAATTATTTTTATCTCCAGGATGAGAAAAGAATAAAAAACATTATTAAATTCTAACTTACTAGATATTTCAAACTGTTCAAATTATGCGGATATTTACTTGAATGCATATATTTAAGTAGTCTGTTTAAATAAATGCTGAAAAAAAGACACTCATTTACTTTCGTAAAATAAAAATACATTAGAAAGTGGCTATATAGCAGTATATTTATTTTACATATAAATGTAAAAGAAAATAATGACTGTATTATTAAAAATGCACTGTAAAAAATAGTTTCATACAAGTGCTAGCACTTTTTTATGCTAGTGACAACATATTAAAAACAACTGCTAACTTTGATCTAACTTTCAATCTTCTTTTATGTTTATCTTTATATGGCCTATTCACTTTATTCTTGCTTGATAAGTATGTTTGATTTGATAGCAGAGTGGACAGCCCAAGAATATTAGGTTTAAAATGCAACTAGACAATAAAATGACAGCTTATTTAGTAAGTATAAAAAACCCTACATACTTAGAAGTTTTGTTTTTCACTGTTAACAGGTAATTAATTTTAAGTTGTCACTTTTTTTTGTCCCTTTATCTCAGTTCAGAAAATATGGTGAAAATATATGCAGCATTCTGTGGATTTGTTAGCAATGAGGTGAGAGGGTTGATTTTTAAAACACAAGACATTTTACTCGCTAATTTTCCTTCTTAAAAATCCTTGACCTTTCAAAAATTTGCATAATGCATGTAGATGTCTTTCTGGTGGTTTGTTTCCCTTTGAAATATCTCAAGACCAATTCTCATTTCATCTGAAGATTTTCTCCTATTAATAGGTTCTCAACAACCAGAAATAGAATATGGGGAAGCCTTCCTTGATTTTAGCTTCAGTGTAGCATTTTAATTCTTTTTAAAGTCTTCTATGTCACCTCTTGATGGAATATGTATGTCTGTGTTTGACATTTTTCTATTTTTTCTTAAATTTGCTTAAAATAAAAGTAAAAATTTTCATCCCAGCTATCCTTTTCATCCACACTCTGTTTTCAGGTTTATTGGAAGGGTGATGTAGACATATTCTGGTAACAGCCTTCCTCTACCAAGGAAAAAATGAACACAGATGGATTTCTTTTCTCTTTTGCCACTAAGTTTTATTCATTTTTAGATTCCTGTTTCCTCAAGCAATTTATAGTCTGTAAGCTGAATATACTTTTTTTTCCCTACATTTTTCTATTAATTAAACTAAACAGGAACCTATAAGAGCTGCTGCTTTCGGGTAGAACTGGCACTACAGGAAATATCAACTACAAAATAATTTTCCATGATCAGCTCATTTTACAAAAAGCTGACACTTTAATATCTGTGTGTCCATCCTGACCCATAAATATGGCTTGGTTACCTGCAGCTCTTCTGCCACAGAATGACAATTCTCTCCTTTCTTCTTTGATCTCCCCTCCTCAGGACTATGGTAATCACTGATCTTCCAGGTTGTACACATCTCTGGCATTTACATTCTAATGACCTACTTGTCCAGCCCCTTGTGACTGTCCTCACATCTCGAATAGTCCCCAGATCCAAAAGCACTTACAATAAAAGGCAAATAGTGAGAAACTGTGGTAGAGTTTATGGTTCCTATTAGTTGTCAGGAGCATTACGGAATGCTATAGCTTTAAGTTTTTGCTTGAACTTATTAGCTAATTGTAGGTAATCAAAATTATGAATATTCTGGGCTTCCCTGGTGGCACAGTGGTTGGGGGTCTGCCTGCCTGTGTGGGGGATGCGGGTTCGTGTCCCGGTCTGGGAAGATCCCACATGCTGCGGAGCGGCTGGGCCCGTGAGCCATGGCCGCTGGACCTGCATGTCTGGAGCCTGTGCTCCGCAATGGGAGAGGCCACAACAGTGAGAGACCCGCGTACTGCAATTAAAAAAAAAAAAATTATGACTATTCCTAGATCTCTGAAGAATGCCACAGGGACAATTAAAAGTTATAATCTGAAATATCAAAACCATCTTAAAATAACTCAAATATTAAAAACAGTCATGTGAGATATTTGCAATTAGTTTATTTCACTTTAATGAGTATTAAATAACTATTCTTCCAAGTACTTTTCTTACTGTCATAGTGAATACAAAGGATATGTGAGACATAGTTCCTGGACTAAAAACTTTATATTCTAACCGGGGACATGTAACTAACATTTAGGAGTGATTAGATTAAAATACGAGGCAGCCCATTTTTAATCCAGTTAAGACAGAGAGGTAGGTTTAATTATTAGGAATTAGAGAAATTTCTTATAATTATGGGATGGAAGAACTGCAGAGACCATAGGAATAATGTAGTCAAGGTCCATCATTTTGCAGAGGCAGAAAAATATGTACATTGGTTAAGTGACTTGCTCAGTGATTCAGCCGAGTGGTACAGTAGGTCTAAATATGCTGTACAGACTCCTACGTGAGGGCTCTTTCTAATACAGCCTGCATCCTTGTTAATTAAAATGATTTTTTAATCTTATATATTAGAATGACAATTCAAGTATTTCCTGCTGATAGCTGTCTTTTGTAAGCATAAAGCCTACATTAGTTCAATATTCTAGAATAAATCACATACAATACTTGTTTTCCTGGGATTTATAAACTGAGAAGCCTGGTGGCAAGTGGAACCCATTTGCCTAGTTGTTCCTAGAATGCTGAGAACTGACTCATGTCTGCTCAGAAACATATCTGCCAGCAATACCCATAGCTTCATCACTTTTCTGCTCTCGAGCTCAAATCCCCTTTGTTTTTGTTTTTGTTTTTTGCGGTACGCGGGCCTCTCACTGTTGTGGCCTCTCCCATTGCGGAGCACAGGCTCCGGACGCGCAGGCTCAGCGACCATGGCTCACGGGCCTAGCAGCTCCGCTGCACGTGGGATCTTCCCGGACCGGGGCACGAACCCGTGTCCCCTGCATTGGCAGGCAGACTCTCAACCACTGCGCCACCAGGTAAGCCCACCCCTTTGGTTTTGATGAAACCAAAACTCTTGCTGTTAAAGTCTGAAGCTACAGAGGGACGGTCAACACTTCATTATTTTGGCCTTGGAAAAGAAAAATATGCTGTATTGCCCTTGTAAAGTAGTTTTTAAAAGCTATGCAAATTAAATAGGAAACTGAATTAAATATTCTTTTGTACATTCCAAAACCAAAGTTCACACTAAATATCTTGTATATTAAAATATTATATGTTTCTTGGACTAGCAACAAACTACGATGATGTTAAGGCCATGGTGATTAAAAAACATTATTTTCTTTCTTAATAACAACTGTTCCCACAATAGATTAGCTAAATGCTATTCCTATGTAATGTGTGAATTAACATATTTACACTTAACAATACAATGCATTCTAAGATCTAGTGCAAAGAATAAGTAGTTGCATAAAATTTTATATAGAAACAATGTGAATGGATTAAAAATGAGCTTAACTGATTTAGCTGATTGTGATCAGAGCCCTGACTCCAATGTTTTCTCTTTAAAATAACTTAAGTGCCTTTAGCCTTGAAAAATATGAAGCAATATAGCCCTTTTCTCTTTCATTTTGAATCAGAATTTCAAACTACTAGGGATAGGAGCCATCCAGGAATTGTTCAATGTCTGAAAAATTAAGAATAATTTAAGAACAAGAATTTCATGAACCAAGAAAATTATCGCAATCAACACGTAATTGGTTTGCTCTCAAATACCAAAGTTAGTAATCTCCTATTTTGATTTACTGGTTGTGGTAATAGGTGGAACAAAGCTCCCTCTTAGCCCCCAAAGATGCATACATCTCGCTCAGGATCAATGAATATATTATGATACAATCTTATGAATTAAGATTACAGATAGAATTAAGGTTACTAATCAGTTGACTTTAAAATAAGGAGATTATCCCAGATTATAATAAAAAGGCAAGGAAATGGATTATTCTTGTATTAGTTTCCTATTGTTGCTGTAACAAACTCCTATAAACTTGGTTGCTTAAAACAACACAAATTTATATATATATATATATTTTATATATATATATATATATATAAATGTGTGTGTATATATATACAGAGAAAGAGACAGATTTTTTTTAAGGAATTTGCCCATGCCATTGATAGGGCTGGCAAGTATGAAATCTTCAGGGCAGGCACATGAGCAGGTGACATAGGGAAGAGCTGTAGCTGGAGTGGAAGGTAGTCCCCTGGCAGAATTCCCTTTCCCTAGGTGGCATCTGTCTTTATCTTAAAGACTTTATCAGTCTTATTCAAATAATTGGATGAGACCCACCCACATCATGGAGGATAACTGCCTATACTAAAAATCTGCTGATTTAAGTGTTAATCTCACCCACAAAATACCTTCCAGTAACATCTAGATTGCTATACGATAAAATATCTAAACCCCATGGCCTACTCAAGACGTAAAATTAACCATCACAATTATCATACGTTTTAGAGGTCAGAAATCTGAACTAGGTCTCAAAAGGTGCCAAAGGGCTGCATTCCTTCTGAAGGCTCTAGAGGAGAATCTGTTTTCTTGCCTTTTCCAGGCTGCCCACCTGTCTTGGCTTGTGGCCCTCTTCCATCGTCAAAGCCAACAATGGCTGGTTGTCTTTCTCATGCTGTGATAATTACACACTAACTCTTCTTCTGCCTCCTGCTTCCACTTTTATGGACCATTGGGCCCACCAAAATTGCCAGAATAAACTAAAATATTTAAATATTTTAGTTTAAACTAAAATAAATAAATATTTCAAGGTCAGCTACTTAGCAACTTGAATTCTATCTTCAAGTTTAGTTACCTTTTGCCACATAATATAACATACACACAAATTCCAGGGATTAGAGTGTAGATATATTTGAGGGCCCATTATTCTGTCTACCATACTCTTTCAGAGTCTCCAGAAAGAAATGCAGCCCCTCAGACACCATGATTTTATCTTAGTCTTTAGCATAGTCACACTTCCAATACCCAGAACTGTAAGCTATTTAAGCCACTAAGTGTGTGGTAATCTATTTCAGCAGCCATACAAAACTAACACAGTTGTCTAAACTTCTCCTTCGTTCATCCTGAGAACAGAGTTTGTATCTAAACATTATATAAACTTCCTTGGGAATTTTCAGTAAGCCAGAGGGATTCAGACATTTCATGCACTGTAAGCATGATGCTTCCAGAGTGTTAAAGCCAAGTATTAGGAAACAGAAAAAAAAATAGTGTACAATGGAAAAGAAAATTGACAGTAGACTGGGGGTAGATAGTACCCTATGTCAAGCTTCTCAAAATGTGTTCCTTAGAGTACTAGTAGTGTTCTGTGAGATATTGATAGGTTTTCAGGCAAAAAAAAAAAAAAAATCTCCAAAATAAAATATTTCTTAAAAACTCAGGTTTTATTAACTTTAAAAACTACAACTTAAAAGTCTGTGGTGGGCTTCCCTGGTGGCGCAGCGGTTGGGGGTCCGCCTGCCGATGCGGGGGATGCGGGTTCGTGCCCCTGTCTGGGAGGATCCCGCATGCCGCAGAGCGGCTGGGCCCGTGGGGTATGGCCGCTGGGACTGCGCGTCCGGAGCCTGTGCTCTGTAACGGGAGAGGCCGCGGCAGTGAGAGGCCCGCGTACCGCCAAAAAAAAAAAAAAGAAACAAACAAAAAAAAGTCTGTGGCAACCCTACATCAAACAAGTCTACTGGTGCCTTTTGTCCAATAGCATTTGCTCACTTTGTGTCTCTGTCACACTTTGGTAACTCTCGCAGTATTTCAGACTTTTTCATTATTATTATATTTGTTATAGTGATCTGTGATCAATGATCTTTGATGTTGCTACTATGACTCACTGAAGGCTCAGATGATGATTAGCAGTTTTTAGCAATAAAGTCTTTTTAATTAAGGTACCTATATTTAAAAAATAATGCTGCTGCACACTTAATAGACTAGTATAGTATAGTGTAAACATAATAGTATAGTGTAAACATAACTTTTATATTCACTGGGAAACCAAAAAATTTGTGACTTGCTTTACTGCAGTGGTCTAGAACTGAACCCACAATATCTCTAAGCTATACCTGTATATTGAACACTTCCCACAGGCATAGCTTCCTTCAGTTAGTGTTATAAAGAAGTAAAATGGCCCACAAAGTAGCTAGAGACCACTGTATGCCCAGGTAAAACTGGAGAACTCTTCGGTTTGGTGTATTCTGTGGTGAGAACCATGAAAATTGGTGTAAAACTACACTTGTTCTCTCAATTCCAATCACCCACTCTTTCCTTTTGATACCTCTGCAGTGATGTCAGCACTCAAGTTTCTCCCTCCTTCCTAGGCCCACTTACCCAAGGCTCTGCATCTCAGGCGCAGCCACAAAGTAAAGAAAAAAGAGGGAAGTAAACAATCATGGGAGAAAAGTTATGAGCAGGATTGAAGCAAGTGAATAGAGAAGGCATATTGATCTTTGTCTACAAACAACATAATCCAACTGTAAATATTATATATACACATGGATTGAAAGAACATGACAAGAGTTGTGTGATTAGAAACCAAGTACATGATTCAGATAATAAGTTCTAACAGAAACTAGGAGAAAGAGAAATGATATGTGTAAAGTGACTTGGGGTTCTGAAAACAATGATGTATTAGCTAAATCTTGTGGATTTTGGTTTTCAGGAGAAAAGAGGAAAAGACATTTCTAGGCGAGGGGACATGAGAAAAATGCCTACATTAGAGAGAGGAATACATTCACTATTTAGTTAATCATGCCTGAAAGCACTGTCTAGAATTAGTCAAGTAGTTTCTTCTACATTTTCTGTGAACACCATTTATCACTTTCTTAAGATATCTCATTACTAATGTGTGTGTTTAGGTGTTGGAGACATGCAAGGTAGCAAGGACCTGAGGGCCAAAATCCAGTAAGAAAATAAAGCTCATGGAGGAAGGCCACATGGTCAGTGCAACTTCCCTCCTCAAGACACTTGTCAATTTTAAAGTGGCAGCTAAAACGCTAAAAGTTGAGCACAAAATAATAGCTGGGTGACTGAGAAGCTGAGAAGAGCTTGTGGTCATACAATGGGTTTAGGGAGACAATGGACATCTGGAGTCCAAAATGAAGAGAGTCCCAAGTAAACGCCTCAGATTTTAGGTTGTGCATTTGGAGGGCTATCTCAAGAGTAAAAGCAATGCAGAAATAGATCCACCTGTACCAAGTACAGTCATCCCTTTGTATGTGGGGGGCATTGGTTCCAGGAGCTCCCACCACCCCATACTAAAATTAGCAGATGCTCAAGTACCTTTTATAAAATGGTGTAGTACAATTAATAGTTTGCCCTCCATATCTGTGGTTTTTGCATCCACAGACATGGAGGGCCAACTATATGAAGTCTAGATTCAAATAAGTGTATTTTGTGATTGGATTAAGGTGAACTTGCTCTACTCAAAGGCCTGTCAGAAACAGAAGTAAATCCTTTCTGGAGAAAGATAACATTATTTAGGCCCTCAAACCATCTCTAACTTTTTAAACACAATAGCTAACATTTAATCAATATTTGCCAATCGTAAAAGAAGTGACAATCACGTGACTGCAAACCAAGAGAACAAGAGAAACAGTCCAACAAAAGATCAAAATATTGGAGCTATCAGACATGGAGTTAAAATATCTGTGATAGAGATATAGAGAACAGACTTGTAGTTGATGGGGACGGCGACTGGGGGGAAGATTGGGAGTTTGGGATTAGCAGATGCAAACTATTATATATAGGATGGATAAACAACAAGGTACTATTTCATAGCACAGGGAACTATATTCAATAGCTGTGATAAGCCAAAATGAAAAAGAATATGAAAAAGGATATACATATATGTATAACTGAATCAATTTGCTGTACAGCAGAAATTAACACAACATTGTAAATAAACTATACTGCAATAAAATTAAAAAACAATGTGATTTATGGTGAACACATGCTTTCCTTCTGAAAGTCTGGCGTTTTTGTCAGGGAGTGCCTATCCCCCAATTAAAACCTTAAAATTGTAATCTCAGACAGGTTTCCCTGGACAGAAACATTGCATACAATGCTGCTGCATTTTCACTGCTGGAGAAAGGAGCATGCTCAGTGTGACCCATCCTGGGCTGGGAGAGAGAGAGCAGAACATTGGAAACATGTGCCTTAGTTTCTCCAAATTTTGCCTTATGTGCATTTTCCCCTTACTGATTCAGCTCTTCATCTTTACTGTGTAACTATATAAATCTTACTCATGAGTACAACCCTGTGTTGAATCTTGTGAGTCCTTTGAACAAAGCACCAAATAGGGATGGTCTCAGTGCTCCCTAAACAAACATCTAGTTGGAAATTCAAGAAACACATCAACCATAGACAACGTAAATAGAAAGGCAACTACACCTAAGCACAACATAGTAAAAAAATGTAGAAAAACAAAGGTAAAGAGAACACTTTAAAGACAGCCAATGGAAAAAGACACATTACTTTCAAAGGAGCAATATGACACCCTCAGTTGGCTTCTTAGCACACACAAAGGTAGACAGAAAAAATTGGAATAATTTTTTTTAAGTTCTATAAAAAAGAAAAAAGAAACTACTAACTTAGAAATGTATATTCAGATAAATACCCTTTAAAAATGTAGGGTAACTCCTTTGTGTTCTGTCTACCTGCAAAATAATACATTACATGTTGTTCCCTGAGTTAAAAGCTGTGCTGAGGCAGGTGCCTATAATGAAGGGCTGTGGCTTTTTGAACTACTGTGATTGATTGCACTTATGCTTACAACAGGAAGCAACACACCATTGCTTTCACTGTAACAACTAGGAAAGATAATTAAAAAAAAAAATTAAAGAAATGAGAGTCTTATAAATCAAGATAACTGAATAAAATGTAACCCCAGAGAGGGAAGAGCCCTTCCTGGGCAAGTGGAAATCACCAGCCAGTTTCTTCCTTGAAAGCACTTGCTAAGCCTGGGCAAGGGTTGACTGTCAGGCTTGACATAGTCAAAGATACTCTACTAGGAGAAGTAGAAGCCTATAAGAAGTGCATGGCAGGTCTCTCTCTCAACACATTTTCCATATTTTAAATATCTGTGAAATGTGAGGCTAAAGAGTTAACCTCCAAACATCAAACATCCAGTAGGCCAAACTTTCAACAAGGCAGAAAGAGAGAATGGCCAGACTCAATCGAAAGCAGGAAAAGTAGCACCTTAGGGCATAAAGGCAATGTACTCTTCTATAGTCTTGCAATTCTTAAGAAAACATGTCCCACATAAGGGAGAGACTACAATAAATATACAGTTGATCTCACCTATGAGACTTATGAAAACAGAAGTGGGCTGAAAGTAACTGGATTTGCAACCCAGGTCCAACAGGCCTTACTAAGTAATTAGATTGAAGTACAAACCTTTCACAGTATTTTCATAAAAAAGAAAATTTTCTAGAAACAAATGGCATCAACTTCTATCTCTGTATTTTGTATAGTAGCATACTATTAAATATTATGAGACATGAGAAGTTTCATGAAATGTGACAGATAGTCAAGAGGAAAAAACAGATAGTAAAAACCAACCCAAGGATTATTCACATGTTGGGATTAATGGACAGGGACTTGAAAAAAAACCACTATTAAAAATATATTAAACAAAATGGACAAAATGAATAAAAAGAGAATCTCAACAGATAATTATATATATATATATAAAATAAACATTATAAAATATGCCATAAAAATAAAAAGTATGAAATTAAAAAATCCATTAGATGAATTAACAACATACCAAATGAAAACAAGATTAGTATATACTAACTCAGGTTAAGAGAAGAAAGAAAAACATATTTATTTCTTTATAAATAGTTAATTTATTTTAAATATGTTTATTTGTACATATTTATTTACTTAATAGTTTGAGTTTCAGAAAGAAAGGAGTGGAGAAAATTGAGAAAAAATTTTTTTAAAGTGATAATGGTCAATAATTTTCAAAATCTGATTTTAAAAGACTATAGCCAAAAAACTGAACAAATGCAGGAAGGTAAAAGCGAAAACACATCAGAATAAAAGTGTAAAAATCAAAGACAAGGAGAAAATTGTACGTATAGCTAAAGATAAAGGATCCATTACATACAAATGAACAAGAAGAGAGATGGTCCATCTCTTTATGAAAAGCTGCAAATTATTGCCAACTTAGAATTCTACACCCAGGAAGAAAAAGAAACAAAGGAGGAATGTTGGAATGAAGAGCAGATGGGAGAAATAAAAAACAAATACCCAGACAATAGACTTTAACCTAAACATATCAAACTAAAATTAAATATAAATAAACTAAAAATTACAATTAAAAGATAAAGATTATAGACTATGAAATAATAAAACCCAAGATGTTCCTTTACAAGAGGTACACTTTAATCAAAAGGCATAAAATGTATGAAAGAAAAGAATGGAAAACCATATCATGCATATATTAACAAAAATTATTGAAGCTATATTAAATTAGGCAAAGTATGTTTAAGATATATTAATAGAAACAAAAAGAAATATTTCTGATAATAAAAGAGATAAAAGGGTCACTTCATCAGGAAGACAATAGTTCTAAGTCTGTATGCATCAAATAACGGTTTCAAAATATATGCAACTAAATTCGACAGAATCAAAAAAGAAATAGATAAATTCAGAACCACGGTTAAAAATTTTACCACTCCTTTCTCAGTAACTGAAATAAATCAGTGGGCATAAAATCATTAAGCAGACTTAAAATCAATGAGGATATAAAATATCTTAAAATCAATGAGGATATAAAATATTTGATCAACACTATTCACCAAACTGACCTAACATATATTATACATGCTTTATACCCAATAACTGCAGAATATATATTTATCTGAAGTATTCATTTACCAAAATGGACCATATACTGGGACACAAAGACGTCTCAATAAATCTCAAAGGCTTGAAACATTTAGAGAGTATTCACTGACCACAGAGGAATAAAATTAGAAATCAACAATAGAAATATCAAAATGTTTGAAATTTAAGCAACATGGTTCTAAATAACCCATGTATCAG
The DNA here is from genome assembly GCF_949774975.1 of Lagenorhynchus albirostris. NCBI lineage: Eukaryota > Metazoa > Chordata > Mammalia > Artiodactyla > Delphinidae > Lagenorhynchus > Lagenorhynchus albirostris. The sequence goes on from NC_083095.1 coordinate 51,565,618, forward strand.
AGAAGAAATGGAAATTAAAAAAAATTTGAACCACATGAAATGGAAATTAAAACATGCCATAATTGTGAAATATAATTATACCAGATCTTAAAGTGAAATATAGCTTTAAATGTGTACATTAGAATCGTATAAAGTTTGGAAAGCAATAGTGTAAACTTCCCTATCAAGAAGCTAAATTCTAGCCTCTAGATTTCCTAACTTCAGGTGGTAATACTTCACAAGTCTTATTATGAAGCCAACATTACTCTTACACCAAATGACAAGAACATTGCAAGGGGAAAAACAAAAAAGAGTTACAGATGAAAATTTCTCATGAATCTGGACACAAAGTGGAAAGAAAAAAATAGCAATCAAATTTAGTGATATACAAAAGGGAAAATATTAAACAAATTGAGTTAATTCCAGTAATGCAAAGTGGGCTTGACATTTAAAAAAATCAATGGAATTCATCGCATTAACAAAATAAAGGAGAAAAACTATGATTATTTTATTAAAACAGAAAAAGCATGATAAGATTCAATAACTATTTACATTAAGACCACAAAATCCTCAGCAAACTAAAAAGAGAAGTTGACACTGCAAATTAGTGGTGAACAAACTCTCTTTTCAATAGATTGCATATCTATATAATAAAAAGAACATTGATCCCTCACTTTAAACCATACACCAAGTTTCAAGAGTATTGTATTATCTAAATGTGAGAGGTAAAACAGTAAAGTTTCTAGAAAATAATAAAGGAAAACATCTTTAAAACCTTGGGGGTAGGCTAAGATTTCTTATCAGGTTACAAGAAACAGGAGGGTAGAGTTAGTGGCTTGAAGGGCTTTTGAGCTGCTGGTAATATTTTATTTCATGGTTGGCATGGTGGATACATGAGTTTGCCTATACATTAATTATAGACTTAGGTTTTGTGTACCTTTCAATATATGTTATATGCTATAATTAAAAATTAGGAGATAAGTTCTTTAATGTTGTTCTAGCTATATGAAAATAGAATAAAACAGATTCTTAACTGAATAATCATAACCAATAAACACTAATTAATTGATGTGTGTTAATCTAGGCTTGTGAATCTACAAAAATGACTTGGTTAACATTTTATCAAAAAATTTAAGAAATGGTGGTAATCATTTTTAAATGACAAACCTGGGTGAAGCAAGCATGTAGGAGGGTAAAATTATACCTGCTATAATCCCGACAAACAGATTTAATATTGTGTGGTTCAATATTTTAAAAATTACATTTAATATAAATAGAGGGTCTGCACTTGGTTCAAAATATATTCTAAATTAGCCTGAGCAAAGAGCAATATAGGAAGAAAGAAACAGTGTCTTAGATTAGGTTCTCTGGAAGTAGACAATTAGACTATAAATTTGAAGTACAAGATGCTTATTAAGGATAAACATATGTGAAAAGGCAGGATGGGGAAGGGAAGAAGCAGTGTTGGGCAGAGGAAAAAAGTGAGACAAAGCTTTGGCCAACCCAGTGGGGAGTTCTGAGACAAGCATTGCCCATTAGTCATCCCTCTTTGGACAGAAATGTTGAGCCTTTATGACTTTGCCTCCCTCACTCAAAGGATGTGAGCTTCTCTGGGAAGTTCATGGCCTTGGTTAAGGCTCTTCTCTGCACCTGACTCTGATCCTGAAGGAATTAACGGCTGGAGGCTGTTTCTGACCTCACCCCCCCTCACCTGGGCGGCAGGTTGAAGAGGGATCTGAGTTGAACATTTCCATGTCTATGACACATGTGGAAAAATTGGAGCATATTCAGAAAAGAGTAACTAGGATAGTGGTTATGTCAAATATTCATGAAACTGTGTTATATATGGAATCTGTCATGTCTATCCCAGAGAAGGGAAAGAATTAGGGGGTATTTTCAAATACCTGAAAAGTTGCAATGTAGATGAAGTTTTAAATGTTATGTATCATAGAAGAAAATTAGGAGAGAAGAGATATGGGGACATATGTATATGTATAACTGATTCACTTTGTTATAAAGCAGAAACTAACATGCCATTGTAAAGCAATTATACTCCAATAAAGATGTTAAAAAAAAGAAAATTAGGACCAACTGACAAATTATTTAAAAAGGCATATATGTGTACAATACAGTGAACAATATTAATAATATGATAGATTACTTTTGTGAGATGGTAAGCTCCACTTGAAGCCATCCAGGAAAACCTGGATAACCGCTTCTCTAGAATACTATAGAGATTTAAACAACAAAGAGAAGTGTTGACTACTGACATCATGGCTTATATCAGGTCTAATAGTCCATGATTTTTAGTAGCCACTGGTCAAGAAACTTTAAAACAAAAATGTAAGTAAATTAGATGTCATGTAAATTGGAGATGACAAGTATAAGAATTACTTTTATTTTGATAAGTGGAAATATTATTAAAGAGATATACACCCCTAAATTATAGTAAAGTTTATTAATTTCAGGAGAGATCAAAGGAGAGATGGCATTGCTTGGTTAAGATTTTTGAAGTTCTATCAGAGCTGGAGAATCTGGAGCAGGAAGGTCAACCTGACTTCAGATGAAGATACGAACTATGCATGGGATATATTGCAGAACATCAAGGTGGGGAAAACAGGGAATCATGCAAAAGATGCAATGGAATCAAAAGAAAATGTCAATCTATTTTTATCTGACCTCATTCCCTGATAATTTTATAAGTTGTAGATGGAATTGTTCTTTGTCACCCTTAATTATGGCTGCGTGTGTACAAAGTACAAGTAACATTTAATCTAGACAATTCATTGAAAAAAAACTCAAAGGGTTGTGAAAAAACTCGATAGATTAGTCCCATCAAGACAGTAGATTTGGTAGTTTCAGGCTCTGATTTTACTTAAGATGCTGCTATTGTTAATTATTTCATCTGGGTGTGCAGCAAATCTATGTGTTCCAGTCTTCAGAGGGTAGGATGGATCCAAGTGTCAACTTCGTGCAAAAAAGCACCTATATAGTTTGTCTGCTCCTCTGAGCTGCTGGTTCCAAAATACTGCATTGCTGTGCTGTATTTTGACATCATGATTCAAATGTTATCTGCCTAGGATGGTATGTTTTAATACTGAAAGGTTTGGAAACAACTAGTCCTCGCTTCCATGATTCTCTCTCTGTCCCACCTTCCAGAGATGAATGGAATAAATATATTTTGCTGCTCTGCTAATATGCAAATTCAAGCTCCCTGCACTGAGAGTTCTGGAGTGCATATTATTGTAACTGATGGGGAAGTAGAAGCTGGTGGAAATGCTGCTCTTGGCCTTGACATAAGAACAGACGATTAAAATAAAATTGCACCTCTCTGGTGCTGTTAAATATTGGCCAGCTGCCCAAATTCAGCAGCATTCATTCTGGTAGGCTTAGCTTCTTCCCTGACATATTGCACCACTGAGCACAGACTTCCCCTGCCTGTTACTTCAGATGTACTAGGATTGATATATTTTTCCCGCCTCATTTCCTGTGAGTACCTAAGGCATTAAAGAAAAGATTAACCTGGAGGTATGATGAACACTGGGGACTCATATTAGATGTCACTTCTTGATGCATTACCTTTCAAAGATGGCACACACACAAGCCAGATTGAAATGGAATTTGTGCTACATAAGTAGTTAACCATTTTCTACAGGGTTAAAATTTGTGTGAATATGACATCATATCATAAACCAAATACAGTTTGTAGATTTTATATTTATTTAATAACCACAGATATATAATGGTATATAATGGTAGCAAAGAGTTCCATGGATTATTCGGGGGGAAAAAGATCTATACAAATTCTTGCTTTATGTAGTGGACCAAAAACGGAAAAGTTCTTTTTAAACTAATTTAAGAAAAAGTTCCCTTTTTTCACCCTCCAATGGATTAGTAGCTTGGTTGCATTTTTATTCAATTATATATTGCTACATAGTATATAAATAATTATAATGTAGTGACTGAGACTGCAGACACAGAATTGCCAGAATTGTAATTGAGACTTAGGGCAGATTTCTAAACATGTCTTTTATGTCTGTGCGTCAGTTTCCTCATCTGGTTAAAAAAAAGAAAAAAAAAACAACTTAGCCACTCTCTCATAGGGTTGCTGTGAGAATTAAATGATTTAATACTTGATAAGCATTTGGTACCTGACACATAGTAGATGTGTGGTCAATATCAGCTACTATAATTAAACAGGATAGACAGTGGACATACTGAATGTTCATGAAACCATGGCATGTATGAAACTGCCCATGTTTATCCTAGAGAAGAGAAAAGTTGAAGGAGAGGCAATATCTGTCTTTAAATGTCTGAGAAGTTATTAAGTGGTTAAGACTTTAAACAGAGTAGTCCCTGCTCATCTGCAGTTTTGATTTTTACAATTTCAGAAAATGTTAAATGCCACATTCTAGAAACAATTCATACATTTTAAATTTCACTCTGTTCTGAGTAGCCTGATGAAATCTTGTGCTGTCCCAATCTGTCCCACCCAGGGATGTCAATCATCCCTTTGTCCAGCAAATCCCACCTTTAGTCATTGAGCAGCCGTTTCCATTATCAGATGACTGTCATGGTATTACAGTGTTTGTGTTCAGTAATCCTTATTTTATTTAATAATGGCCCCAAAGTGCTACAGTATTGATACTGGTAATTCAAATACACCAAAGAGAGAAGTCACAAAGTACATCCTTTAAGTGAAAAGGTAAAAGTTCTTGATTTAATAAGAAAAAAATCTTATGCTGAGGCTGCTAAGATCTATAGTTAAAAACAAATACTCTGTCCCTGAAATTGTGAAGGAAAAAAGAAATCTGCACTAGTTTTGCTGTTGTACCTCAAACTGCAAAAGTTATGGCCACAGTGCATGATAAGTGCTTAGTTAAAATGGAAAAGGTATTTAATTTGTACAATAAGATATTTTGAGAGAGAGGCCACATTCAAGTAACTTTTATTATAGTCTATTGTTATAATTGTTCTATTTTATTATTAGTTTTTGTTAATCTCTCACTGTGCCTAATTTATAAATTAAACTTTATCATAGGTATGTATGTATAGTAAAAACATATATATATATAGGATTCAGACCTATCTGCAGTTTTATGCATCCACTGGAGGTCTTGGAACATAAGGATAAAAGGACTACTGTATATGCACAAGAGAGAAAAAATAATGCCAACAGGCACAAAGTTTATATACATAAATTATATATATATAATAAAAACAATCAAAACATATGTATATGCACACACACACACACACACACACACACACACACACACACACACCACCTCTCTGATTCCAACCAAAAGTCATGTCCCAAAAGGTCTTGAGGTAATATAAATTTGGACATAAATCATTTGGATTGCAGAACTTAATCTGTACTTTTACACACTATATAGTCTATAAAATGGAATCAGATAATGCACAGATCCTGGCCTCTTAAGAGACTCCAAAAATATATATATTCAAATATCCTTACGCCAATTCCATCTTTTCTCAATGAAACAATATAGTTTCTTATAATCTGATGATGAAAGATCAGGAGGGAGAAATAGAACAAAGAAATAGCCTTTTTCTTTATTACCCCGTTCTTTTTTTTTTTTTTTTTTTTTGCTGTACGTGGGCCTCTCACTGCTGTGGCCTCTCCCGCTGCAGAGCACAGGCTCCGGACGCGCAGGCCCAGTGGCCACAGCTCACGGGATCCACCCGGACCGGGGCACGAACCCAAGTCCCCTGCATCGGCAGGCGGACTCTCAACCACTGCACCACCAGGGAAGTCCTATTACCCCCATTCTTTAATGTTACAAGAAAACCATAGTCAGGCAACTTAACCAAAATTCCTCAGTTCTAAAATTATATACACTTAATAGGAAAAAGAAGCCTTCTGTATTTTTCAGATCTATTGGTGTCTTACTAGGATGGTCTAACAGAGTTCAAGAAACAGTGATTCACTTCTGGGTGCACATTAGAATCACCTGGAAGCTTGAGAAAAATGCTGATGTCTAGGTTACACCCCCAGGGAGTCTGATTTTATTAATCTGGGGTAGTGACCTGGAATCAGTGTTTTTGAAAGCTCTCCAGGTAATTCTAATATGCAGCTGAGGTTGAGAACCATTGGTGGAGTCTTAAGTGTTCAACAGAGGTATTCTAATATGATTAACTAGAAGGAAATAAAACAATGAAAATTATTACACACGTTTATAACCATTTAAAGCCAGGGTACCTTGTAGGAGAAGGATAGTAGGCTGGTGCTCTAATTAAGTTCTCAATAAAGTTACAGTTGATATTAGGTTTCTGTGTGACTATCAATACAACTACAACACACGTAAAAACAAACCCCATATGTATCATTGTAGTGTAGCCACTAAAAAAAAAGCACAATCTGGCTCAGAAGTAGGAATATAGACATGGCTAAAACAAGGCCTCTGCTTACAAGGAGCTCAAAGTCGAGTTGACATAAGTTAGCAGTGTAGTTTGAGCATGGAGCTAACATTTATTGAGTTCTTACTATGTGCTAGACGTTGTTCTAAGTGCATCGCATGGATTATCTTCTTCTCATTTTACAGTTGAAGAAATGGAAGAATTTAGAGTCTGAGAAAATTATCCAAGATCATATTGCTGCTAATGGTGGGGTCAGGATTTTACCTCCTGCAATACACCTGGAGAGCTGCACTCTTAACTACCATACACTGCTTTTCAAGCTGAAAACCTCTGAGTCTTTTTCACTCAATGATCTACTATGTCTTCATGTGAAAATCATAGTACTTATTACAAGAAAAGTGTTCTTTAGAAAACAGAAATTGTTTGATGTCTTGTTAAAAGTGAGATTTGAGATGTGTTGCTTTGCTTTGTTTAGGGTTTTGAACAATCTCCAACAAAAATCAATTAGTGATATTTGATTGCTATCAAGGAAAAACAATGCTTGATAACTTATAACGTAGATAATTTTATAAAAGTATATAGATGAAATAACTCATAGAACTGAAAGGAAACCTGAAAGAACAAACTTTAGGAAGTTCAGGTACCAAGGCAGTTCTGGCAATAAAGGGAGCAGGGACATGAAGGGTTTTTTCAGGGCCCCGTGATTAGAATAATTTCCTCTCCTTGTGTCACTTCACTAAATATACAAATTTCAGGAAGAGCCTGATTGGCTGAACTTAGGTCCCATGCCCACCTCTTGGGCATAAGAGGCTTGGCACCTTGATAATTAATTCCACCAGAACCATTTTAAACAAGAGGAAATAGTTCTCCAAAGAAAATCAAGGTACTGTCACAAAAAACAAACAAACAAGGATAAGGAAAGCAAGCAAAAGCAACAGCTGTCCAATAAATATCTACTGCTATTGAAATGAAGTGATGCAATGATTCTGAAAATCTTATGAGTCTACATGTTGATCAAAAACTGCCCTTAGAAGGGGAAGGTGGGAGGAAGACAAAGTGTAATTCATTCACAAGATAGCTACAAGAACAATCACTATGCATCACTAAGCTTATTCAACCTCCCCTGAATTCTACCTTCCCACTCCCCTACATATTATGCTTTCAGAACAAGACCAGTCCTTTCCTAGATAATTAAGCCTGGAGCTTATGAACCCCAGAAACTGATTTAATGTGAGGTCAGGAAAAACTCTTTTCTAATTCAGTTAAGTTAAAATTTGAGATTACTCGTCTGTCTTCCCTTAATTAATTCTCTTCTGAAGACTGGATCTCACCCTCAAAGAAGAATAAGCATCCGTCCAGGACAGGATGTTTGTGGTAAGGCCCATCACCACTACACTTACTGTAACATTTTCCTCATCTTATTTCTGTGCTAAAGATGCTTTTGTTGCTCATAAGATAAAGTTCAAATTCCTAGTTATAGCCTATTTTTTCCAGTTGTACATCACTCCAAAACTCAAGGCTTATCTACTGTGTTATACAATTACCTCTGGAGAGTTGGGTGAGTTAAAAGAAAGAAACATAGACATCACGTAAGGAAAACCAACACATAAGGAAGACTGAGATGAAGGGCTGCCTAAAATCAAAATGAAATAGGATAAAATGAAGAGGTAGGTTGAGAACCAGGAGAGCTTGCATTGTAGAATAGGACATGGCAAAATGTCTAGCATGAAACAGCTACTTAATATTCAATAACTAAATAGAAAAATATAATCATGAAACAAGGTTTTTTTTGTATTTATTCCTTGAATAAAGCTTGAGGATTATTGCTAACCACTCTCTTTAGGAGCATTTAAGAACATTTATGGAAAATGATAAATATAAACATGAACTCACCTAAGTGACATTTTTAATTATGTTGAAATAGCTTCCAACCTGAGACCTGTTCTTTAAATTGTGTGCATTTATTCTAATTAAATCAAGGTAGTGAATACAACATAATTTGATAATTATATACTAATTTAAGGCCTTACTCATACTTCTTTCCTAGAAAACTGCTTACAAGTAGAAAATTGCCATTTCATTGAAAGCCTTGACACAATCCATTAAAGATGCAACTGCTGACTTGATCCTGTATTTAATATTGGGATGGATTCTGACTGGAGTGCTTCATAAATGAATCACTGTTTTCACCTGATGGACAGAATAGAATACATTCCTGGACATATATGCAAATTTTCTAAGCATAGAAATTACCACAAATAATAAATGAAAAAGAAAGTTTTAAATTCAATTAGTACTCTCCAAAGAAAGAACAAGGATGAAATTCATTCAAGACAAACCATTAGGGTAATCCTTCCAGATGATATTTTAAAACATGAGAATCATACGATTATAGGCCTGGCTCATTAGGGCTATTTTGTAGACTGTAGGGTATACTATTCATCAATCTGGTCAGTTAGGAGATCAAGGGGAGAACAGCAGTAAATAAATAATAAACTATTGTTCCATTGAAGTCATTGGAATATTTACAATTGATTCAGTTCCATAATCAAGGTCATTCTACCTAATATAGTCCATTATATTCCATTTAGAGGCCTTCATTATATAAGACCTTATCCAACATATTTTCTATTTAGCAAAATAATTTTAGTAAAGAATAGGAAAGCATAATACTTTCCTAACCAACATATATACATTATTTTTAAAATGATATTTTCAGTCATCCATAAATTCACAAATAGTTTTATTGGAATTAGTTCTCAATATGGGGCACAATTTATCTTATTTCTAGTATGCTAATTTACCCTATCAAGTGACAGATATATTTTCTCATATGAAACTGAATGAAGGAGCATATGAATTGTGTGTCCAATAACTAGTCATCTAAGAAGCACCTGGATTAATGATGATGCTTTCACCTCTGCTCTCTTCCATTCATAGTCCATACTTCAGTAATCTAGTCCAATCTAGTCCAATGCCAGTGTCTACTGTGCAGTGCTATTGGATGTACTTTCTGATGGTTGAAGGAGTCTCCTTAATCATCTTCTGTTAGAATATCAATTTAGAAATCCAAACAGGCTAAAGCTTCTAAAGTAGTACCATAATGGTAAAATGTTCTAGTTTGCTTCATTATGTGGTATCATTTGCCCTCAAATTGTGTGGCAGGTTATTCTTACAGTCAAGTTTCATCAAACAACTTTTTAGATTATGATTTCATGGCCCAAATAAATAATTTATGGAAGAAAAGTTTTAAGTTATTGACTGTTATCCACTGTAGATGTTACGTTTTCATCTCAATTTTGCATGTTCTACTCTTTTAGGGATTGATTAACACCCTGCCATTTCAAGCATGAAATAAAGAAGAATTTTCCCGGGTATAAAATATATACTGTGCCAAGCATGAAAATTTAAGGGCAAAGAAAACTTTTCCTTACTATGAGCAAAGCTGCCTATAACCTTGCCCAATACTTTTTCTTTCCAGGAATTCTTTTTCCTAGTGTCCATTGACTACTCAGTTCACTCCAGACTGAATTGTGACACCATTCTACACAAATTATTCTTGTTAAGAGTACCATTTTTTTTTTTTTTTTTGCAGTACGCGGGCCTCTCACTGTTGTGACCTCTCCCGTTGCGGAGCACAGGCTCGGGACGTGCAGGCTCAGCGGCCATGGCTCACGGCCCAGCCGCTCCGCGGCACGTGGGATCTTCCCGGACCGGGGCACGAACCCGTGTCCCCTGCATCGGCAGGCGGACTCTCAACCACTGCGCCACCGGGGAAGCCCAAGAGTACCATTTTATATCACTAAATCCAGTGGTTATAATTCTTTGCTCATCTTAGTGGAATTATCAGAGGTATTTGATAGAGGTGTCTGTTCCCTCTTCATGGAACAACTCTTTACTTTCATGACATAATATTCCACTGGTTTACTTCCAACTTCTCAGAGCCATTTTCATGTCATCTTTGTCAGAAGCTCTTTCTCTCCCAATCCCTGAAGCTTAGCATCTTTCAGGACCAGATTAAGCACTCTGTTCTTCTCCATCTATATTCTCTCTTAGCTCATCTTATCTACCCATGTCTGATTACAATTTTATACTGAATACCAGCAAAGTTATGTCTAGTGTTAAGCCTCTCCCCTGAGCACCATACCTATACTGACCACCAGATATCTTCATTTGAACATCTTATTAACAACTCAAATTTAATATACCCCCAACCCCACCACTCTGCTATCCCTCCAGTGTTTCCATCTCAGTGAATGGGACCTCTCACTAACCAGCTGTCCAAACCAGAATCCTGAGTGTCAAAACTGACCTCTCCCCTTCCTTCACCTGCCAACTGCACTGCCAGTTCTTATTGATGTTAGTTACTAAGTATATTTATATTATAACCATTTTCTCTATCCTAACCAGTTCAAGTTGCTGTCACATCTCCTTTGCATTAGTATCATAGTCTCATGAGTGTTTTTTCTGTATTATCTCTTGCTCCTTTTTTTCCATGTTGAATAATTATATTACTAATGAAAAGCCTCTCATTTTTTCATATTGGATAAAATCATACTTTTATCAAAGATTATATTACATTTATTCCATGCTTAAAATCTTTGAGTTGCTCCCAATTCAGTTTGGATAAAGTTCAAAGTCATTTCTTCGGAAAACACCACTATTGGTGTCAAAGATTTAGGGACATCATGACTAGTTTTGAGATTAAATTCCATTTGATCTGCCATTTCATCCCCCCACCATGCAGACCAACTAGTGTAAAGAGTTGTATATATTCAATGCTGCCACTTTCTCATCCCCCATGCATTCCTTGAGTGACTTTAGTTATGGTGGTCACTCTCCAATTTATCAGTGATTGGTGTAGAAAGCTAATAGCCCTGTGACCCATTCTGGCCAACGAGTAAAAGGGAAAATTCCTGGGTACTTATGGGAATCACTTATTTTGAAAAAGAAATACAAAGAAAATATATTATGTTTACAGCTCTGGATATTGGCATGTGAGGTTGTGATACATGAAACTGATGCAGGCAGGCATCTTGCAAACATGGGGGGAACTATTAACATACTGAGAATGCCATTCAAAAAATACAAGTAATTTGATAATATGACTTGCTGAATTAACCAACCTCAAAGCTGTCTTACCTTATGACTTATTTTTATATAAGACAAAAAAATTCCCACTTTTGAAGCTAGTTGGGGTAAGATTTTCTGATGTCTCCCCCCAAATCCACAGCATTCTAACTGAATGCTTGATGCTAGGTATGCTCAAAGACCCATGGAGACCTGGCCCTAAATCCTTCTTTAGCATCCTTGGCTGCCGGTCTCCTCACTCCTCTCTACATGACCACCATATTGGCTCTCTTTTGGCCAATACATTGAAATGTGCTGTGCTCATCTTCACCTCAGAGTTGTTTTGCATATAGTCTAGTTTACTGGGATTCTCCTGTTCCTGCTCTATTGCCTGCTCAAGTCTCAGTTGAAACGTCACTTCCTCAGTCTTTTGTTATATATGCTATAGCACAACACTTATCCTTACACTACTCATCATACCTCTAAATGTTCAGTGAAACCCATTGCCATTTCATTTTCAACTTTATAAGAAACCAGCTGTGTCTGTCTTATTTCATTTATTTCCCAGCACTGAGCCTAGTTCTTGGCCACAGTATGTGCTAAATACATTTTAAATAAATTAAAACAAAAGTCATATATCAGTAAAAGACTTCCAAAGTTTTATTCCTGAAAGCGTCATATTTAATTCTAGAGCTTACATACTGAGAAAAGCAAGACTTCCAGCCATATCCTGATCCTGTTAAGAAGACTACCTACATAAAGAATGGCAACAGCCAGACAAAATCACTGGCTATGAACAGCATTCCTTACCTGGACCCCAAGACTTAAGCTAAAAATAAAAGTGGAGAGGAGATAGGTAAATGCAACCCCAAGGGGAAAAGGAGGCTCCAACAGAAGCTGTGCCTTCTTGCTAATAGACAGTCTATAACAGATCCATTTGTCTATGTGATTCTCAGAAACATACAAATAATATCAGAACTGGGGTAGAGATGGATTGATTTAGTGTATCCATAATGACCTCTCTACCAACCAAAGATGGAGGAGAAAAAAAATTCAGAACATCCTAAGCAAAATCATTTTCTTTTCTCATACTTTTTTTTTTCTTCAAATAGTATGATCTGCCCAAGGGTATGTAGCACATCTAGTACCAGTTACTATTTGGAAGCTAAAGCCCATCCCAGGAGGCTCCAATCCCCCTCCTACTCTGGTTATAAGCCCTATGAGTGCCAGTAACACCCTCTTTTTATTTTTCTGACCTTTCCTTTATGACATATATGGTAATTATGTCTTATGTGTGACCTCACTCTTCCATGGCATGGACTAAATCCTACAGAAGTAATGTATTACCTAGGAATAAACCTACCTAAGGAGACAAAAGACCTGTATGCAGAAAATTATAGGACACTGATGAAAGAAATTAAAGATGATACAAATAGATGGAGAGATATACCATGTTCTTGGATTGGAAGAATCAACATTGTGAAAATGACTCTACTACCCAAAGCAATCTACAGATTCAATGCAATCCCTATGAAACTACCACTGGCATTTTTCACAGAACTAGAACAAAAAGTTTCACAATTTGTATGGAAACACAAAAGACCCCGAATAGCCAAAGCAATCTTGAGAACGAAAAATGGAGCTGGAGGAATCAGGCTTCCTGACTTCAGACTATACTACAAAGCTACAGTAATCAAGACAGTATGGTACTGGCACAAAAACAGAAAGATAGATCAATGGAACAGGATAGAAAGCCCAGAGGTAAACCCACGCACATATGGTCACCTTATCTTTGACAAAGGAGGCAGAAATGTACAGTGGAGAAAGGACAGCCTATTCAATAAGTGGTGCTGGGAAAACTGGACAGCTACATGTAAAAGTATGAGATTAGATCACTCTCTAACACCATACACAAAAATAAGCTCAAAATGGATTAAAGACCTAAATGTAAGGCCAGAAACTATCAAACTCTTAGAGGAAAACATAGGCAGAACACTCTATGACATAAATCACAACAAGGTCCTTTTTGACCCACCTCCTAGAGAAATGGAAATAAAAACAAAAGTAAACAAATGGGACCTAATCAAACTTAAAAGCTTTTGCGCAGCAAAGGAAACCATAAAGAAGACCAAAAGACAACCCTCAGAATGGGAGAAAATATTTGCAAATGAAGCAACTAACAAAGGATTAATCTCCAAAATTTATAAGCAGCTCATGCAGCTTAATAACAAAAAAACAAACAACCCAATCCAAAAAATGGGCAGAAGACCTAAATAGACATTTCTCCAAAGAAGATATACAGACTGCCAACAAACACATGAAAGAATGCTCAACATCACTAATCATTAGAGAAATGCAAATCAAAACTACAATGAGATATCATCTCACACCAGTCAGAATGGCCATCATCAAAAAATCTAGAAACAATAAATGCTGGAGAGGGTGTGGAGAAAAGGGAACACTCTTGCACTGTTGGTGGGAATGTAAATTGATACAGCCACTGTGGAGAACAGTATGGAGGTTCCTTAAAAAGCTACAAATAGAACTACCATATGACCCAGCAATCCCACTACTGGGCATATACCCTGAGAAAACCATCATTCAAAAAGAGTCATGTACCAAAATGTTCATTGCAGCTCTATTTACAATAGCCCAGAGATGGAAACAACCTAAGTGTCCATCATCGGATGAATGGATAAAGAAGATGTGGCACATATATACAATGGAATATTACTCAGCCATAAAAAGAGACGAAATTGAGCTATTTGTAATGAGGTGGATAGACCTAGAGTCTGTCATACAGAGTGAAGTAAGTCAGAAAGAGAGAGACAAATACCGTATGCTAACACATATATATGGAATTTAAAAAAAAAAAATTTCATGAATAACCTAGGGGTGAAACAGGAATAAAGACACAGACTTACTAGAGAATGGACTTGAGGCTATGGGGAGGGGGAAGGGTAAACGGTGACAAAGCGATAAAGAGGCATAGACATATATACACTACCAAACGTAAGGTAGATAGCTAGTGGGAAGCAGCCGCATAGCACAGGGAGATCAGCTCGGTGCTTTGTGACCGCCTGGAGGGGTGGGATAGGGAGGGTGGGAGGGAGGGAGACACAAGCGGGAAGAGATATGGGAACATATGTATATATATAACTGATTCATTTTGTTGTGAAGCTGAAACTAACATACCATTGTAAAGCAATTATACTCCAATAAAGATGTTTAAAAAAAAAAGAAGTAATGTATTATTTTTAGTAACTAGCAAATTGTGGCACACATGGTAAGAATTCAGAAAATATTTCTATTAATGTCAACTAGATGGATTGTGTTGAGCACTAAAGGATGTTTGTGGATAAACAGATAAGATAAAGTGGAGAGAGGAATTCTCTCTCCACAGGTAGGCTGAGAATATAATTTAAAATGTAGCTTTCCTCCCTAAGATGGACCCAGATATCTTTGTACAAATCAGACCTTTTATAAACACTATCAAGAGATCCAATTTGAAAGTGGTTTGTAAAAGTCTACATTTATTTATGTTAAAAGTACCACATTTTCACTAAAAAATATTGTTGTGTATTTTCTGATTATAAAAGTAAAAAAGACCTGAACACAAAAGGTAAAATGATAAAACTTCTGGAAGAAAATATAAGAGATAATCTTTGCAACTTGTAGGTTGGCAAAGATTTCCAGAACACAAAAAGCCTTAAATGATCAACTGGAGTTCATCAAAGGCAAAACATTCAATTTTTCAGCTTACTGTTAAGAAAATAAAAAGATGAGCTATATGTTAAGAGAAAATGTTTGTAACACATGCAGGTGACAATGTATTTGTAAGAGCTTTTAGAACTCAATAATAAAAGGACAAAACACACAAGTTTTTAAAAGCAAGATCTTTGAATAGACAATTCACGAAAGAAGATATATAAATAAGCATGTGGAAAGATGGCCAGCATTTTTTTTTATCACCAAGGAAATGAAATGTAAACTATAAAGAGACACCAGTGGGTAGCCATAAGAATAGCCAACATTTAAAAAGCTGATGATATCTAGTTTTGACAAGTATGTGGAACAACTGAAACTCTCATACATTTCTGTATGAGACCACAGCCATTTCTGTACAACCACGCTGGAAAACTCTTCAGCAGTTTCTTGTAAAGGTAAACATACTTCTACCCTATGATCCAGCAGTGTTAGTGTTGGGTATATACCCAAGAGAAATAAAGCATTTGCCTATAGAATACTTGTACATGAATGTTTATAAAATTATTCATAGGAAAAATCTGAAAATAATGCAAATATCCAACAAGAGGGAAATGAAATACCAAATTATGGCATATTTGTATAACGTAATAATAATTGTATAACAATGTATAACATAATCAGCAATGCCAAGGAGCCTACTGTGTGAATACAATACAGCATGGTTGAATCTAAAAATCAATATTGATCAAAAGAAGAGAAATATGAAGAGGAGACTATATGATTCCATTTATATCTAAAAGAAGTAAATTAATTGAAAAATAAGATCAGTGTTTGTCTGGGGCCAAGGGTTGTGGGTGGGAGGATTGACTACAAAGATTCTAACATACTTTTTTCAGAGTGATGGCATACGTGCACACATTTCTCAAAATTCATAAAAATGTACACTTAAAATTTTACCTCAAAAAGTTTATTATATTAGCATATTTTCACTAAAATATTGTAATGTATTTTAGTTATTTGTTATTATAAAACAAACATTAATGAAGGCATCATTCAGGAACACTGTCATCTCTTGATGCTTTGGGAGATCACCAAGGGATCCTCTTGTTCTCTAGAACATGGCCCTGAAAAACACCTGGAAAAAGCTGGTAATATCTTACTCTACAACTTTGTGTATGTATATATGTTTGTATGTATGCCTATGTGTATATATATATATATTTTTTATTTTATTTTACAAAAATGGGACAAGCAACACATAGCCTACTTTTCTACTTGTTTTCTTTTAAATGAATAATGTTTTTTGTTTGTTTGTTTGTTTGTTTGTTTTTGCGATACGGGGACCTCTCACTGTTGTGGCCTCTCCCGTTGCAGAGCACAGGCTCCGGACGCGCAGCCTCAGTGGCCATGGCTCACGGGCCCAGTCGCTCTGCGGCATGTGGGATCCTCCCGGACCGGGGCACGAACCCGTGTGCCCTGCATCGGCAGGCAGACTCTCAACCACTGCGCCACCAGGGAAGCCCATGAATAATGTTTTTTGATGCTCTCTATTAGTTCATTAGCATTCTAATGAATGTAATCCAATTTTCTAATGAATACTGTACTAGCAATATGGTAATTTATCATATAGCATCACCATATTTTATTTTACCAATGATAATTGGTGGAGAAAATTCAAAATCTACTTCTAGATATTTTAAGTTGACAAAGTAAATGTGTCACTCTTTTAATATAAAGATATCTTTATTGACTGTTTTAGTAAAACAGCACTTTGTGTAATTTAACCAGGGTCAGAATAAATTTGTATCAGTCATGCATACTCTCACAACTGATGAAAAATGCTAACAATAACAGCAACACATGATAACATGTGATGTTCTTAAGAGACCATTTAGATTACATTAAAAAATACAGCTCAGATGGATCAAGAGACATATCCCAGATCATACAGATTGTGGTTGGCAGAGCCAGCATCAGTACCAGGTCTCCTGATCTTATTGTAGTATTTTCTACACATTTTCCTTTGTCTAATGCTCACTAACCTGGAAGAGGCTTCAACTCATCATCCTGGCATCATTAACACTGTGTCTAAACACCCGAGATTACCAGTCTTATCTGTATTTGAATAATTCAGAAAGAAGATAGAAACACTCTGAGTCATAGAGGTAACATGGTGCTTATCTTTCAGGAATGATTTTTTAGTTTCACAATTTAACATACTGCAACAGCATGATGCATCTAATGATTTTTTAAAACAGCTTTCTGCTGACAGCATAAACAGAAACAAGTTTATTTTGAGTGAGCAGCTGCTGTTTTTCATCGAGGAAACGTCGCTTGCTGAAATAATGCAGCAGGCTGGCACTGCCGTGAGTGGATAAACATCTATGGGGTTTGTGGACTGGCAAACACAGGACCATTCTGCCTCTGCAGTATTAACCAATAAACCAAACAGCCCATCTCTAATTTTATGAGAATGAAAAGTTTAGCCAGTCTGCAAAACAGTTACAGAAATGGGCTGCACAGATTGTCTTCTTTTAATGAATGGATCAACTGCAGATGTCACATTTTTTGTCACTGTATGTGGGATTTGTAAACTTATTTTCTAGACTCTGAATTAATCAATCCTTTTTTAAAATTCTCATTTCCCTTTAAATAGATGTTTATTACAAGGAAAAGTTAAGGCAAAGCTATGGAGTTTCAATAAAACAAAACTCCTTTTTGCTCTCCTTAACAATTTATTCAATATATTTACCTTTTCTCAAAGATTTTAGTGGCCTAAATTTGGTCTGAAAGAAAATAAATGCTTGGGAAAGGACTATTGGTTGGCAAATGATCTCAAGAAAATTGTGGATTGACAAAAACTTTGAAATGAAGGATCTCTATATTTTGTAGTGCTTTAGAGCCTTTATCAGCTCCACCTTTATTTTAGAGGTTCAGGGAAAGCTGACAAAGTCTCTGGTTTTAGATCTATTATTTATCCTCTTGATTGTACATTTTTGCAGACCTGTAATTACATAACACCATCACTTGGCTGACCTCAAACATTCTGCTCAACTTAAGTATAATAACTAATCACGTGTTCTATTAAAAAGATTTTTTAAATAGAACTACCATATGACCCAGCAATCCCACTACTGGGCATATATCCTGAGAAAACCATAATTCAAAAAGAGTCATGTACCACAATGTTCATTGCAGCTCTATTTACAATAGGCAGGAGATGGAAGCAACCTAAGTGTCCATTGACAGATGAATGGATAAAGAAGATGTGGCACATATACACAATGGAATATTACTCAGCCATAAAAAGAAATGAAATTGAGTTATTTGTAGTGAGGTGGATAGACCTAGAGTCTGTCATACAGGGTGAAGTAAGTCAGAAAGAAAAAAACAAATACTGTATGCTAACACATATATATGGAATCTAAAAAAAAAAAAAATGGTCATGAAGAACCTAGGGGCAAGGAGGGAATAAAGACACAGACCTACTAGAGAATGGACTTGAGGATATGGGTAGGGGGAAGGGTAAGCTGGGACAAAGTGAGAGAGTGGCATGGACATATATATACACTACCAAATGTAAAATAGATAGCTAGTGGGAAGCAGCCGCATAGCACAGGGAGATCAGCTCGATGCTTTGGGACCACCTAGAGGGGTGGGAAAGGGAGGGTGGGAGGGAAGGAGATGCAAGAGGGAAGAGATATGGGGATATATGTATATGTATAACTGATTCACTTTGTTATACAGCAGAAACTAACACACCATTGTAAAGCAATTATACTCCAATAAAGATGTTATAAAAAAGATTTTTTAACAATTGAACTCACAGAAGACTTGCAAAAATAGAACGGAAAGTTCCTATGTACTCTTCACCCAGCTTCCTCTTATGTCGACATGTTACCTAATCATAGGATGTTCATCAAAACCAAAGAGTAAAGTTTTACATTAGACTTTATAATTTTTAAAAATGCAATTAATATATTCAAGAATGCTGGTAAATGATAAGCATACAGTACAAGCACAAGAACCTAAGAGGAAAGGTCAAGTATAAAGAGTTTCTGAGAAGGGAGAGATTACTTCCAACCAAGAGGAATACTAAAGAGTTCAAGGTTGAGTAGAACTTCCACTGGGACCTGGACAGTTTATAGGATCTGGACATGCAGCAGTGGAGCAAGAGGGACACCCTTTAAGTTAATTAATAATAATAATAATAAAAGGAATGCTTTAGAAAGAAAAAATTTAAGAGTAAATAAAGCTGTGGAAATCTGCATCCTATGAATATTTGGAAACAGACAAGAGAAATCTAGGGCTCTTTTCAATGACTTTTCAATGTAATAATTTTGCTGTTATGTCATTAGATGAACTACAAATATTATCTGGAACATACCAAAATTAGTAATTAAAAGAAAATCTTCAGGGCTTCCCTGGTGGCGCAGTGGTTGAGAATCTGCCTACTAATGCAGGGGACATGGGTTCGAGCCCTGGTCTGGGAGGATCCCACATGCCGCGGAGCAGCTAGGCCCGTGAGCCACAACTACTGAGCCTGCGCGTCTGGAGCCTGTGCTCCGCAACAAGAGAGGCCAGGATAGTGAGAGGCCCGCGCACCGCGATGAAGAGTGGCCCCTGCTTGCCACAGCTGGAGAAAGCCCTTGCACAGAAATGAAGACCCAACACAGCAAAAATTAATTAATTAATTAATTAAACCACATTGGAGAATGGCTGAAAACACTTTAAAAAAAAAACTTTAAAAAAAAAAAGAAAATCTTCAAACCTGGATCCCTTAGTAAACTGTTGAATGTGCTGCTAAATTATATAGTGAATTCTTTCTTGGCCTAATCCCAGGTAATTATAATTCTGCTCTCATATACTTTCACCTTTGCATAGTTAGTATCTCAGCAGGTGAACAGG
The DNA here is from genome assembly GCF_949774975.1 of Lagenorhynchus albirostris. Lineage (NCBI taxonomy): Eukaryota > Metazoa > Chordata > Mammalia > Artiodactyla > Delphinidae > Lagenorhynchus > Lagenorhynchus albirostris. The sequence continues at coordinate 51,585,664 of NC_083095.1, forward strand.
TCAGGTCCTTAGGGTGTCAATTAATCAAATTGCAGAAACTTCATTTTCTTTAGCACTTTAAGCACATAGTCTCCTTGAGGATCATGGAAATTTGCTGAAAATGTTAAGTATTAGTAAATGCAATCAATTATTCATGTGCTGTGTTATTAATACCATTTAGGATTTATATAACACAGATGTTTTAAAAATAGGACAAGTCCAAATTGATGTAGGTATGGGCCAGTCACAAAGGCAACAAGTTGTTAGAATAATTCTTAGGCTTGTTGGGTGAAAGAGCAATAGCCTATTGTTGCTCAGAGTAGTTGTTTCTATTGACCCTTCTACAAAGGTTATTCAGTGCCTCCTCTGGATTACTGTTTGTAGAAAGAAGTGCCACAAAAATTTAATTCTGGAATTTTGATTTTACCCTCAAAAGGAGTGAACATCTCTCCTTATGTGGAACTTCTAGAGTCTTGAAAGCAGCTCTAGCAGAGAGAAGTATACAAAGTTGCTTTGATACTTATTCAAATCCAGCAGCAACCCTGAGTAATTCCATTACTAACCAAGAAATCAATTCTAAAGGTCACTCACCTCTTCTCTGCCTATTCAAATTCTATCAATTCTACATGATTCAACATTCAACTATGTATGGCCTTAATTTAACCCCTCCTCAGAATGTTTATTTCTCCTCCATATGTGTGTGGCATTTATGTTCTACATTTCTATTGAACCCTACTACATTGCATTTTATTATTTGTTCCTGAACTATACTTTACCTAGTCTTCTCAACTAGACTGTGATCTCCTTGAGGAAAAAAATCTAATAAACTTATCAACAATCCTTCCTATGGTAAACATTCCTGAAATACAGGAAGCCCGATCTAAGTATTTTGTTTCTGACCTATCAGGGCCACTCTAGGTATAGATCACTATAGAAAACTATGTATCACCTAATTAACCCATTCATTTTTATTCATCAAGTCATTATTAAGGGCTCATTAAGTGCAAAGCAGTGTAGGGATATACAAAGATGATTCATGAGCAGATTCTGTCTCTACAAGGCTTGCTGCTTAAGAAGAATAATTCATGTATAAATAATTATAATACAAGTGCGAAAGCCATATGCAGTTAAGAGAGTCATGGTTAAAAGGCTTCCCATGTGCTAGGGATGCACATGAAGGGCAGGAGGATTTCAGATTGAGAAGGTGTTAAGGAGACCATGCCACATAAAAGATGCTGCCGAAATCATTTCAGAAAAGTGCAAAGAATCCACAGTGATGAGAACAGTTAAAACTGGTAGAAGTAAGTGATTTTAATTAATTTTGAAAAAAGAAACGAAGTCTAAAATAATAAAGAATATTAAATGTGACATTTAGGAATTTGATTTTATTCTGAAAGCATGATTATTAAAAAATTTGATAAAAAACATGTTTTCAGAAGATTACTTTTATATCAGAATGTAATACAGAAATGGAAGATAAGGGTCTGGAAAGCTGACATCTTTGTTGATAGTTTGGAGAACAAGCATTGGGCCTGGAAAGGATGGGATAGATGAGAGATATTACAGAGTGGAAGCAATAGAAGATGTAGGCATCATCCTTCAGCAAACACTCCACCTTCTTCAGGGACCCACATTGGAGGTGAAATGTAGAAAAGTAGATATTCAGGGTTTCCAGGGAGCAAAGAAAAATGTGAAGAATTCTTTTACCAATATCTTTCAAACAAGTTAAGAAAAAAATATACTAAAGAGGATATTGTCTTTTTTTAAAAAAAAAATGGTACTGATGAACCTAGTAGCAGGGCAGGAATATAGACATAGAAAATGGACTTGAGGATATGGGGCAGGGGAGGGAGAAGCTGGGGTGAAGTGAGAGTAGCATCGACATATATACAATACCAAATGTAAAATAAATAGCTAGTGGGAAGCAGCCACATAGCACAGGGAGATCAGCTCGGTGCTTCGCGACCACCTAGAGGGGGGGGCTAGGGAGGGTGGGAGGCAGTCTCAAGAGGGAGGGGATATGGGGATACATGTATGCATATGGCTGATTCACTTTGTTGTAAAACAGAAACTAGCACAACATTGTGAAGCAATGATACTCCAATAAAGATGTATTAAAAAAAAAGAGGATATTGCTTTTACAAGGAGGGGAAAAGTGAATTTTAAAAGAAATATTTTAGAATAAAAGAGATAAGGAGTTGAATGCATTAAAAGAAATTTAAAGGAATCAAATACTATAGCAAAAGAGAACTCCATCTTAGACCAAGAAAAGGTTAAAAGATGGCAACTTGGTTGTCAGCTTTTTATTAAATTACACACTGGATGTATTGAAAAGATATTCATTTGGGTAAGGAAACTATGCAGCTAAATATCTACCAAAGGTAAACACTGTCTATGTACCAAAAGCAAGTATAAGCAATTATCTCATGAGCCAGATGAGTAGTATATGCTAAAATTCAGATTATCTCTTATGTTATTTCTTTTTATTTCTTGTCTTTTTGTTTAGCAGCCAACAACATCATAATTTTAAACAATCTCTGTGAGTTCAGTCTTAATACATATGATTCTGGTATCATAGTCCATTATTAATGACTTTGGAGAGATTAATATTTTGTTCTAGGGTAAAATGAAAAAAGGGGATTATGAATCTAAGAACAAAATGTTCAACTGAAAAGCAGAAGAATGTAGACTGAAAAGAAAAATCAAATTAGGAGCCAATAATAAAAATTATCAAAAAATAAACTGTCCATAAATTAAACATACTGTTTACTTAGTAGGCTAGGACACCTATTAACTTGTATTGATCAAGGTAGTGGCATTAATATACACAGCCAAATTTATTTTCTATGTAACATCTCTTTTCCCCACAGAATATTTTATGATAATTGGGCATGCATCTGCTTCTTAAGCATACATGATGCAATTGGTGCTATAGGTAGGAAACTGAGTGTGGAAGGCTTGTATATCAGCAAAAGGGACATATATATTCAAGCCATTCAGCCCACTAATCACCTTTGAGACCATGCAAATATATATTTTATATTCAGTCCAACATGTTTCATATATCATGCCATTCACAGTCATTTAACTTATTTCTCAGCCATGAGACCATACAAACATATATGTATATACATATAACACATACATATATATGTATATAAATATATTAGAGACTATATGGGTATACATGTATATAATATATGTTATATAATAAAATATTTTATCATAAATTATATAAAAGACTATAGGAGATCTGTCTTAAATCTCTTGATCTTAATGTTAGAGATTCCAAGAAATCAAAATCTGCTTATTGTCAATTAACCATAACTGAAAAAGATGAAAGCAAATTTAGCATGTGGCATTAATAAATATGGACAGTGCCCGAATTTTACAGATCAAAAGCATCAGTAATTTTCTTTACTTCTCATTGGCTTGTTTCTCTGCCTCCTATAAAACCGGGGAAAGACTTGGCAGAAGTCACCTACCCTTGAGAGGAAAAATTTATTTCCTTCCAGGATTCCTTAACACAGAAATAGGCATATCTTTTGTGAATTTCTTTCACAAAAAGATACCTCTATTGTATTGGGGAAAAATGAATTATTCACCATAATTCATTTTAATCCCCAAATCACCTAATAACATCTTGATTCAAGTTGTTCATTAATTACACCATTATAATTCTGATTGGTAGTGAGATGGTTCCTCAATCATTTCTGAAAGAATATTTTACTGGCTTAAGTACTCATGGGCAGAAACAAATACAACTCAGCATGAAATTACGTACTCCTTGTGACTAAATGATAGTGAGGAAAATTATTTCTCTTCCTTATTTTTAATTATTTATGATATCAGGATAAAATTACATAATGGCTTTCAGAATCCATATTTAATGAACATATCTCATCATCCATAAAGCAATGCACTTCTCAGGGCTTCATGTTATGGAATGTAGTAAGTACAGACAAGGATGAAATGAAACACTAATCTAACACATGCCTTCCCAGAACAACACAGAAGACAAAAACCAGAGTGGGAAAAGCAGCAAGGAAATCACAAGAAAAAGCACAATTTAACTTTTTTTTTAAGCCAAGAAAAGTTGACCAAAAAACTTTGAAATATTATGAGTAACTAAAAGTTGAATTTAAATTGCCTGAAGGTCAGGATGTACGAATTTATGACTGATGAAAGGAGACAGCAAGTGCCTTAAACCTGGATATTTGCAGGCATCTGGAAAGGCTTATTTGTGGAGCAGTTCTTGAGATCCTTTAGCCACCCAAGACTATTTGCTGAATGCACAGCCTTTGTGGAAAACAGATGGAAGAGGTGCTCACTTGTGGATAGTAACATAATTATATTAAATCATAGTGATTTTGCCAGGAGAGGGAAAATGCATAATGCACTTGCTTTAATCTAATTGCTTTTTGCAGAGCCATGAAGATACAAGACTGTGTACGTACGCATGCAGAATCTTCCTCCACATCTGGAGCATCAAGAAAATGCTAACTTGAAATGTACTATTACTATTCTTAGTACTGCTATCAGCCCCACATTGTTCAAAACAATAGGGAAAGAACATTATGAGAGCAATCCTTATGGCCCCTAACCTTGCTTCCTTGACAATGACAGCAAGGTTAGGGGCCACGACAATCATGGCAGCTTCTACCGGTTGTAGTGAATATACAGATATTTTTCTCCACATGAAGAAACAAGTACAGGGTAGACTTATTTTCCACCTGTGTTTTTTTTTCAGAGATGTGATATTCAGGACACTGGAATTGCTGTTAATTTTCTCTACAGTTTCTACTAAGAAAATTAAAGCCCTCTGGCTAATGACATAGGTACCGATAACTTATAAAGAAGGAAAGTTGTGCAGGAGCTTGAAGGCAAGCACGCTGAAAGAGGAAAGAAAATGTTTGCTGAAATAGGAGCACTAGATGTAGAATTTCTCAGCAAGAAAAAATATGTAAATGGCTTAAATTTTTCAAGAGAATCATTTTCCTTTCTTTTCTCTTCATGCTGAGAACTTTTTTTTTTTTCAAAGATCATGGTCACTAGAGATTGATTATCCACTAGAAAGCACATTTCAGCACAATTATATGTCAAATCTTGCTAGACAGAATGTGTGCTAGTCTTTGCGGGTATTGATATCTTTGAAATAAAAATGTGTGCTAACAAACAGTCTACATTGGTGATACAAGTTAATTGCATCATTATATTGTGATAAGGCAATGCAATTAACACACCTCACTATACAGCGTTCTCAGGATGAGCATTCAATTAACTCAGGTCACAGGGCTCCTTGCTTAGGATGAGGTTTTTAGTCTGCTCCCAAGATAACTTCACACAGTTGCCTACATCCTGAAGTGCAAGAAAACTTTGGTAAGAAATAAGGTGATTTTGAAAAGGTTAGGAGAAAACTGCTGTATCAACTTGATTTGGAATGTGCTATGCTGATAAATCTCTTCTAGTGTATCGTGGAAATATTGTTTAAAATTTAGCAGAGTGATATGTAAAAGTTCATCATGTTATTTTCTATAAATATTTCATTCTTGATTATAACAAAGCCGAGGACATTAGAGTTGACTATAGTCTCAAAAATATCAGACAGCATGGAAATCGTATTTGATAAAGGTATTTTTAAAACTGAGATTACTCAAATATCACAAGCATGGCAAGAACATAGCATGTAATTTTAGAAAATTTGAAATGTCTTTTAAAAGTGGCAAGGAAATAGGTTTTAGATATATAAAGAAATGTGTAATGTCATGGAGGTGTTCTTTAATTCATTTGTTATCCTGAATAACAAAGCAGCACTGAGAAGTGGCAAAATAATCAACATTTGTTAGTACCAGCCCCTCCAGCAGAAACTGGTAACCCCCTTTGCCACTACCTAGCATGTATTTACCATTTTTATAAACACTTGTCATATTGTAACATAATTATTTCTAAGCCTCTTCCACAATAATGTAAATTGCTTAAAAATAGATGATGTGTCCAAATTCACCTTTTCATCCCTGTCATCTATAATACAATTGGTTCTCCTATAAGTATTTGTTGACTAAACAAGGGAAAATTTTATGAACAGAAGTGTAATAAATTCCAGTTTTCATTAGGCCACACAAATATTGGTCTTTTGTAGTTATTTCAGAGAGGACCATCCTCAGCTTTATATAAAAAAGAAATAAATAGAGTGGTAGCATAATGTTATATGTTACATGAATTAAATGCTCTGGTTCATCATAATGGTCTGTAGCCAATGGGACAAACCATGAAACGGAACATAGTTACTGAAGGTGGTACAGATGCCAGGAGGAGCTCCACACTGATAGACCATATACAACATCCAAACATACACCAAGGTAATGCATTGACATTGACGTTCCTCATATGGGAAGCATGATGCAGATGATGATGTCTTATAAGTCTATGTCAACACAATGCCTGCATTTTTAAGCTCTGTCAACAATCCCCTGACCACTGCATTGAGGTTTAGAGATAGGTGATCTATAATTCAGACAAGGGCTTAGTCCTAAAGAGGCTGAGCTATTGATCAAAAAGCAAGACAGTTTGTCTCTGGGAAAAGTATAGTTACCCAGTAGCTGGAGACAACAAGAAAAGGGGACCTGCTAAATAAATCACAAGTCCAATACAGAGCTTTAAATATAGAAGAGGATTGACTTGGAGTCTGGATAACTTAATTTTAAGACTTAGGTTGCTTTCTTTCTTACTCTCAAAATTCAGGATTGGTTCCAGAGACAAAGCTGGTCTGAACCTGCTAATGGGAGCTAAGTACCTCTACCTACCTGTGAAAAACATATGACAAGGTAAGGAATTAGGCAGAGTCTAACACAAAGTTTGCAACTTTGGTTCCCCACCAGCATATCTAATCCTTCATTATAGGCAACCCCATTTATGGCTTCATGAAATGAATTTAAACAGGAGGCAGTTAGACACTTTTAGCCTTAAAATGGTTCTGGTTCATTGACCCATGTTACAATCTGCAGTCTGGGATGACCCCAGATCTATTATCCATTCCTATTTGAACTTCATTTATTTGGGACTACCCTCCAGGTTTCCTAAACCTAAATACTTAACCACTCAAATCTTGGACCCAGTGTATTGTTTCACTTTGCTTTGGAATCATGAACACTTAGCTCATGGATCATATGTGTGTTTGGATTCAAGATTCAGTTCTGAGTAATCCTCTTGATTAGATGAAACCCACATCCCTATAGCAATTGGCAAGATCCCTTTTGCTTTTCACTGTTCCATCCTTGAGGAAACGAGATGAGGTGGCTCCACCTTTTTCCTACTAAGAGACCCTGACTGTGCAACTGCAGGATGAATGGCCAGACTCTGACAAAACTTGACTTTTTTAGTTCACACCATAAACTCTTGGATCACTGTCAAAACAGTACTTATGGCCCTGTGCTATTTGTATTTCTACCCTAAGATATATCTCTTCTCTCAAAATTATAAAGAATATTTATTCCAGGTGTGAAAACAAGGGAAGCAGATCATTGCAACTACATGGCTTCTGTTTCTACTATTTAGAAAGATACAATCTGTGCATCTAGATGATAGAGTTACCAAGTCCCTGGGCATATGATACTTTTGTATGCTGCCTGCAGAAAAGTGACAAACCAACATTCATATAGACCACACAGCCAGAAATGCAGCTGTGTCCTGGAAATCAAGATGTGCACACTCCAGCAAGGGGTACTGCAACAATGGGGATGCTGGGGAGGGTCTTCTCCCCTCTACCCTTTGGGAAAATGTGTTTCCCAGGTGATAATATAGAATCAAGAAAAAATGTATGTTAAATATTGAACTTTAAAGGCAACTCCACAAGAGCACTTCAAAATCACAACTTTATTTCCAATCTTTTGAATATTGGCTTGCTTTCATTAAGTATATTCAAATGAAGTTACCAAGATATGCTGCTTATGCTTACGATGAAGATGCTTAAGGCATATTTAACAACTCTCTCAGTTTCTTTATAATGAGCGGTACTGTCAAACACATGACTTTAGTTATTATTTCCAGGTCTATTTTGAAATGTCCCTCAAAAATTAATAATAATTGACTGGAAAATCATGTTACACATATTGGATAAGAGAAATGAGAGGGATTTTTGTTCTCATTAAACCATCTATGTAAATTCTCAGAAGTTAGAACATCCAAGATTGAACTGATATTTAATACTGAAAATGATCAGTAGTCAAAGTGAATTTATTTAACTTTTTATTTTCTGTTTTTTTAAAAATTGAAACTGATTTATAAATATTGCATCTTCTTCAAATGTAAATTAAACAAAATTAATTTAACACTTAAAGAAAAGTGTTTAAATAAACTTAAACACTTAAACAAAAGCAGAAAATAAAATCTACCTTTAAAATCAGTTTAAGTAGTGAAGGAACTTTATAAGGAAACTATCACACCATGGGATTTGATCAAGTTACCCACAGTTGCCATGCTTTCTCAACATGAAACCTGCTCCTGGTGTTTTACAAAACTTCTGAAAACTTTGTAGGAATGCCACACTTTGAGATTCTCAATAGGATGGGAATATATAAATAGTGTCTCAGTTTACTTAAATATTTAGCTACCCAAAAGGTAGCCACTTGATTGATCCTGCCCTAGAACTTTTATAACAACCCCAAACCCTTTATGGAATGCTAGAGCAATGTCTAATATTGAAACAGACAAATTAATTAATTCACTGGAAACCTTATGCAAAATTTTTCTCATAAATCTTTCCCTCTTGTGCTATGGCGAAAAAGAACCTCCCTCTGCTAGAATCTATTTCATATGGCTGTAAAAATCTTAAAAATTAAAAATCACATGCATACACACTTAAACTTTTAAGAATCATTTCAAAATTGTGCCGTATGCAATAAGCGAATTGTGTAAATTGAGCTGATAAGAACAATAAAGTTTTTCCAACTGATTCAATTCCAAATAAAAGGGAATATTATATTAATCACCATAATCATGTCTTAGATTAAAAATTCTTGCTAAATTGGGAAAAATAAGATTCTCTCATTAACATTGAATAATTTAAAATGATCATAGTTGATCACTAACCTATCAAGTTTCACATTTTCCAAGCTCAGATCCATGTTTTCAGTAATTTGTCTTCAGACAAAGGCAGATGGCATTCATCCCTATGAATCTATATTTACAGAACCCATGAGTTATAGTACATCGCATCTTACTTTCATATTTTCTATATTAATTAAAACCATCTAATGTTTCCTTGTGGGGAGGTGGGGATGGTTTTAGCTAGCATTTATCAGTAACAATTGTAGAACAATTATAAACTGTAAAGCATACATATCAATTATATGTCTTTCCTTGGCTGTTTCCAAAATAGCTATTTTTGATAATAAAAATAATTTATTTGATTAAATTTATACTGAGGTATTATATATTCTCATATTCACAAATTCACTATTACTCTAATATACTTCAAACTTTATAATTGATCCTAAATATCAAAATAGATTCTCTTTATTTTAAAAGTTTTGCTTAGGCTTTTGGCCCAAACCAATATATTTCTGACCTAAGACCTAAGATTAAGATTGCTTAGGCAGAGTGTATCTTACTCATGATTTCCTATGTAAGAGGCAGAAAGATGAACTTTAATGTCATGGTACTTAAGCCAGTATTTTCTTTCATTTGCTACTTTGTAGGTATGAATTATGAGAAATCTAGCACTAACATTCTTTTACCACATTTTTTTTCCAGGATAAATTTAAAATGAAAATAACCATGGTAACTTAAGGACATCATCACTCTTCTAGCAAGTATTTATATGACTATTGTTCAACCATAAATCACAACATTTGATACTAGATATGAGACAAATCCAAACCTCCAAGACTAATAGAGACTCCTGGTTATCTGGGAAGAAAGAACAAGAATTCAATCAATATGACTAGATCCATCCATGAGCCTCCTGACAACCCCAGACTTCATGAACCATCTCTTCCAAATAAAAACCAAGCCCTACTTTCCTCGTTTATTTCCTCATTTGAAACTCTCATCCCCTTACTCTTGACTGTGAAATGGAAAGGAATTCAGTTGAGGGTTTCAGGACTTTGTTTTCAGCCAGTTCCTCTTTAATGGACTCCTCAACACACCACCAAAGAATGTATGTAGGTTCATATATTGTATGGATTTATGTATTTATTGAGATCTTTTTTAAAAGGAAGCTCAAATTTTTACATGATAAAGATAATCATGTATAACAATCTATTATATCACCTGTGATGTGAAAATTGCAGATGGATTTTAACCAAATGTGGGAATTATGTCTGGGGTGATATGCCTTAAAATAAGGGTGATGTATGTATTTAGAATTCACTTTGGGGAGCCTTTAGAACTAAAGAGATCAGCAGTCGTCTCTCAGCGCAACCAGCACTGAGGTCTAAGGGAGAGGACTGCATGCAGCCCTTTCAGGAAAGACACACTACAAGAGCCAGGGACAGTGGGAAAACAACATAGCTGGGGCATCAAATATGAGGACAGGCTCTCAAATGATGGGTCCTGGTTTTTAACGTGCTGTATACCTCATCTGAAAATATTTCTATAGCTTACTCCAGGGGAACAATGGCAAGATTTAGTTACAGAGGAAGAGAAAGATGCCCCTGCCTCTTCTCTGTGTTTTATAGGACATCTTACAGTACGTGGAAGGTTTTCTCACCCTGGCCTCAAACACCCCATATATTTCTACAACTCTGGTTTGGCCCCTGAGGCTCACTGACTTCCTCAACACAGAGGCCCTAAATTCAGAAGAGGTAAAGAAAAGAACTATAAATCAGGTTTTTCATACAGTTTTTCATGTCCATCGCAAAAATAAAAGTGATATTTTCTGGCATCACTACAGTTTTGACACCTTTATATCAGCAATGTCTTAAAATCCCAAACCTGAAACAAATAATATTAAATATTGATGTCCATGAAGCTGGATTTAAGTAAGCAGTAGAGTAGGAAGTACCTACACACTTCATACTAGCAAATGAATTACATTTGTCTGGCATATAAACAAAGAAGTGAATCACCTCCTTGCCTAAAGCTGCTCATTCTTTGGAGCATGATTATCACAACAGAAGAAAGAACAGTTGCTGTGTTTGCTCATGTTACAAGCAAGAGTGATAGCTAACAGAAAACATTACCAAAACATTTGGTAAATTACATTTACATTGAATAATCTATAAAATCCCATCTGCAGCTTGTCCATAGTATATAAAAACCTAGATCAAGCTTTGATCAATAGCAGCAAGTGGTTATCTTGGAAAACAATCTATTTTGCCTTTTCATTTTTGGATTCTGTTGTTAAGGTGATTTACTGATTGAATTTTAGATCTCATGCACAAAGACTGAAGATTATTAGCATTCTTTGAATATAAATGAATACTCTCTTACAGGATTCAATTTCTCTCTCAATTTTAATTTTGAAGGTTTTTGTTTTGTTTTGTTCATATTAATAATCAGAATTTTAATCATTTTTCTGTTCCCATGGAAGTACTACAGAGTTGGAAAAAGAAGCAAATGTAGTTAGATATATAAACTACAAAGTTTCAGGTCAGTGATGACATTAAGATCATAATATACCGGAGACAGATCTCCCATGTAAAGCAATTTCATTGTCATTTTAGTCCATAAAAATAGTGACTATGATGAAAAGATGTTCACTGAATATATGGCTTTTACTTTCCTGGTGATGACTTCTCCCAATCAACTACATAACAAGTCACCTAAACAAATTAAATTGCTTTTAGTTTGTACCCATACGAAGCCACTAACTAAGCTTGCTCAGAGACATGAAAATAAATACCAAACTTGTCAGTTCTTCCCCAGATCAAAAGAGGATATATAATATCAGGAAGAATTCACAGAGAAAACAGGAACAGGCTGCTATCTGGGATAAATCTTTAAAGCAGATTCTATTTTCACCTTCCAGAAAGCAGACATTAAACTGTATCTCACCTTTTTCATCATCTCTCTCCCCTGATAACTGCATGAAGTATAAAATATACTGTACCACTTAAGGTTTGATTCAACAGGACAGTGTATGATTCTTAAGACCTAAATACTATCATTAGCACATAACTGAAGAAGTAGTTCCGTTTTCGTGACTCCATGCTTCTGGGTGTCCATATATTTATCCTAATTCTAAGGGTATTTATTTACTAACATTGGGTATTTAACACTATCAAAATTATTATTTTGCTTTTCATCAGAAATTATTTTATTGCAAAATAACCTGTAACTTGCTGTATACAACAACTTTAAATCTCTCTGTTTAAGTAGGGACAGGTATTGGTCAGAGAGATTTAGCTAACACTCCTTTAGGAGAAAGGATGAATTTAAGGGAAGTATAACAGTACCTGAAGATAAAAATATTGAAACAAGAAAAGATTTGTAATATGTAACTTATCCCAATTGCTTTTGAAAAATTTGGGGAAGGGGTGGTTAAATCTAGATATTCAATTTATACAAAGTATTTTTTTTTAAATCAGTTTCTTTAACTAGTAGACACAAAGTAGAATCCAACCACATGGTGCACCAAGTAGCTAAGAAAATACTTCCATTAACATCCAAACTAAAATATAAAATTTAAAATAAACCCAACATTTATGGCACATGGTTTACTTATACAATGACAATTTACCTAGATAATATATTATTTTTTTCTAATTTTTAAAAGTTTCATTTTACAATTTTTCTTGTATTTAATCTAAAATCTATACATTTTTAAATAATAAAATGTGGAGATTTATTTGTAAGGACCCTGTTAATTCTTTTTTTTTAACATCTTTATTGGAGTATAATTGTTTTATATTGTTGTGTTAGTTGCTGCTGTATAACAAAGTGAATCAGTTATACATATATCCCCATATTGCTTCCCTCTTGCCTCTCCCTCCCACCCTCCCTATCCCACCTCTCTAGGAGGACACAAAGCACTGAGCTGATGTCCCTGTGCTATGCGGCTGCTTCCCACTAGCTATTTTACATTTGGTAGTGTATATATGTCCATGCCACTCTCTCACTTCATCCCAGCTTAACCTTCCCCCTCCCTGTGTCCTCAAGTCCATTCTCTACATCTGTCTTTATTTCTGTCCTGCCCCTAGTTTTTCAGAACCATTTTTTTTTTAGATTCATAAATGTGTGAGCATACGGTATTTTTCTCTTTCTGACTTACTTCACTCTGTATGATTGCCCCTATGTCCATCCACCTTACTACAAATAACTCATTTTTGCTTCTTTTTATGGCTGAGTAATATTCCATTGTATATATGTGCCACATCTTCTTTATCCATTCATCTGCTGGTGGACACTTAGGTTGCTTCCATGTCCTGGCTACCGTAAATAGTGCTGCAATAAATATTGTGGTACATGACTCTTTTTGAATTATGGTTTTCTCAGGGTATATGCCCAGTAGTGGGATTGCTGGATCATATGGTAGTTCTATTTTTATTTTTTTAAGGAACCTCCATACTGTTTTCCATAGTGGCTGTATCAATTTACATTCCCACCAACAGTGCAAGAGGGCTCCCTTTTCTCCACATCCTATCCAGCATGTATTGTTTGTCGATTTTTTGATGATGGCTATTCTGACTAGTGTGAGGTGATACCTCATTGTAGTTTGGATTTGCATTTCTCTAATGATTAATGATGTTGAGCATTCTTTCATGTGTTTGTTGGCAATCTGTATATCTGCTTTGGAGAAATGTCTATTTAGGTCTTCTGCCCATTTTTGGATAGGGTTGTTTGTTTTTTTGATATTGAGCTGCATGAGCTGCTTGTATATTTTGGAGATTAATCCTTTGTCAGTTGCTTCATTTGTAAATATTTTCTCTCATTCTGAGGGTTGTCTTTTTGTCTTGTTTATGGTTTCCTCTGCTGTGCAAAAGCTTTTAAGTTTCATTGGTCCTATTTGTTTATTTTTGTTTTTATTTCCATTTCTCTAGGAGGTGGGTCACAAAGGATCTTGCTGTGATTTATGTCATAAAGTGTTCTGCTTGTGTTTTCCTCTAACAGTTTTATAGTGTCTGGCCTTACATTTAGGTCTTTAATCCATTTTGAGTTTATTTTTGTGTATGGTGTTAGGGATTGTTCTAATTTCATTCTTTTACATGTAGCTGTCCAGTTTTCCCAGCACCACTTATTGAAGAGGCTGTCTTTTCTCCATTGTATATTCTTGCCTCCTTTATCAAAGATAAGGTGACCACACATGTATAGGTTTATCTCTGTGCTTTCTATCCTGTTCCATTGATCTATATTTCTGTTTTAGTGCCAGTATGTTGTCTTGATTACTGTAGCTTTGTGGTATAATCTGAAGTCAGGGAGCCTGATTCCTCTACCTCAGCTTTTCTTTCTCAGGATTGCTTTGGCTATTCAGGGTCTTTTATCGCACCAAGACCCTGTCAGATATGTGGCTCAGAAGAAAAGGGAAAAACAAAAGAAATTTAAAAAATAAAATAGTTATTAAAATAAAAAATGTTAAAAAATTATTAAAATTAAAAAATAAAAGAGAGCAACCAAACCAATAAACAAATCCACCCTTGATGACAAGCGCTAAAAACTAAACTATGCTAATCATGTAAATCAGAAACTAGTCAGTTGCATACAGCAAACCCCAAGTCTATAGTTCCTCCCAAAGTCCACCTCCTCAATTTTGGGATGATTCGTTGTCTATTCATGTATTCCACAGATGCAGGGTACATCAAGTTGACTGTGGAGATTTAATCCGCTGCTCCTGAGGCTGCTGGGAGAGATTTCCCTTTCTCTTCTTCATTTGCACAGCTCCCAGGGTTCAGCTTTGGATTTGGACCCGCCTCTGCGTGTAGGTCGTCTGAGGGCGTCTGTTCTTTACCCAGACAGGATGGTGTTAAAGTAGCAGCTGATTAAGGGGCTCTGGCTCACTCAGGCCAGGGGGAGGGAGGAGTACAGATGCGGGGTGAGCCTGCGGTGGCGGAGGCCGGCGTGACATTGCACCAGCCTGAGGCACGCTGTGCGTTCTCCTGGGGAAGCTGTCCCTGGATCACGGGACCCTGGCAGTGGCGGGCTGCACAGTCTCCCGGGAGGGGAGGTGTGGAGAGTGACCTGTGCTTGCACACAGGCTTCTTGGTGGCTGCAGCAGCAACCTTAGCATTTCATGCCTGTCTCTGGGGTCTGTGCTGATAGCCGCGGGTCGTGCCCATCTCTGGAGCTTGTTTAGGTGGTGCTCTGAATCCCCTCTCATTGCGCACCCCGAAACAATGGTCTCTTGCTTCTCAGGCAGTTCCAGACTTTTTCCCGGACTCCCTCCTGTCTAGCTGTGTCACACTAGCCCCCTTCAGGCTGTGTTCACACAGCCAACCCCAGTCCTCGCCCCGGGATCTGACCTCCGAAGCCCGATCCTCAGCTCCCAGCTCCCGCCCGCCCTGGCGGGTGAGCAGACAAGCCTCTTGGGCTGGTGCGTGCTGGTCAGCACCAATCCTCTGTGCGGGAACCTCTGAGCTTTGCCCTTCGCACCCCTGTTGCTGCATTCTCCTCCATGGCTCTGAAGCTTCTTCCCGGCCACCCTCCATCTCCGCCAGTGAAGGGGCTTCCTAGTGTGTGGAAACTTTTCCTCCTTCACAGCTCCCTCCCACTGGTGCAAGTCCCATCCCTATTTTTTCTTGTCTCTGTTTTTTCTTTTTTCTTTTGTCCTACCCAGGTACGTGGGGGAGTTCTTGCCTTTTGGGAAGTCTGAGGTCTTCTGCCAGCATTCAGCAGGTGTTCCACATGTAGCTGTATTTTTGATGTATTTGTGGGGAGGGAGGTGATCTCCACGTCTTACTATTCCGCCATCTTGAAGGTCCTCCTGTTAATTCTTTTTGTTTTATTTTCTCAGTGCTAAGAGATAATATTTCAATTTTGTGATAACTGACAGTGAGGATGTGACAATACAAGAATATCATACTGATTTTCTAAGTATCCCTTACCCCTAAAATATTTCCTTGTCTATTTTTCTTAGAGTTTGATGAGATCTGGCCTTTTGAGTTGATGTAATTAGATGAACAGGATATGCCTTGGAAAATGAGTGCCTATTCAGATTGGACAGGTCTTCTCCTCTACACAGGTTATTCAGTCCTCAGAAATTCATGAAATTTCTAACAAAAAATTTAAAGTGATTTCACCTTGTAAAATTTTCAATCCAGGAAGACTTCTACATTTTAAAACAAGTGGGAGTTGGACCAATCTGAAGTCCTCATGGTCAGACATATAAATCACTGCTGTTCTATATTATTAAATTTTACAATTTCTTTTTAAATATATGTCCCAATTTCCTGAACTTTTTCCAGAGATTTTTATCTTCAGTAGTCTCCTCAGTACTTTGGCAATAGTGTGAGCTCCAAAAACATTTGATTTGAATTAAATATGTTGTTTTCCATTTGGGAAAATGTCAACTTATCCCTGCTCCAGCCTTTCCTCCATCCTCTTTGCCACACCATGATCATGTTGAAATACATTCCACCAATTGTTCTTTTGTTCTAATACCATACCAAATATATATCATGCTGACACAAATTCGGACACCATGAAACATAGGATAAATCATATTGAAAGAATTTGGGGGAATTGGGATGCTTTTAAATAAGTGATTTAAAATAAAACCTTCTAGATTTTTTTAAGCTACTCTGCACTGGGAAATATTGCTCTCTGTATTTTCTTTGTTCAGCTTCTTGAGAAAATAGAGTAACCCTGCCTGTCTTCAAACATACCCTCTACAAAAACATCAAGTGGGAAATCACTGAGCCCTGCCGTAGCATCTGCTTTTTCTGCGGTTCATTTTATTGGAGCACCTGTTCATGTAGATAAATGATGTCAAACTTGGATGCCAGCCTAAAAGTGACTTCAGCAAGGGAAGCCAAGCAGGAGTTGGGCCTTCATGCAGTAGGCAAGTCCATCCAGTTTCCTCTGTAATCAGGCCCTGAGGGCCCACATTTACGGCAGCTGTTTAGACCTCCTACACGTCTGCTCATCCTGCTTACTGCGGAAGAAATGTGCACCTATCAACCCAAACCTGGAGTGAACATCCATCTATGGCCATCAGTTAAAGTGGGCCCTCTAGTCTATAGTCACTGTTTAGCATTTAAAGAGTCCATTTGAATGAACATGTTCTTATGTAAATAATTTGAAGTGTGGTAATTATCACAAGTGTGCACATCCAACAGGCTTTGTCTGATTTTACTTGTTGCCAATTCTGCAAAGAAGGGGATATTTCTGAGTCTAAAAACAGCACAAAGAACTGGTCAAAACTGCACAAGGTATTTCCTGTCAAAATATACAAACTATCTTTTGGAGCATATCTTCATCAGCCCAAAGGTGAAATAAATCTTAATGTTAATCTGGGATATTAATCAACTCTACTGGATATTAATCAATTCTACCAGTTTAGTTCCCAAATAAACACTACTGACTTTATGAAACCTAATACTATAAACACTTTACAGTTGACAAATCACTTTCGTAACTATAGTAAAGTAGGATTCTATTTACTGATGTGGAAAACACTCTAGCATATATGGTTAAGTGGAAAAGGCAAAGGCAAAAACTGATGTACTGTCATTTGCAAGGATACAATAGTAAATATTTATAAATATGTAGAATATTTTGATATTACACAAGAATCTGTGAAAGTAGTTGCTCTTTGGAAGGAAAACTACATAACGGAGCAGAGGAAGGTGGGGGACTTTTTGGCTCTCCACTCTTTGGAACTTGTTGGATTTTATACTTTGTGTTTTTATTATAAAAGCAAAAGGAAGGATACATTCGACTTGTTAATGCCATGTAATTATAGGAAAAGTTGGTTGTGTTGGTGGTGGTTGTTATTACCAGGGTCTTAGATAAGAACCTGACATGCATTACCTCATTCAATCCTAAACAATTTGGATTATTAACTCTCCATTTACATGGCGAGGGGGTTGGCAAGTACAGGCTGTGCTCAATCATTGCTGTTCAATAATAAGATGGGAACCAAGGTTTTCCTATTAGCTTCAACACCCATTTCTTCAGCTGTCATAGATATCTCACTCTGTTTGGGGATAATGAGGTGCTTATTATGAGCCAATGAAATTGGTGGTGAGGAAGGACTGTCCACACAGTCTACATAAAAATCTGCAAAACCCACAGTCAATAAAAGGGTCATTCTGCTAGAAAATGGTGTATAGATAGTTTTCAGTGGGAGGCTTTTATCCCATGGAATCCAAAACAACAGTCGACTTATTTTTTTCTGCTCTGTTGAGCCACAGTCCTACACAGAATGGTGAAGGAAGAGCTGCTAGAGATGATACAGTTTCCCCACAACTCCCTGTAACTGGCCAGTCAGGATGAGAAGAGTCTCTGCTACTCTTGCATTTATGCCTACCCATTTCCCTGTCCTACACCACCTCCCCTAGTGGTCCTCTTCTAAACTCTTCAGGAGTGGAGGCAATGTTGTTTAGCTATAACTCTATTCACTGTTCAGCATTATTCTTTTTGCATGAATTCTCTTCCTTGCTTCCCTTAATCCTTCCTTTCTGATTATCAAGATCCTTTTTTATGAATTACATTACTAATTCTAGAGACGATGTATCTAATTCTGTCCAACTAGGAAAATTATCAAGTATAAGAAAGCATAAAGAATAAACTGACAACATTTTTGTGTTTCCAGATATTATCTTCCTACATGTAGATGAAGAAACAGAGTTAAGAAATTCAACCAAGGTAATAATTACTAGTTTGAAAGAGAGATTCAAAACACAGATCTAATTCCAGCTCTCATGCTTTAAAACACAGTTTTACATTATTTCATCCAATTCTCAAAACAAACCCATACAATAGTAGTTTCCTATTGCTGCTGTAACAAATTACCACAAATTACAACAGCTTAAGACATTACAGTTTAAAACAACAAAAAATCATTACCTTTCCTTTCTGGAGGTCAGAAGTCTCAAAGTGCTCCTTTTGGAGATTCTGAGGAGAATCTGCTTCCTTGCTGTCCACACTTTTTGTCTTGTGACGTCTTCTCCCAACCTAAAAGCCAGAAATGGCAACTCGAACCTTTCTCGAAGTGCCTCACTTTGATACTAACCCTTCTGCCTCCTTCTTCCACATTTAAGTATGCTTGTTATTACATTGGGCCCACCTGGATCATTCAAGCTAATCTCCTTACTTAAGTACACCTGATCAGCAGCTTTACTCCCAACTGAAACTTTAATTCACCCTGGCCGTGGCACATAACATTTCACAGGTGGTGGAGGTTAGAAAGTAAACATCTTTGAGGGTCAATTATTTCGCCTACCAAAAATAGGTATGATTATCCTCATTAACATATAAGAAAAGGGAGGTTTAAAGAAGCTGAATCATTTACCTAACTAATACACTGAAATATTGGGAGCCTGTCTACTCTTTTTGCCCAATATCTTCTGTAACCTTCAGGATTTTGGCAGGAAAGAGATGGCATATTCAAATTGGGTAATTTAAGGAGAGTTTAATAAAAGGATTATTTTAAAAGTGTGGTTTATTTAACTTAGAATAATGTTTTCCAGGTTCATCCATGTGGTCACAAATGACAGAATTTCTTTCCTTTTAAGGCTGAATTTTTTATATATACACATCTCACATTTTCTTAATCCATTATTTGTGGATGGGCACTTGGGTTGTTTTCATATCTAGACTATTGTAAATTATGCTGCAATGAACATGGGAGTGCAGATATTTTGTCAATATTCTGATTTCAATTCTTTTGGGTATAGATCCAGAAGCGAAGTTGCTGGATCATGTGGAAGTTCTGTTTTTTGTGTTTTTTTTTTTTTTTGCGGTACGCAGGCCTCTCACTGCTGCGGCCTCTCCTGTTGCGAAGCACAGGCTCTGGACGCGCAGTTCCAGCGGCCATGGCTCACGGGTCCAGCCGCTCCACGGCATGCGGGATCCTCCTGGACCGGGGCACGATCCCGCGTCCCCTGCAAAGGCAGGCGGACTCTCAACCACTGCGCCACCAGGGAAGCCCAGAAGTTCTGTTTTTAATGTTTTGATGAATCTTCACACTGTTTTCCATAGCAATAGCACCAGTTTATATTTTATATTCCCACAACAGTGTACAAGGGTTCCAACTTCTGCACAACCTCACCAATTCTTGCTATCGTTTTTTTTAAGTAATAGTCATCCTAATGGGTGTGAGGAGATATTTCATTGTGATTTTGATTTCCCTGATAATTAAGGCTGTTGAGGATCTTTTCATATACCTGTTGACCATTTGTATATCTTTTTTAGAGAAATATCTGCTCAAGTCCTTTGCCCGTTTTTTAATTGAATTTTTTTTTGCTATTGAATTGTGGTAGTTCCTTATAAATCAGATATATAGTTTGCAAAGATTTTCACCCATTCCAAAAGTTGCCTTTTAATTCTGTCGTTTCCTTTTCTGTGAAGAAGCATTTTAGTTTGATGTAGTCCCGCTTGTCTATTTTTTGCTTCTGTGGCCTGTGCTTTTGGTATGGTATTGAAGAAATCATTGCCAAGACCTATGTCATAAAGTTTCTCCTCTATGTTTTTCCCTAGGAGTTTTATAGTTTTAGGTCTTACATTTAAGTCTTTAATCTACTTTGATTTTATTTTTGTGTATGATATAAGGTAGGGGAAAAATTTGATATTTTTGCATGTGGATGCCCAATTTTCCCACTATCATTTATTGAAGAAATTATGCTTTTCCCACTGTGTCTGTATAGACAGGCTGGCAGGGGTTGAGACCTTTTGTTATGAAAAACAGCCAGCCAGTGTTGACCCTGCAGAGAGGGAGCTAGGGACTAAGAACCCTGACTTCCCTCCCCTTCTTTCCACTGAGCTCCTCCCAAGGCTCCACATTTAAGAATCTGGCCACAAGACAGCAGCCACACAGGACATTTAATGAATCCAAACAGTCAACCTCTGTGGATAACAGAGTAGAGAGGGCAGAAGGAGGATCTGTAGGCACAACAGAAGAAACCTGGGGATTTCCTCCCATTGATGTATTGATTTATTAATTTATTGATTTCCATTAATAGTCATTGCTGCTTTCAAGATATGCTAACAAGCATATTTTCAACATTTAAATTTTATGAGCAATTTATATGGAGGTAGTTAGAATCTGATCTTTTCCACTACATCACCCCTTCTACAAAACTGTACTCATTTACCTGCTCTTGTTTAATTGGCTTTAAATTTCTGGATACATGTACTCACTGGGAATGATTTATGGTTGAGCTTCTACGGGCTGCATTTTGAATAGATCTTTTCAGGTGTAGGCAGTCCAAAACTTCATGGGGTTGAATTATTAGAAAGGTGTCACAGGTTAAAATTACTCAAGCTGAATCTGATTTCACCATATAATAATGATATAATAATTAAGGTGCTGAACATAAAAAATACCATTAAAGTCATTTAATCTGCTATAAATTATTTATGAGAATGGTATATGTAAATTGATTAGCATAACCTAGAATCAGCCTTATAAAAATATGTTGAATATAATGACATCGTCAAGATGGCAATGTAGGTAATTCTTGACTTCAGTCCACCTCACAAGAAGACCAATTGGCAACTATCCATAGATAAGAAACCATTGTGAAAAATCTCAGATCCCGAGGGTAAGGCTGAAGCACCCTGAAAATCACAGAAATCAAGAAGAACAGTATTAGGAGAGGAAGAGGTGCAGTTTCACTTTGATTGCATTGGCCCCCTCCATAAACTGGGCACAGTGCTGTGCCAAGAGGAACCCCCCACCGGGCCTCAGTTTCTCCAGTAGGAAAAGAGAATCCAAGACGGATATCCAGCTTCCCCCATATTATGGGACACAACTTGGGAGGCATACTCAGGTCTCACCTCACAGTCAGGCACACTTAGGTCAGGGATCCCTGGGGGGAACTTCAGGACTAGACCATTGGGAATCACATAAAGATGGAGAAGGGGGTGGGGCTTACAGCAACCAGTGCTCAGATTATGGAGGACCATGTTGCTGCCTGTAGCAAGGCCCAATGCTCTAGCAGAGATCTCAGCCAGCTGCTCTGTCCATCTGTAGAGCAAGTTGTTATCCCATTCTGATCAGGGATCTTGGTTGACAGTTCGGCCTGATTTGGGTCCCCAGCCAACAAGCCATATTTGCTATGGAGTATGTTCTATGGCCCTGCATAGGCAGGGAAGCTAGTTCAAAGCCCTGCCCAATGCCTGAGCATAACCTACAATCCTGCCCCACTGAGAAGCATGGTTACATGCTTCCCAGCTTGGTTGGCAGCCTTGGAGCACATCCTACAGCGTGCCCAGGCAGGGAAGAAAATTCACAACCACACCCAATTGTTGAGCTTACCCTCCAGTCTGACCTGATCAGGAGACTGGCCTGAGATCCCACGTAGCCATGAGCCCATCCTACAGTCCTCCTCTGACAGAGAGCCAAACCAGCAGCCACGCCTATCTGTTGAGCATAGCCACTGGCACCACATAACCAGGGAGCCTGAAGAGTGATCCTGGTCAGCCTGAGTCCTACCTATGGTACTGCTCAGCTGTGGAGCCCAGTCAACTGCCCTACTGACTGCTGAAGACAGCCTGTGACCTGACCCAGGAAGGGAGCTCAGCCAGTGATCCTGTCCAATTGCAAAGCATAGCCTGTGGTCCCCACCCAACTAGACAGCCTCGACGATGCTCCTGCCCAACTGCAAAGCATGGTCTCCAGGCTCACTGAACTGTGGAATACAGGTGGAGGCCCTGCCCAATGAGAGAGTCCCACCAGCAGCCTCAACCATCAGAAGAGCACCTAATCACCCCACCTATTTTTGGACACAGCCTGTGGCCACACCGGATCCCAAAGCACAGCCTGAGCCTCCATGGGACTGCAAGGCCCTGCCTGTAGCCCCACCTGAACAAAGAGACCAGTCAGTGGCAACATCCAATCAGGGAGCAGCCCTGCCCAGCCACAGACTCCAAACAGTGGCAACACAGACTACAACCTCACTCAATGAGAAGTGATTGCAGAGCCCATCTAGTGACCCCATCTGACCATAGAGCCCAGCCAGCAGGCCCACACACCATGGAGTCCAGCCAATGCCAAGCCCCCAACTCAGCTCAGGAATTGCTCTGATACCAAAGCCAGATAAGGATACTACAAGAAAAAACAAAGAACAAAAACTACAGGCCAATATCCCTGATGAATATGGATGTAAAAATTCTCAATAAAATACTAGCAAACTGAATTCAACAGCATATTAAATGTGCAGACACTATTTAATAAAATACAATATAATGGTGTTCTTCATAAATCTTTTAACCCCATTATTATTCCTATGTTATTTTAAGTATTAAAATGGAAAAATATCTTAATATAAATATTAAAAACATTAAAAAGACTTTTTATTTTTATTTATTTATTTTTTTGCAGTACACGGGCCTCTCATTGTTGTGGCCTCTCCCGTTGCCAAGCTCAGGCTCCAGACACGCAGGCTCAGCGGCCATGGCTCACGGGCCCAGCCGCTCTGCGGCATGTGGGATCTTCCCGGACTGGGGCACAAACCCGTGTCCCCTGTATCGGCAGGTGGACTCTCAACCACTGTGCCACCAGGGAAGCCCCAAAAAGACATTTTTATAAAGCTAGTAGGATGCAAAATTTTTCCTTTCATAGACATTTTTTGAGACAACATCTGGAAGGTATCAGAGCTATTTGATGGCTTTTTGATCAACTAGTTCAAGTGTGTCTCTTAGCTACCTCTTCTCTTCATTACAGCTTTTCTTTAGCCTTTATTGTCAGTTGTCCCTTTAGTTTCATTCAAAAGGAAAATTCATTTCTCCTTATTCACATCAGCAGCTTCACCTTCAACCTTGGATCTTGCAGGCACTCAAGTTTTATACCTCCAAAATACACTCATATTTACACTGGATTTTTTTTATCCTTTAGCCTCTTTCTTAATTTGTTATTCAATGTTGAAACATTACAGAGTTTTGACTTGAATTGTCAGCCTCAAATGTGCTTCTGGACACACGAAAGAGAGCCTTTCAATAGCCAAATTCCTGCCTTTCACTTCTTCTAACTCTGCCGCCACTAATACACAGAAGACTGAGATAATGGAGTTAAGATGAACAAAGCCTGGAGAGGAAATAGAAGCGAAGGGGGAAGGAAGAAGTAATTTCTTTTGTGTCATGTCCATCACAGAGAAACCTAACAGAAGGGATTATACCAAGTTTGGCCTGGGAATAGGAAAGATGAGATGTGGATCTAGGATAAATCTGGACACCAGAGAAAACTTTAGAAAGAAATCACTAAAAATACTTATTCTCAAATTCATTAGGCATACTTCCAGAGCTGTGGCTAGAAATACAGGTAACTTAGAATCCAGAAACACCTACTCTTTAGTACTGTAATCTGAAACAGGATCCAAAGTAAGTGTAACAATCCATGTTCATTTCATAGCTAACACATAAGTTAAGCACTCAACTGAAAAATAGCATATAGTTTTCCCAGTAATAGTACAATAGAACCACTACACTATAACCTCTTAATCAAGGAATATATCTTCTGAAAACATTGATCCTGTTCAGTGACCTTGTATCCGTTTCGGTAGATCTCTACCATCAAGACTAATCTGAAAGTTGCCACATGATGAAGACAAAATCCTTCCTTTAGTTATAAGTTTAGGTTTGTCTTCTCAAGTAATGGCCTGTTTAACTGAAGATGAACTGCTTTGCTGGTTTCAAATAAACTCAACTTGAACTTTTTCCTAATATGGTACTTTTTTTGTTTTTCATGTGCAGCATCTCTTGTAACCAGAAGAATTTTGGAAATCAAAAGAGTATGGAGTTCCCTGTCTTCTAACATGTGTTCAGCCCATGAAGACTTTAGAGTTACAAAAATTAGGACAAAGAATAGAATCGTGAGTTAACTGAGAGGATTTTTTTAATATGATTTCTTAGAAATTACAATGCTTTATGAGTGATGGAGGGAAATTATAAGATCATATCTAATCAGAGAGTGCTATTTGTGTACCAAAAATGAAGTGCTACCTTCCATTTCCAACAATGCTATGCAACTCAGAGAAAGAGACAGATTTTTGCAATGCACATTGAAGAGTATATGTTTTATATTTATATGTTTAATACATTTAAAAAATCATCCTAAAAGTTATACAATCAGAAGAAAAGATGCTAACAGGTTAAAAATACAGTAGGTGAAACTTTTCTTCTGTGCACCTCTCAGGCCTCTTACCTGCCACTAGTATCAGAAACAGAGGGAGTACAAATGAAGAAGAAGAAGGGAGGGTAGCAGTGAAACCAAACTGAATGAAGCAAAGAGAGAAAAGGAAAGTCAGACATAGAGATGGAAAATATGTCTAATACTGATTTTTGAGCAATATAAAGACAGGGACCAAGAGTTCTCAGCAATTTGTTTGAAAATTCAAATTCAAAGCGGCATGAATATTGTAACATGGATGGCACAGAATACATGGGGCACAAAGAATTAGTGCAGAGCCAATCAGGCCAAAGAAAGCAAGTGTTGACAGTCAAACTAGACCAAGAAAGACAACATTTGCCACAAACTGCCTAAGGGTTTCACCAATTCTCTGATGAAGACAGGTTGCAGACTGTCATCAAAACCAAATTGCATGTTCTTTATAACTCATTGCTCATTCATGTTTAAGCTAACTATTAGATGAACTATGAGCAATTCGTTTCAAAGTTGGGTGAAGAAAATTTTGCCATTTTCAATTTGTAAGTTAAAGATTCCTCCCTTCCAGTGTTAAAAAAATAATAATGCCTAGCTGAATTTACTCAAAAGTATGTAGCAGCCAATACTTTCAAGGTGTTCAGAATGAACAGACCAAGTTAGTAACACCTGCCTCAGAATGCTTACCTAGCAAGACTTGCAACTGTCTGTGAGAACCACAGATAAAAGCCAGTTATTAGAGCTCAGGTCTGCTCTGAGTGCCCTTGCTCATAATGGCTTTGCAAAACATTGCCAATATCTTCTCTCCTTATTAAAAGTGACATGCATGTTTACAGCTGACAGTAATTATTTTAAACCATTTCTTTTTATATTACCTTATATATATATGACCTATTTTCAGTGAAAACAATATATAAAATATTATAATTTAGACCCTTAGAAGAATATATTTTTCCCAAATGATAATTCATCATTTGGTTCCTCTGGAGCAGGAAGATTTTTAAGAAGTTTCCCAAAGGTGATTAGAAACTTAAATTCTGTTTTACAGCCAATGACCTAAGTTCCATCCTTCCTACAGTGTAATCCCATTTCCTGCTGCCCAGACCAAGTATCTAAATGACTGGCCCTCTAGTTTGTCAGACATTTTTGATATATTTTGCTTTACTTCTCATGCCCCAAACCTTTGATTACCTGTCTTATCTTTGCAATTTGTCTTTTTTGTTCCAGTTTGCCTCCCTAGTTTCTGACCCACTGATTATTTAACTCATCTCTTGAATATTTCTGACTGTCTGGTTACAATCTACCCTGATCTACTCAATAACCCTTCAGCACATAGAATACCAATTGAAACCCAACTTTGGTTTCCATGGTGCTCACCTTTCTCTCCTATAATATGACTCCTCCCTCAAGCTAGTGACCCCACCCAACATGATCTAACTTTCCCAACTCCAGTCTTCATGTGTGCTTTCTGTCCAATATCTGTGGCCAAAAACTTTTTACATCCAGTCAGAAAAGGATACAAATTCCCTGCATGGTATCATCTTAATAGAAAAATAATTGGCAAATGAGAAATATTTGAATTGTTTCTGAATTAAAAATAAAAATAATTTTAATTTTTAAATGAATCACCATTGAGAAAGACATGGACAAGCTAAATGTTCTTTTTACTGCCGTCAAATGGAGAAAAAAAACAGTAGAAAGCAGATCTGGTTTTTACTATAGCCATATGACAAAGTGTTTTAATTCCTCTGAACTTGGTTTCTTTATCTGTAACACAAGAATGATTCTATCAGCCTTACACATGTGCAGAGGTTATAGGAGAATTAAACAAAATTAAAATAAGTGAGAACTCCTTGAATATAGTATGAGCTCAACAGAGTGCAGAGGAGCATGAAATTCAGAGCTAATGACCCTCTCCTATATAATATATCTTAAAATAGTTTTCTAGTTGTGGTGATGGATTTGTAAAAATATAAGCAGTATTTTTTTCCATGTCAGTGAATCACTGAAATGCTCTCTAGAGTAGATGACATTGCCCTTACCACCTCAGTGACATCCATCTACCTTCCAGTGCTCACATGTAGTTCCTCTGGGGATTTTTTTTTTCCGGCCAAGAGTGCCCACTTTGTTATCTGCTCAGGAAGCCAGAATTTTATATTCTCTGGTTGGAAGAACTCTTAAATGTATGCAGTCATCCTTTGCTATACACAGGGATTGAATTGTCCCAGGACCCCCTGCAGATACCAAAATCCACAATGCTCAAGTTCGTTACATAAAATGGCATAGTACTTGCATAAAACCTATGCACATCCTCCCAAGTACTTTAAATCATCTCTAGATTACTTATAATACCTAAAACAATGTAAATGCCATGTGAATAGCTATAAATACAATGCCAATGCTATGTGAATAGTTGCTGGTGTGAGGCAAATTCAAGATTTGCTTTTTGGAACTTCCTGGAATTAAAAAATATATATTTTCAACCTGCAGTTGGTTGAATCCATGGATGCAGAATCCATGAATATGGAGGGCCAATTGTATTTTACACTGGTTCTCAGAGTTCTCCAGTGGGATTAGTCTATAGGTACTCAAAGGGGTAAGTAGCATGACAAACTATTGGCTGCCTTGCCTTACCTGATTTACTGTTACAACACCTATAGGTGGTATCCTGGGATCACCTAAAAAGATAAATATACAAATACTTGTTGTTTTTTTTTTTAAAGAATTCTTTCTACTCAAATCCTTGCTTTAGGGTTAACTTCTAGGGAAACCCAAAACAAACAAAAAATTCCTTAAAAAATAGAATATGAAAAGCATTCCTATACATAGTTTTTGATCACATGACTGACTTTAAAAGCACATCTACTTAAATCAATCATCTGTTGATGGGCACTTGGGTTGTTTCCATGTCTTGGCTATTTATTGTAAATAGTGCTGTTATGAACATTGAGATGCATATATCCTTTCCAATTAGATTCTTCATCTTTGCCAAATGTATATCCAGGAGGATTGCTGGACAGACAATTGGCTTAAGAAGACGTGATACACACACACACACACACACACACACACACACACACACACGCACACACAATAGAATGCTACTCAGCCATAAAAAAGAATAAAATATTGCCATTTGTAGAAACATGCATAGACCTAGAGGATATCATACTAAGTGAAGTAAGTCAGACAGAGAATGACAAATATTATATGATATCATTTATATGTGGAATCTAGAAAAATAATACAACAGAATCTATATCCAAACATAAACAGACCCACAGACATAGAAAACAAACTGTGGTTACCAAAGGAGGAAGGGGGAAAGAGATAAATTAGGAGTATTGGATGAAGAGATACAACCTACTATACATAAAATAGATAAGAAACAAGGATTTACTGTATAGCACAGGGAAATATATTCAATATCTTGTAATAACCTATAATGGAAAATAGTCTTAAAAAATACATGTATCTATATATATAAACTGAATTACTTTGATATATATCTGAAACTAGCACAATATTTTAAATCAACTATACTTCAATAAAAAAGAAATAAAAAACCTAAATATATTTATTTAAAAAAGAAGATGAAGGTGATAGCCTTGAAGATTCCTTTCCAGTATGTAACTCTTGAAAAGAAAGTTAAGATAATAATGAACACCATTGACATAGACTTTGTCTATAGAAAGACAAAGATTTGTATAGAAATCCAGCCAGTGTATGGAGGCATGCCTCACATAGCATCTGCATTTTATGTTTTGATTGGCTTGTTACAAACCAGTGCCTTTAGGTTTTCAACTCAGCATCACACTGCTTCCCTGTCTCTCCCCTCTGATGAGACTGTGAAAATACAGACAAGGGAGGTAAAGCTTATGAAAAACTGGCATTCCCCTTTTATAGGTTTAAATACTGAGAAGTGCTTCTTCAAAAACCGTGTAGACCCTCTGCCTCCTTCTTAACTTTTTCTGAAGAGAGTTGTGTTAACCTGGCTTAAATCACCAAGTTGCATGAGCCAATATACTAGAAATTATTATTTGAAAGAGCTGTTGAGAAATTCAGTACAGAATTTGCTGTATTTCATAATGACAAGAGGAGGAGAAATAGGGATGTTCAGAAAGTAACAAATAACTGATTTAGTAGTTCTACCATTTGTAACAGCTCTTAGTCCTTGCCTCTTTGTTCCTGTGCGCCTACTTTAGTAAGGTTTCCATGCATAAAGGAATTAGCGTACAGTAGTTAGCCTTAGCCAGATTGAAGAGCCCAAGGTTTAATCTCAGTTGGCACCGATGGAATATAATTTGCAGTTTCAGAGAGATGCATCTAAATTTAGAATCTGACACAATGGTGGTTGCTAGGCACTCAAAAAGAAATCAAGGAACAAAGGGAGTGGCTTTTGAAGTGGGTGAACTCATTTACAGAAGCAGAAAGACTGTACCTTGTGATATGGCTTCTGTGCTGCTGTAGACTATTGGGATGAATGACTAAATGATAGAAGGGTAACTTGGCAAAAATGTCATGAAAGCTAGAAATGCAGGAGAGGCAGAGAGGTGATTTTCATTACAATGAGCCAGGATTCAAGTATGAAAATCACATTAACAATGCCTGAATCTCATGTCTAATTTCCTGCCTATTGAGTCAAACATTGTCTCGAGGTTTCATATAATGATAAACATAAGGTATTTTATTTGATCTTGTCCTTTTTTAAAGGCTGTATGCACAATTTCTCTAGTCACTATCTATTTTCCTCTGATTTTATTCTTTCTCTAATGATGCCACACTCATTTCCTGCAGCTTGCTTTGTTAGCCTTAAGATACTCTGCACAAATACTCAAGCAGGATTAGGGGTAAAGCTTGATCGTGTAAAGTTTTTTAATTACTTAAGTTTCTTCTGCCAGTTCTTTCTATAGTACTCCAACTAATTCCTTTGGTTATTGAATTAGGCAGATCCAAATGGAATTCTAGGAATGATCATTTCAATTGGAATCAGCTGTTGAGTCTTCACATAGTGTTTTGGGCTATTGTTAGACATTTCTTATATATTTGATGCTCAAAACTCATAAGACAGCAAGTTATTGTGTAACAAACCCACTGATGAAGTGAGGCAGAACACACCACACGTTTGAAATAGGAGTGTGGGTTTTTGTGTTCACTAATAACAATCTTACATTCCACTTGGATCAACCCAATTCCAGAGTCTCTGTTCACATATTTCTAAGAATGGCTATACTCAAAACAAGCAGATAATCCACCAGAGACTATCCCTCCCTTCTCTCCTTGCAATCTGTTTCAAGTTTATTTTAAAACTACATTTGTTTCCATACAGTCAGGAAAGCTTCCTAACAAAAAATGTTTATTTTTTCTAACAAAAGAACCATCAATCCAGCTTTCCATGCTCTTTCAACCTATTCATTTTATTTTCAACCTGTCTAGCTCATGTATCATGCCATCAAACAGGTCCATCAAAAACAAACTGTCAGGTCCTATCTGAGTAGATACACTATGTGTACATACCTGTGTTCTCTACTTAGTGATAGGTAAAGAATGTCAAGAACAACACCCAAAATTCATACCCACGTGAGGAACTTGGGCCCTGGATGAAGACATCTCAGGCACTTTTATATTTTTTGTTTTTTAATTTTAATTTTTTTAACATCTTTATTGGAGTATCATTGTTTTACAATGGTGTGTTAGTTTCTGCTGTATAACAAAGTGAATCAGTTATACATATACATATATCCCCATATATCCTCCCTCTTGTGTCTCTCTCCCACCCTACCTATCTCACCCCTCTAGGTGGTCACAAAGCACAGAGCTGATCTCCCTGTGCTATGCGGCTGCTTCCCACTAGCTATCTATTTTACATTTGGTAGTATATATAAGTCCATGCCACTCTCTCACTTCGTCCCAGCTTACCCTTCCCCCGTCCCATGTCCTCAAGTCCATTCTCTATATCTGCATCTTTATTCTTGTCCTGCCCCTAGGTTCTTCAGAACCTATGTTTTTTGTTTTTTTTTTTTTAGATTCCATATATATGTGTTGGCATACGGTATTTGTTTTTCTCTTTCTGACTTACTTCATTCTGTATGACAGTCTCTAGGTTCATCCACCTCACTACAAATAACTCAATTTTGTTTCTTTTTATGACTGAGTAATATTCCATTGTATTATGTGCCACATGTTCTTTATCCATTCATCTGTAGATGGACACTTAGGTTGCTTCCATGTCCTGGCTATTGTAAATAGTGCTGCAATGAACATGGTGGTGCATGACTCTTTTTAGATTATGGTTTTCCCAGGGTATATGCCCAGTAGTGGAATTGCTGGGTTGTATGGTAGTTCTACTTTTAGTTTTTAGGGAACCTCCATACTGTTCTCCATAGTGGCTGTATCAATTTACAGTCGCACCAACAGTGCAAGAGGGTTCCCTTTTCTCCACACCTTCTCCAGCATTTATGATTTGTAGCTTTTTTGATGATGGCCATTCTGACTGGTGTGAGGTGATACCTCATTGTAGTTTAGATTTTCATTTCTCTAATGATTAGTGATGTTGAGCATTCTTTCATGTGTTTGTTGTCAATCTGTATATCTTTTTTGAAAAAATGTCTATTTAGGTTTTCTGCCCATTTTTGGACTGGGTTGTTTGTTTTTTGATATTGAGCTGCATGAGCTGCTTGTAAATTTTGGAGCTTAATCCTTTGTCAGTTGCTTCATTTGCAAATATTTTCTCCCATTCTGAGGGCTGTCTTTTCGTCTTGTTTATGGTTTCCTTTGCTGTGCAAAAGCTTTCAAGTTTCATTACGTCCCATTTGTTTATTTCCATTTCTCTAGGAGGTGCATCAAAAAAGATCTTGCTGCAATTTACATCATGGAGTGTTCTGCCTATGTTTTCCTCTAAGAGTTTTACAGTGTCTGGCCTTACATTTAGGTCTTTAATCCATTTTGAGTTCATTTTTGTGTATGGTGTTACGGAATGCTCTAATTTCATTCTTTTACTTGTAGCTGTCCAGTTTTTCCAGCACCACTTATTGAAGAGGCTGTCTTTTCTCCATTCTTTATTCTTGCCTCCTTTATCAAAGATAAGGTGACCATATGTGCATAGGTTTATTTCTCGGTTTTCTATCCTGTTCTGTTGATCTATATTTCTGTTTTTGTACCAGTATGTTGTCTTGATTACTGTAGCTTTGTAGTAGGTCTGAAGTCAGGGAGCCTGATTCCTCCAGCTCCGTTTTTCTTTCTCAAGATTGCTTTGGCTATTCAGGGTCTTTCGTCTCTCCATACAAATTGTGAATTTTTTTGTTCTATTTCTGTGAAAAATGCCATTAGTAGTTTGATAGGGATTGCACTGAATCTGTAGATTGCTTTGTGTAGTATAGTCATTTTAAAACTGTTGATTCTTCCAATCCCAGTACATGGTATATCTCTCCATCTGTTTGTATCATCTTTAATTTTTTTCATTAGTGTCTTACAGTTTTCTGCATACAGGTCTTTTGTGTCCTTAGGTAGGTTTATTCCTAGGTATTTTATTCTTTTTGTTGCAATGGTAAATGGGAATGTTTCCTTAATTTCTCTTTCAAATTTTTTTCATCATTAGTGTATAGGAAAGCAAGAGATTTCTGTGCATTAAATATGTATCCTGCTACTTTACCAGATTTGTTGATTAGATTTAGTAGTTTTCTGGTAGCATCTTTAGGATTCTCTATGTATAGTATCATGTCATCAGCAAACAGTGACAGCTTTACTTCTTCTTTTCCGATTTGGATTCCTTTTATTTCTTTTTCTTCTCTGATTGCTGTGGCTAAAACTTCCAAAACTATGTTGAATAACAGTGGAGAGAGTGGACAACCTTGTCTTGTTCCTGATCTTGGTGGAAATGGTTTCAGTTTTTCACCCCGAGAATGATGATGGCTGTGGGTTTGTCATATACACCCTTTATTATGTTGAGGTAAGTTCCCTCTATGCCTACTTTCTGGAGGGTTTTCATCATAAATGGGTGTTGAACTTTGTCAAAAGCTTTTTCTGCATCTCTTGAAATGATCATATGGTATTTCTCCTTCAATTTGTTAATATGGTGTATCACATTGATTGATTCACGTATATTGAAGAATCCTTGCATTCCTGGAATAAACCCCACTTGATCATGCTGTATGATACTTTTAATGTGCTGTTGGATTCTGTCTGCTAGTATTTTGTTGAGGATTTCTGCATCTATGTGCATCAGTGATATTGGCCTGTAGTTTTCTTTCTTTGTGACATCTCTGTCTGGTTTTGGTATCACGGTGATAGTGGCCTCACAGAATGAGTTTGGGAGTGTTTCTCCCTTTGCTATATTTTGGAAGAGTTTGAGAAGGATATGTGTTAGCTCTTCTATAATGTATGATAGAATTCCCCTGTGAGGCCATCTGGTCCTGGGCTTTTGTTTGTTGGAAGATTTTTAATCACACTCTCAATTTCAGTGCTTGTGATTGGTCTGTTCATATTTTCTATTTCTTCCTCGTTCAGTCTCAGAAGGTTGTGCTTTTGTAAGAATTTGTCCATTTCTTCCAGGTTGTCCATTTTATTGGCATATAGCTGCTTGTAGTAATCCCTCATGATCCTTCGTATTTATGCAGTATCAGTTTTTACTTCTCCTTCTTCATTTCTAATTCTAATGATTTGAATCTTCTCCCTTTTTTTCTTGATGAGTCTGGCTATAGGTTTATCAATTTTGTTTATCTTCTCAGAGAACCAGCTTTTAGTTTTATTGATCTTTACTCTCATTTCCTTTATTTCTTTTTCATTTATTTCTTATCTGATCTTTATGATTTCTTTCCTTCTGCTAACTTTGGTTTTTTTTGTTCTTCTTTCTCTAATTGCTTTAGGTGTAAGGTTAGGTTGTTTTTCTGAGATGTTTCTTGAGGTAGAATTGTATTTCTATAAACTTCCCTCTTAGAACTGCTTTTGTTAGATCCCATAGGTTTTGTGTCATCGTGTTTTCATTGTCATTTGTTTCTAGGTATTTTTTGATTTCCTCTTTGATTTCTGCAGTGATCTCTTGGTTATTAAGTAGTGTATTGTTTAGCCTCCATGTGTTTGTATTTTTTACAGATTTTTTCATGTAATTGATATCTAGTCTCATAGCGTTGTGGTTGGAAAAGATAATTGATATGATTTCGATTTTCTTAAACTTACCAAGGCTTGATTTGTGCCCCAAGATATGATATATCCTGGAGAATGTTCCATGAGCACTTGAGAAGAAAGTGTATTCTGTTGTTTTTGGATGGAATGTCCTATAAATATAAATTAAGTTCATCTTGTTTAATGTATAGAAAACACAATGTAAAGCTTGTGTTTCCTTATTTATTTTCATTTTGGATGATCTGTCCATTGGTGAAAGTGGGGTGTTAAGATCCCCTACTATGATTGTGTTTCTGTTGATTTCCCCTTTTATGGCTGTTAGCATTTGCCTTATGTATTGAGGTGCTCCTATGTTGGGTGCATAAATATTTACAATTTTTGTATTTTCTTCTTGGATTGATCCCTTGATCATTATGTAGTGTCCTTCTTTGCGTCTTGTAATAGTCTTTACTTTAAAGTTTATTTTGTCTGATATTAGAATTACTACTCCAGCTTTCTATTGATTTCCATTGCATGGAATATCTTTTTGCATCCCCTCACTTTCAGGTCTTTATGTGTCCCTAGGTCTGAGGTGGGTCTCTTGTAGACAGCATATATACACATCTTATTTGTATCCATTGAGGAAGTTTATGTCTTTTTGTTGGAGCATTTAATCCATTACATTTAAGGTAATTATCAATAGGTATGTTCCTATTACCATTTTCTTAATTGTTTTGGGTTTGTTATTGTAGGTCTTTTCCTTCTCTTGTGTTTCCTGCCTTGAGAAGTTCCTTTAGCATTTGTTGTAAAGCTGGTTTTGTGGTGCTGAATTCTCTTAGCTTTTGCTTCTCTGTAGATGTTTTAATTTCTCCATCAAATTTGGATGAGATCCTTGCTGGGTAGAGTAATCTTGGTTGTAGGTTCTTCCCTTTTATCACTTTAAATATGCCCTGCCACTCCCTTCTGGCTTGCAGAGTTTCTGCTGAAAGATCAGCTGTTAACATTATGGAGATTCCCTTGTATGTTATTTGTTGTTTTTCCCTTGCTGCTTTTAATATATTTTCTTTGTATTTAATTTTTGATAGTTTGATTAATATGTGTGTTGGCATGTTTCTCCTTGGATTTATCCTGTATGGGACTCTCTGTGCTTCCTGGACCTGATTAACTATTTCCTTTCCCATATTAGGAGTGTTTTCAACTATAATCTATTCATATATTTTCTCAGTCCCTTTCTTTTTCTCTTCTTCTTCTGGGACCCTTATAATTCAAATGTTAGTGCATTTAATGTTGTCCCAGAGGTCTCTGAGATAGTCCTCAATACTTTTCATTCATTTTTCTTTACTCTGCTCTGCAGTAGTTATTTCCACTATTTTATCTTTCAGGTCACTCATCCGTTCTTCTGCCTCAGTTATTCTGTTATTTATTCCTTCTAGAAAATTTTAAATTTCATTTATTGTGTTGTTCATCATTGTTTGTTTGCTGTTTAATTCTTCTAGGTCCTTGTTAAATGTTTCTTCTATTTTATCCATTCTATTTCTAAGATTTTGGATCATCTTTACTGCCATTACTCTGAATTATTTTTCAGGTAGACTGCCTATTTCTTCTTCATTTGTTTGGTCTGTGGGGTTTTACCTTGCTCCTTCATCTGCTGTGTGTTTCTCTGTCTTCTCATTTTGCTTAACTTACTGTGTTTGGGGTCTCCTCTTCGCAGGCTGCAGGTTCTTAGTTTCCATTGTTTTTGGTATCTGACTCCAGTGGCTAAGTTTGGTTCAGTGTGTTGTGTAGGCTTCCTGGTGGAGGGGACTAGTGCCTGTGTTCTGGTGGATGAAGCTGGATCATGTCTTTCTGGTAGGCAGGACTGCGTCCGGTGGTGTGTTTTGGGGTGTCTGTGACCTTATTATGAGTTTAGGCAGTCTCTCTGCTAATGAGTGGGGTTGTGTTGTGTCTTGCTAGTTGTTTTGTATAAAGTGTCCAGCACTGTAGCTTGCTGGTCATTGAGTGGAGCTGGTTCTTAGCCTTGAGATGGAGATCTCTGGGAGAGTATTTTGCTGTTTGATATTACGTGGAACCGGGAGGTCTTGGGTGGGCCAATGTCCTGAATGCAGATCTCCCACCTCAGAGGCATAGGCCTGACCCCCAGACAGAGCACCAAGACCCTGTCAGCCACACAGCTCAGAAGAAATGGGAGAAAAAAAGAAAGAAAGGAAGAAAAAAAAATAAAATAAAATTTAAAAAGTTATTTAAAAATTTTAATTATTAAAAATAAAAAAAATTAAAATAAAACAAGAAAAAAGAAATAAAGGAGAGCAACCCAACCAAAAAAACACATCCACCAATGATAACAAGTGCTAAAAAGTATACAAAAAAACAACAACAACAACAGACATAACCCTAGGATAAATGGCAAAAGCAAAGTTATACAGACAAAATCACACAAAGAAGGATACACATACTCACTCACAAAAAGAGAAAAAGGAAAAAAAAATATATATATATATATCGTTGCTCCCAAAGTCCACTGCCTCAATTTTGGGATGAGTTGTTGTCTATTCAGGTATTCCACAGATGCAGGGTACATCAAATTGATTATGGAGATTTAATCTGCTGCTCCTGAGGCTGATGGGTGAGATTTCCCTTTCAATTTGTTTGCACAGCTCCTGGGTTTCAGCTTTGGATTGGTCCCGCCTCTGCATGTAGGTCGCCTGAGGGCATCTGTTCCCCACCCAGACAGTATGGGGTTAAAGCAGCAGCTGATTCGGGGGCTCTAGCTCACTCAGGCGGGGGAGGGAGGGGTACGGATGCAGGGCGAGCCTGCAGCGGCAGAGGCCGGCATGACATTGCACCAGCCTGAGGCGTGTTGTGTGTTCTCCCACGGAAGTTGTTCCTGGATCACGGGGCCCTGGCAGTGGTGGGCTGCACAGGCTCCTGAGAGGAGAGGTGTGGACAGTGACCTGTGCTTGCACACAGGCTTCTTGGTGGCAGCAACAGCAGCCTTAGCATCTCATGCCCGTCTCTGGGGTCCGTGCTTTTAGCCACGGCTCGCACCTGTCTCTCGAGTTCCCTTAAGCGGCGCTCTTAATCCCCTCTCCTCGTGCACCAGGAAACAAAGGGGCAAGAAAAAGTCTCTTGCCTCTTCGGCAGGTCCAGACCTTTTCCCAGACATCTCCCGGCGAGCCGTGGTGGACTAGCCCCCTTCAGGCTGTGTTCACGCCACCAGTCCTCTCCCTGGGATCCGACCTCCTAAGTCCGAGCCTCAGCTTCCAGCCCCCGCCCATCCCAGAGGGTGAGCAAACAAGCCTCTCAGGCTCGTGAGCGCTGGTCGGCACTGCTCCTCTGTGTGGGAATCTCTCTACTTTGCCCTCTGCACCCCTGTTGCTGCGCTCTCCTCCGCGGCTCCGAAGCTTCCCCCCACTCCCCGTCATCCCCCGTCTCCGCCAGTGAAGGGGCTTCCTAGTGTGTGGAAACTTTTCCTCCTTCACAGCTCCATCCCAGAGGTCCCATCCCTATTTTTTTGTCTCTGTTTTTTCTTTTTTCTTTTGCCCTACCCAGGTACCTGGGAAGTTTCTTGCCTTTTGGGAGGTCTGAGGTCTTCTGCCAGCGTTCAGTAGGTGTTCTGTAGGAGTTGTTCCACATGTGGATGTATTTCTGATGTATCTGTGGGAAGGAAGGTGATATCCACGTCTCATTCTTCCACCCTCTTGAAGGCCTCCTCTCAGGTACTTTTAATCATGTGATCTAGAGACCTCTGTACTGAATTCAGAGTGAACGATACTTTAGAGTTAAAAGCGTGTTCTCTGGACCACATAACTAAAATCTTCATAACATTAAGGATAGAAGAATATGTTTTGCATAACACTAGGCAAAAAACTTCATTTGCCTAATGAAGCCTAGGGGACAAATAATGGAAGTCGGGGGACCAGGTATGCCCAGGGACCAAAGCAGACAAAATCCCAGAAGAAGGTGCCTGCTTAAGGACAGGGTGGCATCAAAATAGTAGTGATGCCTTATAAAGAGTGCCTGAGTCCCTGACGTTACATAAAGAGCTAAAAACCTGGAATGTCAGTCTAGCTTAAAGGATTTGAATAACTTCTCTCATGGGTTATTTGAATAACCTGCTTTGTTTTGTGGGGTTTTTTCCCCCAAGTTCCCCTATCAATCTGCTTCCCTTTCAGTCTTCTTCCATCTGCATCTTGAAGAACGGTGCTTCCTGCAGTTCCTTCCCAAGCTCCTGTCTCTGTTCACTGAGTAAGCCCTTTCCAAGTGAATGCATCTATGTCCATTGTTACAACTACTACTGTATATTGATTCTATCTTGAATTCAAAGATCTCCTTAGACACCAGTCCCAGTATCCAACTGACTTCTCCATGGCTTCATTGTATCCACAAATGTGCCTAAATTTGAAATGTTCATCTTTCTTCACCACCTGAATTGTTCATGTTTGATATTCATCATGTTTGATAACCTCCCCCTCACCATTAGTCCATACTTTCCACATTGGATGGCTCTCCAAATCTATACATTTTCCTTTCTTTGTTTTTATTTAATATAAACTTATTGAAACCTTCTGTGCACCAGATGCTGAGTTAGGATCAATGTACGAAGTTACACAAGAGAACAGGGAATTCTCATAGAGTTTATAGTCTAGTTGGGGAGACATACAATTAATAAATGAGCAAATAAATAAACTATTGATAAATATTTAGAGTTTCTGCTACATACAATGAAAACTATAACTAGGTTGCCATGACAGGGAATTGATGTAGGGTATATATTTTACACAGATTGTTCAAGGAAGGTTTCTGAGGAGGTGATCTTCAAGCCATGAGCTGAGATATAAAGGAATCAAGCCATTGGAGAAAGAGTGTTTCAGGCTAAAGGACAACAATGGAGGTTCATTCTGTGGTCTACCAGAAGGCCAGTGTGGCTGAAGTAGAATGGAGAGAATGGCATGACATGTATTTATTAGCTGGCATTTACTGAGTGTTTTCCATGGCCAAATTATTGTGCTGGAAGTTTAAGTATGTTATATTTTACATTCATAGTTACCTTATTATTTTCATCTTCATTTTGGGAATTCGGAAACTGAGTCACAAGAAGGTTAAGGAATTTACATCAAGTCACACAGGTACTAAGTGGAGAGCTGAGATTTAAATATAGGCAAGCTCATTCCTTTGTCACTATTGTCACATAGGAGCCAGGTTGTGCAGGGACTGTAAGGGTGTGGTAAGGAGTGGGGATTTTAATTTCACTGGAATTGAAAAGATACTAAAGTTTCTTAAGAAGGGAGACAATGCTTACACCCTGAAGTCCTCTGAAGTTTGTCTCCATGGACAAGTTCATATCATCTTCTTGGCTTCTCCAGGTCATTGCATCAGCCTGCACCTTCAGTCTTGGTCAATACACATTACATATCACCATTGTTACCAAGTCCAAGCTTATACTGTTTGCTGCACAACAGGCCAATAAGTTGAGAGATGAGGTGGTGGGGCAAGGAATAGTGACTTCATTTGAAAGTCACTATTGGAAAGCTAGCAGACCAAGGAGATGGTGAAATAGTGTCCCAAAGAACCATCTTCCCTGAGTTAGAATTCAGGCTTCTTTTGTACTAAAAGGGGAGGGTGTGTGCTTAGTTGCTGCAAACTTCTTGGTGCCAGAATCTTTTGTCCTTGCAGCTGTCCACAGAGGTCCAGTCACAATGCTCCAAGACAAATGTTATTCTCTGTTCTGCAACTTTTTATCTCTATATGAATGAAAAAGTGTTATACCTTTAAAGGTCAGAGCCTTGAGAATGGGCTATCCTGTATATTTCAGACTATAGGTAACATTCTTAACTTGTAGCAAAAGCAGTAGAATACAAAGGTTAAAGTAAAAGAAACAGATCCAATACAGAGTCAGATTTATTCTTCCATATTACATCATTCGATTTTTATACTCATGAAATCCAAACCCAATTAAGTCACAATGCTGCTTAAAATTCCTCCATAGCTCTTCATAGCCTTCAGTACTAAAACTCACACTCCTCAGCACAACACATACTGAACTCTGTGGTCTGTCCTCTGCTTTTCTTTCCCATCTCCCTCAAGCCATGTTGTGATTTTCATCTAGTACTCCAACCACACTGAACCTCTTAGAGTTCCTGAATGTGTTCTTCTCTCTCCCCATAAGAGGGAAGAGGAACTTGCAGGTGAGTATTACAGTGATTTTTGCTGAAACAGACTATGTTTCTTGCCATTTCTATGCTTATACATGCTCCTCCCTCTGGCAAACACATGCCCTTCCCTGCCTTGAGAACACTCTTCACCACCACCACTCCCTACCCCTCACCCTACTGTTTCACTTAGCCAACTGCCTCTAGCACTCACTTTTAAGAAGTCAGCTCTGGAGTCATCTCCCCCAGGAAGCCACCTTCTCACAGTATGCATCCTCTGCATCCATATATCCCAGCGCATGTCATACTGCATTTTAGGAGCTATTTGCTTGTCTTTCTCTCCAATAAATTATGACCCCTTTGAGGTTAGGGATTTTGTCTTATATAATACATGCCTAGAAAATGACATAAGCTTTGATAAAAATTTGTTGTATGAATAATAAACAGGATGGATAAATGAATAGCAATAATTCAGAAGTTAGGCCAAAAAATAATTAATGAAGATCAGGGGCTCCATGATTTACTTTTTAAGGGACCATACATAATTTCAGATGATGACGTCAACAACTTTATTCTAACATTTAAGATCCTCCAAACAAAAACAAGCTTACTTATCATCTTTTAGCGAAAAAAGTTTAAATATTTCTGTTAAAAGATAAAATGCTTAGATCATATAATTTATAATCTGGGAATTTGAGGAGGGAAAGATTATAATCAAATAATATAATAATAATAAAATAATATAATACTAGTATACTCAGAATATTTTACAGCATACCCAGCTCTTCAATGCAATTTTTTTCACATGCTCACAGTAATCATGTGACATGTGTACTATTTGCAATCACCTGTTTAGAGATTAGGTAATAAAGTTTCTGAGAGACTGTAAATCTGCTGGAAATTCAGCAGCCAGGAAGTTCAGTGACTGACCTTAACTTGAATCCAGGTTTTCCAAATCTAAATAGTGTAATTCATTTAATGTTAAACTGATATTTGAGTAGATATTATAATCTCATCTAAAACTATTTACTTGGAAAAAAGAGCTTCGAACACCTAGTTTGATTTAGGAATGATATAGTCTATGGAAGGTATTCATTTTTTTTTTTCCAAGTTTGCTACAAGCTTCAAAGTTAAGACTTCTGAAACCCCTTGCATTTTTAATGTCTTTGTCTTGCTACAAAGGCTTAAAAGCTGAGCTTTTTTCTGAGTCGGAAGCAAAAGTTTTTGTCCTGAGAATATTCATGTATCTCAGGGCATTTTGTCATTCCCTGGCCTAGAAAACACAAATATCATTACCTTTATCCTCTCAACAGAAAGTAAATTTTAGACAATTCATTTTTAAGTCAGAGTTAAGAGTTTTATACCTATTTGTGTTGTTGCTTTGTGCTGTGACCATGAAAACTCTGGAACTCTGATCTGTGATTAACTTTTAACTCCATGTTCTAGAGAAGAGAGACTATAGAGAAGAACACCCACAACGATTTGTCAAGTTTATAGAAAAACATCCCTGAAAAACAGGACATGTTTAGACGTTTAGGAGAAACATAAATGAAAAAATACCCAAGGAGGCAGAGTAACTAAATGTTTTCAATAAAACAAGTCCCATTCATTGTAGAATTGTACATTTTGCATAAACATTTAAGAATATTTTCCAATAAAATAAAAAGTCCAATTTTCATCAACCTGAGGAATGTGTCAGGTCAACAAAAAAAATGGTGTTTAAAAAAAAAAAAAGGATTTGGCTGAGAATACCCTCCAGAGTGAAGTCTCTATTAAAGATATATTTTTTAGTTCAAACATAAAAGTGAGACGTGAAACCACAAGTGTGAATAATATTGTCTAAAGAAAATCTGTAAAGTGAAAAGAGATGAAGATTTTAATTTTCAGCTTATCAATTCTTTCTTTTGTGGATCATGCCTTTGGTATTGTGTTTAAAAAGTCATCATGAGGGCTTTCGTGGTGGCGCAGTGGTTGAGAGTCCACCTGCCAATGTAGGGGACAGGGGTTCGTGCCCCAGTCCGGGAAGATCCCACATGCCGCGGAGCGGCTGGGCCCATGAGCCATGGCCACTGAGCCTGCGTGTCTGGAGCCTGTGCTCTGCAATGGGAGAGGCCAAAAAAATCATCATGAAAACGAAGTCATCCAGATTTTTTTCTGTTACCTTCTAAAAGTTTTATCATTTTGCATTTTACACTTAGGTCTATGAGCTAAGTTAATTGAGTTAATTTTTGTGAAGGGTATAAGACCTGTATGTAGATTCATATTTTGCATGTGGATGTCCAGCTGTTTCAGCACCATCTGTTGAGAAGACTATTTTTGTTCTATTGTCAAAATTTTGTTTAAAATTTCTGCTTGGCTAAAGACACTGTCGAGAGAATGAAAAGATAAGCCACAGACTATGAGAAAATATTTGCAACAGACATATCTGATAAAAGACTGTTATACAAAAGTTACAAAGAACACTTAGAACTCAACAATAGGAAAACCACCCATTTAAAAAATGGGGCAAAGACTTTAATAGACACATCCCCAAGATACACAGATGGCAAATAAGCATATGAAAAGATGCTCCACATCATATGTCATCAGCAATGTAAATTAAAACAACCATGAGACACCACCACTAAACATCTATTAGAATGGCCAAATTCCAGAACACTGAGAATACCAAACGCTGGTAAGGATGTGGAGCAACAGGAACTCTCATTCATTCCTGGTGAGAATGCAAAATGGTACGACTACTTTGGAAGATAGTTTGGTGGTTTCTTATGAAACTAAACATAATCTTACCATATACTCCAGCAACAGTGCTCCTTGGAATTTACCCAAAGGAGTAAAATCTATGGCCACACAAAAACCTGCACACAGATATTTATAGTAGCTTTATTCATAACTGCCCAAACTTGGAGGCAGCTAAGATGTCCTTTGGTACATGAATACATAAACTGTGGTACATCAAGGCAATGGAATACTCTTCAGTACTAAAAATAACTGAGTTACCAAGCCATGAAGAGACATGGAGGAAACTTAAACGCATATTATTAAGCGAAAGAAACCAATCTGAAAAGGCTACATATTTTAGGATTCTAACTATGTTACATTCTGAAAAAAGTCAAAACTATTGAGACATTAAAAAGATCAGGTTGCCAGGGATTGGGGGAGGATGGGATGAATAGGTAGAGCACAGTGGATTTTTAGGGCAGTGAAATTAGTTTATATGATACTATACTGGTGGATACATATCACTATACATGTCTCCAAGCCCACAAAATGTACAATATTAAGAGTTTACCACAATGTAAACTATGGGCTTCGTGTGATAATAATAAGTCAATGTAGGTTTAATTGTAACAAATGTATCACTTTGGTGGGGGATGTTGATAATGGGGGAAGCTATACATATGTGGGCAGGGGGTGTATAGGAAATCTCTGTACCTCCTGATCAATTTTGTTGTGAACCTAAATCTGCTCTAAACATTAAAGTCTATTAAAATTGTGTAATTTGGAAATGTTGATTATACTGTTCTATGTATGTAATTAGTTTACTTTGTAAATCCTATTCAAACTCTTATATCCTAATTATGGATATAATTAAGGATATAACAAACAATAATCCTTAATTGACTGATTTATTAGTTACTGAAAGATATATATTAAAAATCTTTCAGTATAATTGTGAATTTTTATTTGTCCTTGATTTTCTATTATTTTTTTTCCTTTATATAACTAACGTGAGACTGTATTATTTGGTACATACCAACTTGATATGTACTTGATAAAATATGACAACTTAGAATTCTCATATCATCCTGATAGACTGACTCTTTTGTAATTATGAAAGCTCTCTATACCTATGAATACTTCTTTCTTTCAATTACAATTTTTCTTCTAATAAGATGGATTTTATCAGTTTTTTTAGTTAACATTTGAATGGTATAGCTTTTTCATCTTTTTATTTTTAACTTTTTAGTGTACTTATATTTGTTGTGCTTCTTATAAGCAGCATATAGTTGGAATCGATTTTATCTATTTCCTGTTTAACAATTTTGCTCTCCTTTCACTTAGATTATTTATTCCATTTAATGTAGTTACTGATGTATACTGTCTTTTTTTAATTTTATTTTTTATACAGCAGGTTCTTATTAGTCA
Source organism: Lagenorhynchus albirostris (assembly GCF_949774975.1). Taxonomy (NCBI): domain Eukaryota; kingdom Metazoa; phylum Chordata; class Mammalia; order Artiodactyla; family Delphinidae; genus Lagenorhynchus; species Lagenorhynchus albirostris. Next base: position 51,630,235 of record NC_083095.1, read on the forward strand.
TCCATTTTATACACATCAGTGTACACATGTCAGTCCCAACCTCCCAATTCATCCCACCCCCACCCCCACCTGCCGCTGCTTTCCCCCCTTGGTGTCCATACATTGTTCTCTACATCTGTGTCTCAATTTCTGCCCTGCAAACCGGTTCATTTGAACCATTTTTCTTGGTTCCACATATGTATGTTGTTTGGTGTTTATTTGTCCTACTTCTATTACCCTTTTACTTTCTTTCCTTCAATTGAATCAGTCCAACTGGAATCAGTCCAATTTCAATAACTGAAGAATTATTCCAGTTTTCTCCTCTATCAGATTGTTGATTCTTTATCACTGTTCCAGGAGACACTGTCAGTCCCACATCCCAGACAAAGCAAGATCTTTACAAAACTTTAACTCTTATTCCCTTCCTAACTTTTGTGTAATGTATTTTTATTTTATATATATTTTAACTCCTACCAGTCTTCTTTTTTTTAACATCTTTATCGGAGTATAATTGCTTTACCATGTTGTGTTAGTTTCTGCTGTATAACAAAGTGAATCAGCTATATGTATACATATATCCCCATATCCCCTCCCTCTTGCGCCTCCCTCCCACCCTTCCTATCCCACCCCTCTAGGTGGTCACAAAGCACCAAGTTGATCTCCCTGTGCTATGCAGCTGCTTCTCACTAGCTGTCTATTTTACTCACTAGTCTTTTAAAAGTATAGTCAATTTGAATTTATATTTTCTCACAGATATGCCTCTTCCAATTCTACGTACTTTCCTGCATTTCTTACTACAACTTGGTATCATGTCCTTTGCTTTAAAAACATTCTACAATATTTATTTTGGTCTTAATCAGGTGATGCTGAATTATCTGAGTTTTTGCTTATCTAAAAATGTCTTAATTTCACCTTCATTTTTGAACAATACTTTTGATTGTCATTCTAGTCAAACTAGAATTCTAGTTTGACAGTCATTTACTTTTGCCATTTGAAGATATAATTTTTTCATTTTCTGGTTTCCATTATTTTTATTGGTACATTAGCTATGTCACACCTTTGAAAGTAACATGTCTTTTCTCTGATTGCTTTTAACATTTTCTCAGTCTTTGATTTCCATCAGATTTATTATCATCTTTCTATGTATCATTTTATTTGTATTTATCATGCTTGGAATTTGAAGCATTTCTTGAGGTTCTGACTTGATGTCTTTCATTAGTTTTGAAAACTTCTCAGCAAAGATCTTTTCAAACATTACTCCTCTCTTCTTTTTCCTCTTGGACTCTAATTAAACATGTGTAAACCTTTCTACCACTTCACAAAGTGAGTGTCTCTCAGAACATTTTCTATTATTTTCCATCATTTTGTCTTTCTGTTATTGATTATAGATATTTTCCTTTGGTATATCTTCCAATTCTCTAGTTATCTTCAGTGTATATAATGTGATTATTAAGCCTAACTATTTAGTTTCAGTTATTATGTTTTTCAGTATGAGAATACCCATTTTATTCCTGACATAGTTTCTGCTTCCTGCCTGAAAATTCTCCATTTTGTCCTATAATTTTATTGCAAAATAATTACCATTGTTTTTATATCTGTCTGTTACCTGTATTATTTGCTTCTCCTTTTAGTTTCTCTTCCTATTTCCTCTCTTTTCCTCCTTTTTTTGTCAATTGATGTCCTTTTGTCTGCATTTTATAAGGCTGATTGTTATATATAAAAATGTAGAGATAATTTGAGTATCTAGATATTTATGTTTTTCAAGGCAGAACTTCCTTTTGCTTTTTTCAGACAGTTAAGGGAGAAGTAGTTCATATTAATGCAATCAAGGATTGAGGTAATTTGAAACTCTTTGCACTTAGTTATATGATTTCCCTTGTTATGGAAAGAAAACATAAAACTGGAAATTATCTTTGTGTTGACTGAAAAAATTTCACAACTTAAAAGTTGAGAGTTATGTTTTATTCAGTGGACATTCTGAGGACTTCAAGGTCAGGACACGGCATCTCAGATAACACTGAGAAACTGCTTCAAAGAGGCAAGGTGGGGTAGGGCAGCAGAGCCAGGATATATAGGAGATTTTGCAATAAAAGACCAGGTAGTCGGAACATCAAAAGATTACTGTTAATAAAAGAAAACCATATATCTCAAGTTAAGGGATTTAGCGCTTTTCTATGACATGGAAGATGCAAGAATCTGGGCTCACTGAAATCATTCCTTTGATATGCACCTCAGCTATCTGAGGCCAGTATCCTGTGTTTTGTCATCCTGAGTTTCCTCAGGGTGCACCCTCACAGGTGGCTGTAGTGGCTGATGTCTTGATGGCTGCAACATCATTTGTTTACTGATATGGCAGGTGGCATTTTTAGCCCACATTTGGTAACTACGTTTTTAAAATTGTTCTTTGCTTATGTTATTTCATTTGAAAAATGATAATATGTTTCTTATAACTTCTTATATAGGATTATTATTAGGTAAAAAGGATTGATATGTAATTGTGGTTTGACAAAAGTAACGCTTTATATTAATGTAATGTAATATATCTGTTTTAAGTTTTCTGACAATAATATGAATTAAAGTTGCCTTTAATTTTTTTTCTCAACATTTGTAAACCAAACACAGAAAGTCTAACATCTCATAAAGATCTGAAAAAAGTGTTCATAATTATTTTAATGATACTACTAACATTCCCTCCAGGAAAGATAGAAAAGAGAATAAAAGTTATATTTTACCTCAAATGTGTTATTCCCTCTTCTTTTGGGTTTTTAGGTATAACTTTACAAAGCAATACTAATGGGAGCCAAGAATTGTTAAATAAATAAATAAATAAAAGAGGAGGAGGAAGGAGAGGAGGAGGAATTCCTGGGTCAAAAGCAAAGAAAGGATGACAATAATAAATAACACTATAATTTAGACCTTCCTTCTCTTTTCCATTTTTGGAAACAGTAATTCCAGGCCAAATTTTAACATTGAAATAACTCTGGATTATTTCATACCTAAGGACAAATACCTAAGGACAAATATATTATGTATCTTAATCCTCATAGTTGGCTTCCAAAAGGACTACTATGCAAAGTGAATGGGAAATTTTCCAAACTAGCTCTGAACCAGAAGGTTAAAAACCTGATGTTGCAGTAGAGGGCTCATACTTAGGAGATATCATAGTAGTTTATTCTGTACCCTGCTGATGGAAGTTTTAACTTTTGAAAACTGCATAAGCCTAAGAAGAAAAATACGACAAGCTTATTTTAGTAATTTGGTGTGGTTAAAAGATTCTTGAAACTTTAAAAACATTCCTGGAAGCCTTTCCGCTGTCCTTATAAAGCCCCCTCAATCATTTGTAGATAACTGACACTATCTTTGAAATGATTAATCTGCTAGAGAGAATTGTATGTGATCTTTAAAGTTTATTCTAAGAGTTTACTCTTTTTTTTTTTTCTGGTATAGTTTTTAGTGCTTGCTATCATTGGTGGATTTGTTTCTTGGTTTGGTTGCTTTCTTCTTTTTTTTTTTTCTTTTCTCTTTTTTATTACTATTTAATTTTATTTATTTTTAATAATTATTTTTATTTTTATAACTATTATTTTATTTTTTCTCTTTTTCTTTCTTTCTTTCTTTCTTTCTTTCTTTCTTTCTTTCTTTCTCTCTTTCTTTTTCTTTCTTTTTTTCTCCCTTTTCTTCTGAGCCATGTGGCTGACAGATTCTTGGTGCTCTGGCCGATGTCAGGCCTGTGCATCTGAGGTGGGAGAGCCAAGTTCAGGACATTGGTCCAGCAGAAACCTCCCAGCTCCACAAAATGTCACATGGTGAAAGCTCTCCCAGAGATCTCCATCTCAATGCTAAGAACCAGCTCCATTCAACAACCAGCAAGCTACAGTGCTGGAGATCCTATGCAAAACAACTAGAAAGACAGGAACACAACACCACCCATTAGCAGAGAGGCTGCCTAAAATCATAATAAGGTCACAGACACCCCAAAACACACCACCAGATGTGGTACTCCCCACCAGAAAGACAAGATCTAGCCTCATCTACAGAATACAGGCACCAGGCCCCTCAAACAGAAAGCCTACACAACCCACCGAACCAACTTTAGCCACTGGGGACAAACACCAAAAACAATGGGAAATATGAACCTGCAGCCTGGGAAAAGGAGATTCCAAACTTAGTAAGTTAAGAAAAATGAGAAGACAGAGAAACACACAACAGATGAAGGAGCAAGGTAAAAACCCACCAGACCAAACAAATGAAGAGGAAGTAGGCAGTCTACCTGAAAAAAAATTCAGAGTAATGATAGTAAAGATATCCAAAATCTTGGAAATAGAATGGAGAATATACAAGAAAAGTTTAACAAGGACCTCGAAGAACTAAAGAGCAAACAAACAATGATGTACACAATAAGTGAAATTTAAAATTCTCTAGAAGGAATCAATACCAGAATAACTGAGGCAGAAGAACGGAAAAGTGACCTGGAAGATAAAATAGTGGAAATAACTACTGCAGAGCAGAATAAAGAATAAAGAATGAAAAGAATTGAGGACAGTCTTAGAAACCTCTGAGACAACATTAAATGCACTAACATTCAAATTATAGGGGTCTCAGAAGAAAAAGAGAAAAAGAAAGGGACTGAGAAAATATCTGAAGAGATTATAGTTGAAAACTTCCCTAATGTGGGAAAGGAAATAGTTAATCAAGTCCAGGAAGCACAGAGAGTCCCATACAGGATAAATCCAAGGAGAAACACGCCAACACACATATTAATAAAACTATCAAAACTTAAATACAAAGAAAAAAATTAAAATCAGAAAGGGATAAACAACAAATAACATACAAAGGTATCCCCTAAAGGTTAACAGCTGATTTTTCAGCAGAAACTCTGCAAACAAGAAGGCAGTGCCAAGACATATTTAAAGTGATGAAAGAGAAAAAGCTACAACCAAGATTACTCCATGCAGAAAGGATCTCATTCAGATTTGATGGAGAAATTAAAACCTTTACAGACAAGCAAAAGCTAAGAGAATTCAGCACCACCAAACCAGATTTACAACAAATGCTAAAGGAACTTCTCTAGGCAGGAAACACAGGAGAAGGAAAAGACCTACAATAACAAACCCCAAACAATTAAGAAAATGGTAATAGGAACATACCTATTGATAATTACCTTAAATATAAATGGATTAAATGTCCCAACCAAAAGACAGAGACTGGCTGAATGAATACAAAAAAAAGACCCATATATATGCTGTCTACAAGAGACCCACCTCAGACCTAGGGACACATACAGACTGAAAGTGAGGGAATGAAAAAATATATTTCATGCAAATAGAAATCAAAAGAAAGCTGGAGGGCTTCCCTGGTGGCGCAGTGGTTGAGAGCCCGCCTGCCGATGCAGGGGACACGGGTTCGTGCCCATGTCCAGGAATATCCCACATGCCATGGAGCGGCTGGGCCTGTGAGCCATGGCCACTGAGCCTGTGCATCCGGAGCCTGTGCTCTGCAACAGGAGAGGTCATAACAGTTAGAGGTCCACGTACCGAAAAAAAAAAAAAAAATTAGAAAGCTGGAGAAGCAATTCTCATATCAGCCAAAATAACTTTAAAATAAAGACTATTATAAGAGACAAAGAAGGAAACTACATAATGATCAAGGGATCAATCCAAAAAGAAGATATAACAATTGTAAATATTTATGCTCCCAACATAGGAGCACCTCAATACATAAGGCAAATGCTATTAGCCATAAAAGGGGAAATAAACAGTAACACAGTCATAATAGGGGACTTTAACACGCCACTTTCACCAGTGGACAGATCATCCAAAATGAAAATAAATAAGGAAACACAAGCTTTAAATGATACAGTAAACAAGATGGACTTAACTGATATTTATAGGACATTCCATCCAAAAACACAGAATACACTTTCTTCTCAAGTGCTCATGGAACATTCTCCAGGATAGACCTTATCTTGGGTCACAAATCAAGCCTTGGCAAATATAAGAAAATTGAAACGTATCAAGTGTCTGTCCCGAACACAACTCTATGAGACTAGATATCAATTACAGGAAAAAATCTGTAAAAAATACAAACACATGGAGGCTAAACAATACACTACTTAATAACCAAGAGATCATAGAGGAAATCAAAGAGGTTATAAGAAATTACCTAGAAACAAATGACAATGAAAACACGATGACTCAAAACCTATAGGGTGCAGCAAAAGCAGTTCTAAGCAGGAAGTTTATAGCAATACAATCCTACCTCAAGAAACAAGAAATATCTCAAATAAACAACCTAACCTCACACCTAAAGCAATTAGATAAAGAAGAACAAAAAAACCCCCAAAGTTAGCAGAAGGAAAGAAATCATAAAGATCAGATCAGAAATAAATGAAAAAGAAATGAAGGAAACAATAGTGAAGATCAATAAAACTAAAAGCTGATTCTTTGAGAAGATAAAAAAAAATTATATACCATTAGCCAGACTTATCAAGAAAAAAAAGGGAGAACACTCAAATCAATAGAATTAGAAATGAAGAAGGAGAAGTAACAACTGACAATACAGAAATACATAGGATCATGAGAGATTACTACAAGCAACTATATGTCAAAAAAATAGACAACCTGGAAGAAATCGACAAATTCTTACAAAAGCAAAACCATCCGAGACTGAACCAGGAAGAGGAGAAAATATAAACTGACCAATCAGAAGCACTGAAATTGAGAGTGTGATTAAAAATAATCCAACAAACAAAAGCCCAGGACCAGATGTCTTCACAGGCGAAATCTATCAAATATTTAGAGAACAGCTAACACCTATGCTTCTCAATCTCTTCCAAAATATAGCAGAGGGAGGAACACTCCCAAACTCATTCTGCGAGGCCACCAGACCCTAGTACCAAAACCAGACAAAGATGTCACAAAGAAAGAAAACTACAGGCCAATATCACTGATGAACATAGATGCTAATATCCTCAACAAAATACTAGCAAACAGAATCCAACAGCACATTAAAAGGATCATACACCATGATCCAGTGGGGTTTATCCCAGGAATGCAAGGATTCTTCAATATATGCAAATCCATCAATGTGATACATCATATTAACAACTTGAAGGAGAAAAACTGTATAATCATCTCAGTAGATGCAGAAAAAGCTTTTGACATAATTTAATACCCATTTATTATAAAAACCCTCCAGAATGTAGGCATAGAGGGAACCTACCTCAACATAATAAAGGCCATTTATGACAAACCCACAGCCAACATCATTCTCAATGATGAAAAACTGAAACCATTTCAACTAAGATCAGGAACAAGACAACGTTGTCCACTCACCACTATTATTCAACATAGTTTTGGAAGTTTTAACCAGAGCAATCAGAGAAGAAAACGAAATAAAAGGAATCCAAATTGGAAAAGAAGTAAAGCTGTCACTGTTTGCAGATGACATGATACTATACATAGAGAACCCTAAAGATGCTACCAGAAAACTAATCAACGAATTTGGTAAATTAGCAGGATAAAAAATTAATGCACAAAAATCTTTTGCATTCCTATACACTAATTATGAAAAATCTGAAAGAGAAATTAAGGAAACACCCCCACTTACCACTGCAACAAAAGAAATAAAATACCTAGGAAGCAACCTACCTAAAGAGACAAAAGCTCTGTATGCATAAAACTATAAGGCACTGATGAAAGAAATTGAAGATGATACAGACAGATGGGGAGATATACCATGTTCTTGGATTGGAAGAATCAACATTGTGAAAATGACTCTACTACCCAAAGCAATCTACAGATTCAAGGCAATCTCTATCAAACTACCAATGGCATTTTTCACAGAACTAAAGCAAAAAAATTCACAGTTTGTATTGAAACAAAAGACCCTGTATAGGGGCTCCCTGGTGGCGCAGTGGTTGAGAGTCTGCCTGCCGAGGCAGGGGACACGGGTCCATGGCCCAGTCCGGGAAGATCCCACATGCCGTGGAGTGGCTAGGACCGTGAGCCATGGCCACTGAGCCTGCATGTCCAGAGCCTGTGCTCCACAACGGGAGAGACCACAACAGTGAGAGGCCCGCGTACCGCAAAACAAAACAAAACAAAGACCCCGAATAGTCAGAGCAATCTTGAGAAAGAAAAATGGAGCTGGAGGAAACAGGCTCCCTGACTTCAGACTACACTACAAAGCTACAGTCATCAAGACAGTATGGTACCAGCCCCAAAACAGAAATATAGACCAATGGGACAGGATAGAAAACCCAGAGATAAACCCACGCACATATGGTCACCTTATCTTTGATAAAGGAGGCAAGAATATACAGTGGAGAAAAGACAGCCTCTTCAATAAGTGGTTCTGGGAAAACTTGACAGCTACATGTAAAAGAATGAAATTAGAACACTCTCTAACACCATACACAAAAATAAACTCAAAATGGATTAAAGTCCTAAATGTAAGGCCAGACACTATAAAACTCTTAGAGGAAAATATATGCAGGATAATCCATGACATAAATTTCAGCCACATCCTTTTTGACCCAACTCCTAGAGAAATGGAAATAAAAACAAAAATAAACAAATGGGACCTAATGAAACTTAAAAGCTTTTGCACAGCAAAGGAAACCATAAACAAGATGAAAAGAGAACCCTCAGAATGGGAGAAAATAATTGCAAATGAAGCAATTGACAAAGGATTAATCTCCAAAATATACAAGTAGCTCTTGCAGCCCAATATCAAGAAAACAAAAAACCCAATCTAAAAATGGGTAGAAGACCTAAATAGACATTTCTCCAAAGAAGATATACAGATTACCAAGAAACACATGAAAGAATGCTCAACATCATTAATCATTAGAGAAGTACAAAGCAAAACTACAATGAGATGTCACCTCACACCAGTCAGAATGGCCATCATCAAAATATCTACAAATAATCAATGCTCGAGAGGGTGTGGAGAAAAGGCAACCCTCTTGCAGTGTTGCTTGGAATGTAAAATGATACAGCCACTATGGAGAACAGTATGGAAGTTCCTTAAAAAAACTAAACACAGAACTACAGCAATACAACCCAGCAATCCCACTCCTGGGGCATATACCTTGAGAAAACCCTAATTCAAAAAGAGTCATGTACCAAAATGTTCAGTGCAGCTCTTTTTACAGTAGCCAGGACATGGAACCAACCTAAGTGTCCATCAACAGATGAATGGATAAAGAAAATGTGGCACATATATACAATGGAATATTACTCAGCTATAAGAAGAAACAAAATTGAGTTATTTGTAGTGAGGTGGATGGACCTAGAGTCTGTCATACAGAGTGAAGTAAGTTAGAAAGAGAAAAACAAATACTGTATGCTAACTCATATACACAGAATGTAAAAAAAAAAAAAAAAAAAAAAGTTCTGAAGAACCTAGGGGAATGACAGGAATACAGACGCAGACATAGAGAATGGACTTGAGGACATGGGATGGGGGAAGGGTAAGCTGGGACGAAGTGAGAGAGTGGCATGGACTTATATATACTAACAAATGTAAAATAGATAGCTAGTGGGAAGCAGCCGCATAGCACAGGGAGATCAACTCTGTGCTTTGTGACCACCTAGAGGGGTGAGATAGGGAGGGTGGGAGGGAGATGCAAGAGGGAAGAGATATGGGGATATATGTATATGTATAGCTGATTCAGTTTGTTATAAAGCAGAAACTAGCACACCATTGTAAAACAATTATATTCCAATAAAGATGTTAAGAAAAAAAGGAGAGCAAAAAAAGAAAAAGAAAAATTCTTAACAAGAATTTATTATTGGATTAGAGTCTTGAAGGAAGAGAGTAAATGTGTTTGAATACATTTCCAATAAAACTTGGCATGTTTTTAAAAGTGATGTATCGATCATTTTTGAATACAGATGCTTTTATTTTTCTTGTTAAAAAAGCTCTTCCTATGTAAATTTGACAGTTGGTAGCACAATAGAATTACTGACTTACATCTTATTCTCAACGCAATTTTATTTCTTTTTCCACCTTATCACAGGACTTGATGTTTCATTAAGGAACATGCCCCATTTTTGCTAATCCCTTAGGTTGTCCAAGGTTACGCATTTCTTTGCTTTTTGCCCCTAATCACCACATGACTGGGTCTAAGGAAGATGACTGTATTATTGCTACTAGTACACATCACTAAAGAAGGGAATTTATTCATGCTTCAAGTTCCTATTATAATTCCATCTGCACTCCTCATTGTACCAGCACCTCTTGAAATGAATAGTATCATAATGCACTTTGATCATTTAACCTTAAATACACATTCATACAAAGTCATTGCACATATACATTTTAACACTGAACCAAAAGAATACTATTTCAAACAGATTTATAGATAGGGATTTACAAGCATACGGATATTTTATAGGACTTTCTTTTAATAAATTGTATTATATTCATAGCACCAAAGTAGTGTTAATAGAACCTTTTTGGGGAAAGTGGAGATAGTTACAGCATAATTTGAAATGCTATGATAGTAATCATTAAAATAGAATTCTGTCTACATTGGAGAATCACTCAAGGTACAATACTAATTATGGGTCAAATTTTCATCTTAGACAATGAAGTATGTGTTATTAGTTTGACTAAGTAGTCAGTAGTAATCAAGAAGGATGAATTCCTTTTGAAAATGTTTTAAATAAATACTCTTTCCCAGACAATCAGCATAAAATATATCTCAAGTTACTTATTTTCTCAGTGCTTATATGATGATATAAATGATATATAATGATACTTGACATAGGCCATTAAGCCATCCTGATTCACTTAAAGTAATGTCACAAATGCTTCAGTCATTGAATTTCAATCATAAACTTTGTTCAAACAACATAATTGATAGTTAACATCCTTATCTGCTTCAGGCTCACTGTAGGTTTCTTTTTTTATTTTTAATACTCTAACATCATTATCAGGAAGTGAGAGGCTAATCTCCTCTGCATTTTAGTTGATCACACTAAGGAGTGTGAGGAATACTTTCTCAATCCAATGAAATGACAGTGAAGGCCAGTGCAAAGAACAATTGACTTAGGGTACAGGGGATTTGGATTCTATGAAATATAGATTTCAACGAGATGCTAAATATTCTTTGTGGCTTACATATTATAAATCTGGGAAACTATCTGATTCATACCTGTATCAGCAAGAAATGATAAGAATAAATGGATTAATTTTTATGAAGTTGTTTGCACTCTTCTCAAGAAATCCTGGCACAAATTCAAAACACCAACGTTCCAAAGTAATTAGTTTCACTGTCCCCTGGAGTAAGAATATTCATGCATCATTATCAAACTAGACATTCAGAAGCTATTTAGCACTGCTATAAAAATAAGCTATGTTGACTTCAATACATCCCAAGTACTTTTGAACCAAATTGCCTTGTGTTTTTCAAGTACTTGAATTCTGTTTTGTAAAACACAGCTTACAGTTTTCTGTAATAATAATTAATTCTTAGAATATATTTTAAATACTTAATAAGTCTTGTTCAAGACCAGATAACTGCTTTTCAACTCTAACATACTAATGATGTATAAATATATCCTCCATAAACATATTTCCCAGGTTTTATTCTCTCTTTGAAAAAAACCTTTCTCACTGAAACAACAACTATTTTGAGTAAGCGTTCAGCTCAGGTTCCAACTTCCAACTGTTTCCACACAGTCTTTGTAACAACATTTAAATATCTGTATACCATTCTATTGGGTGTTTGTGCCTTTCCTTAGCCATTTTCTTACTGATAGTATGAGATTATTGCCTATTTTATCCTCTTATAGTAAGCACATAAAAGTATCTTTGTGCATAATTTTCTCATTCTTGGATTTAAGATTGTTTCCTAGAACAGACATTTAGAAGTAGAATTTTACTGAGCCCAAGAGTGTTAAAAATTTAATGGCTTTTAAATGCATATTGCTAAATTGTTTTCCAAAAGGGTTGTACCAATTTATATGGTCACAATCAATGTATGAGAGTGCCTGTTTTACTCCACTCATATTATGCTATCAGAATCAAAACAATAGGAATATTGTCTATAAAAACAAAAACTGGTGACTCTTACTTGTTTATACAGAAGTATTCCAATGAAGCAATAAATGGATTATACTATCTATTCATGAGATTTGAGGTTAAACATTGTGCACTGTATATACACATTTATCTGTGCTTTTTTTTCTGAAATCTGGGTAAAGTCAGAGTAAAGAAGTGATTATGGTATAAACAAAAAAAAAGTCATATAGGAGATGACAGCATAGCTTTTAGAAGTTTGAAGTGGATACAAGATGGAAAGGGAATGTTAAAGGCAAGCACGATAATTCTTGCTTGAAGGGCTCTCACATTTGAAGACCAGGTATGATAGAGGTAGGATGAAACATGGACTAAAATGAGGAGAATGAACTGAAAGTGTTTGCAAGCATCTTAACCACAGGGCCCCTTCCCAGTCCTGTATAGCCAAGCATCTGCCTCTTTCACTCCTTGCAAAAGAATAGAGTTTTATTTGATGGAAAAATTGAACTAGATGCTCTATACCCAAGGACACCCAAGGCACAGTAGAAGAGGCACAGAGGCTGGCATTAAAAAAGAGCTAATAAGGGAAAGTCTAAAACCTCTTCTTACATAATAATACAAGGGAAATGTTAATGTCTTAAATCAATAACTCAACAAATAGAAGTATAACCCTATTATTTATAGCCAAGTATAACAGGAAGTTGCCAGAAAAAAAACAGTTACAAAATTTAGGGGAGAGGGATTCAGAGTTAGTGAGAAATAAGGAAGGGGTCAGTTGTTTTTCCTTATAGTTAGACTTTTAAAATGTATATATTTACTTTGATCCAAAAAATGTGTCTGGAAAACAAAACATGATAATAAAGGCTACCTATTTGAATGAAAGGACCAACCTTTATATTATTTTGGACAGTTTCTTATTCCTGGGTCCTAAGGGTAATGAGGAGGGCAATTTAAGCAGAAGGACCTTGGTTGATGAACTTATCTTTTGCCAAGTCTGGCTCCACACATTTCTTATGTTTTTTCCAAGTAGACAAACCAATACATTAAAGCAGGTAAGGCAACATGAATATGTAGGGATATATGGGTTATTTAATGCCCAAACTTACTGAATAGTCACTAAATAACAACCCAGCAATATTTGGAAAGAAGTTCTCGCTTTCTTAGGTATGCAGACTCAAGCTAACCCTTTTCTACATCTCTCATATACATTCCCTCATACCCTCATTTTGTTCATTTATTTGTTGTTGTTGTTTGAAGCATAATTGACCTACAATGCTATGTTAGTTCAGGTGCATAACATAGTGATTAGATATTTCTATGCATTACAAAATGATCCTCACAATAAGTCTAATTACCATCTGTTATCATACAAAGTTATAATGTTATTGACTATATTCCCTATGCTGTACATTTCATCCCTGTGACTCATTTATTTTGTAACTGGAAGTTTGTACCTCTTAATCTCCCTCACCTATTCATGTCACTCATCTCCCCCTCTGGAAAGCAACTGTTTTTTCTATGTATCTATAACTTTGCTCTGTTTTGTTATGTTTGTTCATTTACTTTTTAAATTATACACATAAGTGAAATCAGACAGTAAGTGTCTTTCTTTGTCTGACTTATTTCACTCAGCATAGAACCCTCTAGGTCCATTCATGTTGCCACAAATGGCAAGATTTCATTCTTTTGCATGCCTGAGTAACATTCCATTGTATACATATACCACATCTTCTTTATCCATTCATCTGTTGATGGACGCTTAGGTTGCTTTGATAAGTGTAAATATTGGCTATTGTAAATAAAGTTGTGATTAACATAGGGGTGCATATATCTTTTTGAAGTAGTGTTTTTGTTTTCTTCAGAAAAACACAGATAACTGGAATTGCTGGATAGTTCTATTTTTAATTTTTTGAAGTTTCCTTCACTGTACAAAAGCTTTTTAGTTTGATTGCAGTCCCATTTGTTTATTTTTGTTTTTATTTCCCTTGCCTGAAAGGACATATCCAAAAAATATTGCTAAGACTTATGTCAAATAGCATACTGCCTATGTTTTCTTCTAGAAGTTTTATGGTTTCTGGTCTTACGTTTAAGTCTTTAATCCATTTTGAATTTATTTTGGTAATTGGTGTGAGAAGGTAGTACAGATTGATTCTTTTGCATATATCTGTACAGTTTTCCAAACACCATTTACTGAAGAGGCTGTCTTTTCCCCGTTATATATTTTTGCCTCCTTTGTCATAGATTAATTGCCCATATAAGTGTATGTTCATTTCTGGGCTCTCTTTTCTGTTTCATTGATCTGTGTGAATGTTTTTGTGCCAGTTCTACACTGTTACAATTACTATTTGAATATATATATATACTGTTTGAATAATATAGTTTGAAATCAGGAAGAGTGATACCTCCAGCTTTCTTCTTTCTCTTGGGAATTTTTTTTTCTTTTGTCTTGGGAAATTGTACATTCCTAGAAATTTATACATTCCTTCTAGTTGTCCATTTTATTGGCATATAATTGTCTGTACTAATCTCTTATGAGGCTTTGTATTTCTGTGGTGTCAGTTGTAACTTCTTTTTTATTTCTGCTTTTATTTATTTGGGCCCTCTGTGTTTTTCGATGAGTCTGGCTAAAAGATTTATCAATTTTGTTTATCTTTTCAAAGAATCAGATCTTAGTTTTATTAATATTTTCTATTTTTTTCTAGTCTCTATTTCATTTATATCTGTTCTGATCTTTATTATTTCTTTCCATCTACTAACTGTGGGACTTTTTGTTCTTTTTCTTGTTCCTTTAGGTGTAAAGTTAGATGTTCATTTGAAATTTTTCTTGTTCCCTGAGGTAGGCTTATATTGCTATAAACTGGTCTCTTAGAACTCCTTCTACTGTGTCCCATATAGACTGTTGTGCTTCCATTTTCATTTGTCTCCAGGTATTTTTTAATTTTCTCTTTGATTTCTTCAGTAACCCACTGGTTGTTTAGTAGCATGTTGGTTAGCCTCCAATTTTTTTTAGTTTTTTTTCATACAGTTGATTTCTAGTCTTGTATTTTTTGTGGTTGGAAAAGATGTTTGATGTAATTTCAATCTTCCTAAATTTACTGAGACTTGTTTGTGGCCTAGTATGTAATCTATCCTGGATAATGGTCCAAGTGCACTTGAAAAGAATGTGTTTTCTGTTGCCTTTGGATAGAATATTTTATATATATATATATATATATATATATATATATATATATATATATATATATATAATACAAAGAGAGAGAGAGAGAGAAATCTCCATCTGATCTAATGTATTTTTTAAGGCCAGTGTTTTTGTATTGATTTTATGTCTGGATGATCTGTTCATTGATGTAAATGGGGTGTTAACATCCCCTACTATTATTGCATTGCTGTCAATTTCTTCCTTTAGGTTTGTTAATATTTGCTGTATGTATTTAGGTGCTCCTATGTTGGGTGCATATATATTTACAATTATTATATCTTCTTGTTGGATTGATCCCTTGTCATTATGTAATGTCCTTCTTTCTCTCCTATTACAGTCTCTGTTTTAAAGTCTCTTTAGTCTGATATAGGTATTGCACCCCCCCCCCCACACCTTTCTTTTCTTTTTTTTTTTTTGCGGTACACACGCATCTCACTGCTGTGGCCTCTCCCGTTGCGGAACACAGGCTCTGGACGTGCAGGCTCAGCGGCCATGGCTCACTGGCCCAGCCACTCCACGGCATGTGGGATCTTCCCAGACCGGGGCACGAACCTGTGTCCCCTGCATTGGCAGGCGGACTCTCAACCACTGCGCCACCAGGGAAGCCCCCACCTTTCTTTTTATTTCCTTTTGCATTGAATACTTTTTTCTATCCTCTCACTTTCATTCTCTGTGTATCTTTGGATCTGAAGTGAGTCTTTTTAGGCCACTTCTATATGGTTGTTTTTTTTTTTAATCCATTCATCTACTCTATGTCTTTTGATTGGAGCATTTATTCCATTTACACTTATGAAATTATTGATAGGTATGTACTTATTGCCATTTTGTTAACTGTTTTTGGGTAGTTTTTGTTTGTTTGTTTTGTTTGTGGTACGTGGGCCTCTCACTGTTGTGGCCTCTCCCTTTGCGGAGCACAGGCTCTGGACGTGCAGGCTCAGCGGCCATGGCTCACTGACCCAGCCGCTCCGCGGCATGTGGGATCTTCCCAGACCGGGGCACGAACCCGTGTCCCCTGCATCGGCAGGCGGACTCTCAACCACTGCGCCACCAGGGAAGCCCTGGGTAGTTTTTGTAGTTCTTTTTTTGCTCCTTTCTTCTGTTTGATCACCCACCTTGTGACTTCATGACTATCTTTAGTGTTATGTTGGATTCCTTTCTCTTTTTTGTGTGTGTATCTATTATAGATTTTTGGTTTCTGGTTATCATGAGATTTAGATATAATATATATAAATATACACATATATATGATTATTATAAGTTGATGATCTCAAGTTCATATGCATTTTAACAACCCCACTTTTTTACTCCCCCTCCTCCACATTTAATTTTTTTTTAAATCATATTTTACATCTTTTGGTCTGTGTATCCCTTATCTAATGATTGTGGATATAAATGTTTTTATTGCTTTCATCTTTCAACCTTCCTACTAGCTTTATAAGTGTTTGATCTCCTACCTTTACTGTATATTTGCCTTTACCAATCAGTTTTTTCCTATTTCTAGTTGTAGTCTTTTTCATATTTCTAGTTGTGGTCTTTTCTGCTTAGAGAAGTCCCTTTAACATTTTTGGTAAATCCAGTTTAGTGGTGCTGAACTCTTAGTTTTGCTTTTATGTAAAACTCTTTATCTCACCTTTAAATATAAATGATAGTTTTGCCAGGTAGAATATTCTTGGTTGTATTTTTTTTTCTTTCATCACTTTGAATATATTGTGCCACTCCCATTAGGCCTGCAAAGTTTCTACTGAAAACTCAGCTGATAGCCTTAAGGGAGTTCTTCTGTATATAGTCAGGTGCTTTTCTCTTGCTGCTTTTGATATTCTCTCTTTATCTTTAATTTTTCCCATTGTAATTACAGTGAGTCTTGGTGTGGATCTCTTTAGGTTCGTCTTATTTGGGACTCTGTGCCTACTGAACCTCTGTTTCCTTTCTCAGGTTAGGAAAGTTTCTGCCATTATCTCTTCAAATAAATTCTCCATCCCTTCCTCTCTTCTCCTTCTGGGACCTTATCATGCAAACGATAGTATGGCTGATGTTCTCCCATAGATCTCTTAATGTATCCTCATTTTTGAAACTTCTTTTTTTCTTTTCTATATTGAGCTTTTCTGTTCCATTATTCTATGCTCCAGTTCACTCATCTGTTACTCTGTTAATTCCTTCTAGTGTATTTTTAAATTTCAGTTATTGTATTCTTCAGCTCTACTTGGTTCTTCTTTATATTTTCTAACTTTTTGTTTTATTTCTCACTGTGTTTATACATTCTTCTCCTAAGTTATTTTATTTTATTTTATTTTTTTTGCGGTACGCGGGCCTCTCACTCTTGTGGCCTCTCCTGTTGTGGAGCACAGGCTCCGGATGTGCAGGCTTAGTGGCCATGGCTTACGGGTCCGGCCGCTCTGCGGCATGTGGGATCCTCCCGGACCGGGGCACGAACCCGCATCCCCTGCGTTGGCAGGTGGACTCCCAACCACCGTGTCATCAGGGAAGCCCTCTTCTCCTAAGTTTATGATCATTATCTTGAATGATAAATACCCCTTGAATGAGGGGTTCAAGTAGATTGCTTATCTCTTCTCTTAGTTCTTCTTCTGTGGTTTTATCTTGTTCCTTCTCTTAGAAAATATTCCTCTGTTGCCTCATATTACTGAATTCTCTGTTTTTATTCCTTTGTATTAGGTAGGTTGGTTATGTTTCCTGATCTTGAAGTGGCCTTATGTAGGAGACACCCTATGGGGCCCAGCCACACATTTCCCTCTGGTTGCCAGAGCTATATGTCCTAGGGGTGCCCACTATGTGAGTGATGTGGGCCCTTCTGTTGTGGCAGGGCTTACTATTGTGGGCATGCTTGTATGCATGGCTGGTTCCTGGCCTTGTTGACTGCCAGGCCCTTCCTTGCATGGAGACTGCTGGCCACTGGTGGGCAGGGCAATGTCCCAGTATGGCTGGCTGTGTTGCAAGGAGTCCTGAGTATGTTGCTGTCCCACTGGTTAGTGGGCTGGGACCCAAGTCACCTGGCTGCTTTCCCATGCCCTCATTTTGGCTTGGTGTCAGCAATGTTTCTCAAACAATCTACTCAGAATAAGTAAGTCTCCTTCTGTCATTATCATTTACTTTATTTAGATGTGATTTTCATTATGATGTCATTTTGATAAGGTGAAGGTCCTATTTCCAGGAATGGTATATATGCAAAACAGCTTTGATCTTTAATTTTCATAATGCGCAACAAGCTAGTTTTTCTTGAATTGGTGAGAATACTAACCATTCTGCAGTTCTATCCATTTACTTTTTAAAATTATCTCTCCCCAAATTCTGACTGACCTACTCTGTTTATAATGAAATTACTAACTTAACCCATTCTAGTTCTATGAGAGAAGTTGGATGCTATTCCAAACTTTTTATAAGTAGATTCCACGTTTTAGAAAAATTCTCACTCCACACACTAAATTTGGCATTTCAATGAAGTTTTAAGATAGGAAATAATTTATATAAGATTAAAATGGTGTATTACAGGTATCTGTCTACAGCATTCTCGTGCACTGAAATGTACATAAGAATTTGTATGAGGAGTTTATTAACAGTACAAGTGCTTGCTCCTGCCCCCCCTTTTTGATCAGTAGCCCTGGAGTAGGACCTTAAAGTGGCAGCATTTGTAACCAGTACTCTGATGCAATTAGATTGAGAACCACATTTTGAAAAACGTTAGTTTAAGTGCTTATCTTCTGTGTGTGAGGAAGTGACCTAGCATTTCCCATTCAGAAAATACTGTCATACCTAAAGACATTCAATTTATCTGAATATGTGGGGACAACTATTCCATAAGTGGACATAGAAATAAACACTTTAGATTGTGAATTATTGAAATATAAACTTAGATGAAGAAAAAAATAACACCAGTATCAGGAAACCCACTAAAATCAACTAAAATAAAGAGGAAAATAAGGATTATCTCATATTTATTGATCAAGTTTATATTTGACTAATAAATGAAATATTGGGAATTTAAGAGAACCCAATGTAATGTACTCTTTTAGAGATAACTTTCAATAACTTTCATACGAATGTGATTAAGAGAAAAAATGACTAGTGCTAATTAAAGTTGAAGTAGTTTGAAAAATATAAAATGGAAAGAATGCATAAGTGAATTTTAATGATTAAGGATAATTTATGCATATATGTGGAATCTAGAAGAATGGTACAGATGACCTGGTTTGCAAGGCAGAAATACAGACACAGATGTAGAGAACAAACGTATGAACACCAGGGGTGAAAAGCAGAGGGCGGGAGTGCAGGGGGGAGGTGGTGGGATGATTTGGGAGATTGGGATTGATATATATATATATATATATATATATATATATATATATATATATATATATATATATATATATACACACACACTAATATGTATAAAATAGATAACTAATAAGAACCTGCTACATAAAAATAAATTAAATTTAATAAATAAATTTTAAAAAAAGGATAATTTAACATGCTGCTACTAATTGTGATGTTTATTATGCTTGCTTAAACATAGGGAATTTTTCTCCATGTTCCTTACTTGTTTTTTTGTATGTCTTAAAGTATCTTAACCTTCCAATGAGCCTTTCTGGCTAAATTTATAAAAATGGAGCAGAGTGATTTTGTTAATCATGCCAGCTAACTCTTTTCTTCAAATGCCAGCAAAATCTATGCGGCAGCCTGGCAAAAATGACTGATACATTTGATTCTTTCCTGATTAATTCCCCAGGGCACCCTGCATCTATCCAGAGTGGGGACTGGAAATCTTCACAGAACCATCTAAACACTATGATTGGAGGTCAGCTTTACATATTTTTGTCTCAGTTTGAAGTCATATCAATTTCAGTTTTCTAACTGCAGGCAACTGAAATTTAGTGTTGATTTCTATTCTGTTGATATTTTTGATTTGATTTGATGTTGTGAAATACTTAATAGGCAAAGTTCTAAATTTTACTATTTAATTTCCAAAGATGAAGTAAATACTCTTATGGGAAGGTGAAGTCCTAGAAGACTCATCCAAATACCAGAAAGTAGTCTTCACCATGGAGCAAATGGGGAGTGACAGAGTTCTGCCTGCAGAGAGAACCTGAGGTATGTTTTCTCAAGTTGCTTGACCTCTAAGCTTCTCTTACAAAGGTGTCTGAAAGCATGCCTCCTGTCACATTCTTATCTTGAAGTTCATCTCTGTATTCTAGTATTATGGAATGGGAGTTTCCAAATTTGTATTGCTTTTGCTGCATCCTCAACATTTTGATCTGCTATATTTTCATTACCAGTAAATTCACAATATTTTCTAATTTCCCCTGTGATTGACTTAAAATTTTTTTTCACAGATTTGGAGATTTTCTACTTACTTTTTCCTTAGTGAGCTCTAATTTAATCTTACAGTATTCAGAGAACATACACTGCTCTATTTTAAATCTTTGAAATGTGTTGAGACACGATTCATGGTCCAGAATATTTTGGTAAATGTTCTATGTGCAACTGAAAAAAATTATTTTTCTACGTTTGTTGGATGTAGTGTTCTGTAATCTCTATTAGGTCAAATTGGTTAATCATGTTGTTTCATTGTGCAATGACTCTGCTTTTTCTATAAGTTACTGGGAGAAGTGTTATAAAATCTCCAACACACACTGTGGATTTGTTGATTTCTTATTTTAGTTCTATTACTTTTTAGTTTATATATTTTAAAGCTATGTTATTAAGTTTATATAAATGTATTAATATTATTTATTCCTGTTAAATTACCTATCATTAGGAAATGTCTCTCTTTATCTCAGCTGTTACTCTTAATTTTAACTACTTTTGTGCTATATTAATATTATATGTTAATATAAATTAAAAATATGATATATAATATTTATTTTTTTTTAAACATCTTTATTGGGGTATAATTACTTTACAATGGTGTGTTAGTTTCTGCTTTATAACAAAGTGAATCAGTTATACATATACATATGTTCCCACATCTCTTCCCTCTTGCGTCTCCCTCCCTCCCACCCTAAAAATATGATATATATATTAATACAGCTACACTAGCTTTGTTTTTGCTTGCATAGCATGCTTACATAGCATGTATGTCTGTCTATTTGGAGAATAAAATATTGCTCTTTTTGTTCTATTTGTGGCATTTTTTTATTTGCCCTTTTATTTCTCCTTTCCTGGCTTTTTAAAAATTAATTGCATATGTTTTATTATTTCAATATATAATTTCTATTATCTGACTTGCTATGACTTTTATTATCATTCTTTTACTGGTTATTTCAGATATTACAAAAGACACCAAAAATACCTAGGAATAAACTTAACCAAGGAGATAAGTGAAAGACCTATACTCTGAAAACTATAAAACACTGATGAAGGAATTTGAAAATGATACAAAGAAATGGAGAGACATACCATGTTCTTGAACCAGAAGAATAAATATTATTAAAATTTCCATACTACACAAAGCAATCATAGAAGATAACATAGGCACAATACTCTTTGACATAAATTATAGAAATATTTTTCTAGATCTGTCTCCTAAGGCAAAAGAAATAAGAGCAAAAATAAATAAATTGGACCTAATTAAACTTAAAATTTTTTGCACAGCAAAGAAAAACATCAAGAAAATGAAAAGACAAGCTACTGAATGAAAGAAAACATTTGCAAATGATAAAACCTGTAAGGGATTAATACCTAAAATATATAAACAGCTCATACAACTCAGTATTAAAAAAAACCTAACAGCCCAATCGAAAAATGAGCAGAATACCTAAATAGACATTTCTTTAAAGATACATAGAGGGCCAACAGGCACATGAAAATATGCTCAACATCATTAATTATTAGAGAAATGCAAATCAAAACCACAATCAAACCCCACACCTATCAGAATGGCCATCATCAAAAACTCTACAAATAATAAATGCTGGAGATGGTGTGGAGAAAAAGAAACCCTTCTACACTGTTGGTGGGAATGTAAATTGGTGCAGCTACTATGGAAAACAATATGGAGGTTCCTTAAAAAATTAAAAATAGAGCTATCATATGATCTGGCAATTCCACTCCTGGGAATATATCTGGAAAAGATGAAAGCTCTAATTTGAAAACATACATGCACCCTAATATTCATAGCAGCACTATTACAATAGCCAAGGCATGGAAACAACTTGAGTATCTATCAACAGATGATTGGTTTAAGAGGATGTGTGAGATATATATATATATAGATATAGATATAGATATAGATATAGATATAGATATAGATATAGATATATATATAGAGAGAGAGAGAGCTGTATAGATATGTATATATCTATAGATATATATACACACATATAAGAAATATTATTCAGCCATAAAATAGAACGAAATTCTACCTTTTGCAACAATATGGATGTAGCTAGAGAGTGCTATGATTACTGAAATAAGTCAGACAAACATGTACCACAATGTCCACTGCAGCACTATTTACAATAGCCAGGACATGGAGCCAACCTAAATGTCCATCGACAGATGAATGGATAAAGAAGATGTGGCACATATATACAATGGAATATTACTCAGCCATAAATAGTAACGAAATTGAGTTATTTGTAGTGAGGTGGATGGACCTAGAGACTGTCATACAGAGTGAAGTAAGTCAGAAAGAGAAAAACAAATACCGTATTCTAACACATATGTATGGAATAAAAAAAAATGGTACTGATGAACCTAGTTGCAGGGCAGGAATAAAGATGTAGACATAGAAAATGGACTTGAGGACATGGGGTGGGAAGGGGAAGCTGGGGCGAAGTTAGTAGAATCGACATATATACACTACTGAATGTAAAATAGTTAGCTAGTGGGAAGCAGCAGCATAGAACAGGGAGATCAGCTCGGTGCTTTGAGATGACCTAGAGGGGTGAGATAGGGAAAATGGGAGGGAGGCTCAAGATGGAGAGGACATGGGGACATATGTATGCATATAGCTGATTCACTTTGTTGTACAACAGAAACAAACACAGTATTGTGAAGCAATTATACTCCAATAAAGATCTATTTTAAAAAAAAGACAGGGCTTCCCTGGTGGCACAGTGGTTGAGAGTCCGCCTGCTGATGCAGGAGACACGGGTTCGTGCCCTGGTCCGGGAAGATCCCACATGCTGCGTGCGGAGCAGCTGGGCCCGTGAGCCACGGCCGCTGAGCCTGCGCGTCTGGAGCCTGTGCTCCGCAACAGGAGAGGCCACAACAGTGAGAGGCCCGCGTACCGCAAAAAAAAAAAAAAAAAAAAAAAAAAAAAGACAAATACCATATGTTATAAGTAGAATCTAAAAAATTAAACAAATCAATATATACAACAAAACAGAAAAAGACTCACAGGTATAGAGAACAAGCTAGTGGTTACCAATGACGAGAGGGAAGGGAGGAGGGGCAATATAAATTTATGGGATTAAGAGATACAAACTACTGGGGAGCTGTACCCAGGACGGGGTAGGGTAGAGCTGTGATGCTTCTCAGGGCGTAGCTTTCGTCCTGGGGGAAGGGTCCGTGGAATTTGAGGGGAGGTGGAGGAGGTGGAGGAGATGGCGGCCTCGGCGCGGGAAGACGGCGCCCGTAGGCAAGCGCAAGGGCGGCGGGGCTGCGTGCACTATGACAGAGGATGTCTCCTAAAGGCACCATGCTGTGACAAGTTTTATTCTTGCCAGTTGTGTCATGATAACAATGAAGATCATCTGCTAGATCACTTTAAAGTAAAGGAAGTGCAGTGCATAAACTGTGAAAAAATCCAACGTGCACAACAGACTTGTGAAGAATGTAGCACATTGTTTGGAGAACATTATTTTAGTATGTGCCATCTGTTTGACAAAGGTAAGAAACAGTATCACTGTGAAAACTGTGGAATTTGTAGGATTGGTCCAAAGGAAGATTTTTTTCACTGTCTGAAATGTAACTTATGCCTCACAATAAATCTCCAAGGAAAGCACAAGTGTATTGAAAAGGTTTCCCGGCAGAATTGTCCAATATGTTTGCAGGACATTCACACATCTGTATTGTTGCTCATGTCTTGCCATGTGGACATCTTTTACACAGAACGTGTTATGAAGAAATGTTGAAAGAAGGCTACAGATGTCCATTATATATGCACTCTGCTTTAGATATGACTAGGTACTGGAGACAGCTGGATGATGAGGTAGCACAGACTCCTATGCCATCAGAATATCAGAACATGACTGTGGATATTCTCTGCAATGATTGCAATGGAAAATCTACAGTCCAGTTCCATATATTAGGCATGAAATGTAATTATTGTGAGTCCTACAATACTGCTCAGTCTGGAGGATGTAGAATTTCAGTAGATCAGCAATGACTAGCCTATACTGCACTGGACAACTCAGCATTTTCTGATATAGATAAAGGCTATCTTTTTATCATGATGCATCAGAATCTGTGCATTAGAGTTGATGTGTTTTGCATTAGTGTCACAGGGTAAAATCATATTACAGGATTTAGGGACTCAGGGTCTCTTTATAGAATTATCACAGCTCTACATTGAATGAAAGCCACCATGCTTGTGTTTTGATTGGAAATTCCTTTGGTGTCAGTTGTTTGGAAGTTAATGTTTGCCACTGAAATTCACATCCATAGATGTATTATACTTACAAGGAACTTTGTTTTAAGTGACGCTATGCACACAGAATTCATTTCTAGTTCTTGATAGAACTGTACTTAATTCTCAGTATTATTCTTGACTTTTTAAGGGGTGTGCTATGAGAATATGTTCTATCTTACTGTTAAAACCTAACCACATATACTTTAGAACTTTCTAAGAAAGTCCTTTGGATCCTGTAAATGTGAATTTTGATGTAATAACTGCTAATAAAACTATATTGAAACAGTAAAAAAAAATTAAAAAATTTAAAAAAAGAGATACAAACTCTATGTAAAAAATAGATAAGCAGCAAGGATATATTGTATAGCCCAGGGAAATATAGTCATTGTTTTATAATAAAGTTAAATAGAGTATAATCTTTAAAAATATTGAATCACTATGGTGTACACCTAAAACTAATATAATATTGTAAATCAACTACTATTCAATAAAAATGAATTAAAAAATATTTTAAAAGACAGCCATAACTTATTATCATATACCTTATATTAGACCAGGTCCAGTACAATGCAAAAAATTTGAAGCAATATTTAACACTTTTTAACTCCTCTGGCTCCTTTTCCTCTATTTTTATGTATTTTACATCCAGATATATTATAAACACCACAGTGATTTGTTAACACTGTAGCTTTAACCAGTTGGTAGTCTTTCATATTTACCCTTTTTGCATTTCCTTTTTATTTCTTATACCTCCATTATTCTACCCGAGATCATTTTCCTTCACCCTATTGAGCATGTTTGGGAGAACTAAAACAATTACAAGAATTGTTAGTTGTGGTCACTTCTGGAGAGCTAGATTTTCACTTTTTACTTTATATCTTTCTATGAAAGAGTGGCATTACAGATAGTTGTGTTATTTTCTAATACTTTTAAGTAAAATTAAGAACCCCAAAGCCTAAAATATATAAATTTGAATATATTTGCATTATCAGTATTATAATAAATATTAGTGTAATTTCTATTAACATTATAAACCTTTTCTCTACATAATTATATAGGTGGCAACATATTCATATAGAAGATAAATGTTAAAAAGAAATGAGGAATAACTGAGTTGGCCAATAGGAAGACATACCTCAATGTGTGTTCATCATTACAATTACAAAAATAAAAATATGTAAAATATCCATAGTTGAGCACAGTTGAAGGAGATAGTTCCATATATCACGTTTTTATGGGCATTAGACAGAAAACATAGTACTAGGATTCTCTGTCAGGCTCTGTATACTTAATAGTCTTCTGGGAACTGCTTCAGACTGTATGATTATAGAACTGTCAACATCATTCTCCTGAGGATGTGTCATAACTCTACTGTAGAACAATTTCCTTTTATTCTTCCTTGTCTAGGATGAAGCATTTGATTCCTAAGGAAACCAAGGTTCTTTGCCAAGGCCCAGTTTACTCAACAATTAGAAGTCAAAACTGAATAAATTTTATTTTGATCTTGAACGCCTGCATTTGATAGACTTTCCACCTGGATGTCTCTCAAGTAACTTGACCTTAAGGGACTGAAGGTGAATTCATTATCTTCTCCACCTTACCACATTTTCATCTTGTCTTGAACTTTCTATGCTAAGGAAGAGCATTACTATTCACTAATTTTCTAAGCCAGAAACCCTGGAGCCATCTTAGCCCTGATGCTTACTCTAATGGATCAAGTGCTATTTATCCATCTTCATAAATATCCCTTGTAAATATACTCTTGTTTTTACCATGTTATTGTGACACTGAGCATCACTTTGAAGGGAAAAAAATCCCATAGACTTATTTATTGGCTCTGCTACAATAAATACAGGAGTTCTACCTCTTCTAATCCATTCTCTAATTTTAAATATTTTTTTAAATTCCTAATTGACCTCACTTTTCAAATCTCCAGAGGGGTCATTTCAAATTTTCACTAGATTTTTTTTTAATTATTTAACATCTTTATTGGAATATAATTGCTTTACAATGGTGTGTTAGTTTCTGCTCTATAACAAAGTGAAACAGGTATACATATACATATGTCCCCATATCTCTTCCCTCTTGCATCTCCCTCCCTCCCTCCCACCCTTCCTATCCCACCCCTCTACGTGGTCACAAAGCACTGAGCTGATCTCCCTGTACTATGCAGCTGTTTCCCACTAGCTATCTATTTTACGTTTGGTAGTGTATATATGTCCATGCCACTCTCTCACTTTGTCACAGCTTACCCTTCCCCCTCCCCATATCCTCAAGTCCATTCTCTAATAGGTCTATGTCTTTATTCCCATCTTACCCCTAGGTTCTTCATGACATTTTTTTTTTCTTAGATTCCATATATATGTGTTAGCATACAGTATTTGTTTTTCTCTTTTTGGCTTACTTCACTCTGTATTACAGACTCTAGGTCCATCCACCTCACTACAAACACTCAATTTCGTTTCTTTTCATGGCTTAGTAATATTCCATTGTATATATGTGACACATCTTCCTTATCCAGAACAAGACTGAAAATCAGTAGTTCCTTTGGAGAAAATACAGCATGCCAAATAAATGCTATGTTTGCTTAATTAAATTAAGCAATTAGAACTTATTATATTAGAAAACTAAAAAACAGCTTAAGTACTAATGTTTGAGATTAATAAATTTTAATATAAAAGTATAGGGTGCTTTAAAAAGCAATAATTCCTGTTAAAGTATTTTTTAAAAAGTCATTGAGAGTATGAAATTACTCTTGCTTCTGATTTCATGCTGAACTCATCATGAAAATAAGGCTTAGTCAACGATTTTGAACAGAAAGGCTTAGAACTTACAAAAAGATTGCAAATCCATTTTGACTTTAAGCTATGAAATGGAGCAATTTTCTTAACCAGTGAGTAAAGTCTAAATGATGGTGCCCTCTTCAGGTTAAAGTATTGACTATAACATGTCACCATCTGCCTCTATAATTATAGCTTTAACATTGACATTGAAGATATTTTTGATACTCTACAGATATGACATATAACAGTGGCACTATGTCTCACTGTTTCTTAATACAATGATTCTGACATTTGGCATGAATTACAGACATAAAACTAGAGGCCTGGAGGCTTAAACCTGGAGTTGTAAGCACTTAAAAGTTTTACACTGGTAAGACATTTTGCTTGTAACTGGCTGCAGAATTGAGTTTGAGGATTTTAGAAGAACAGGATATGATTCAGTTAAAACTAGAAATTCTATCTATGAGAGCTTTGTATTGGTATGGAATTTGAAATCTATACAAATGAGAAACAGGTATACAAAACATCTTTTCACATCCACTTTTGAATGGGAAGAAATTTGACAATTATAATATTATTTTAATTTTAGAGATTTGATAATTCTGTAAGGTTAAGGTTTAGAAATATAGGCTGCAAATTTTAGGTAAACTCTCTAATCTTTAGGGTGAAATTTTCATTTGCCATTTTATATCCATTTTAAGGCATTTTCCAGTTTTGACTTTTCATTTTCAAAAGTCTCTGTAAGCAACTCTCAAGGGAGTGATGTTAAGTGAGATTATGCTAGGTATTTCAGTGGGGGTGGGGTGGACAACTTAAAACACATGTGCCTTCATAAACTTCCCTCCAAAATCTTACTCTTTCTATTAAGGAGGTTCTAGTTCACGGGTTACATTTAGAGGACTCCACCTGCATCTCTAATGTATGTTTCCAGTGAAAACATGGTTAGCCTTGGATACTTCCTTTTGAGGATTATCTGAAAAATTTCTTGAATGCCCATTAATAGGTCTCAGAGAAGGGATCTCTCCTTTCTACCTGCACTTTCTCCATCCGAGGTAGGACACTGTTCACTGTGCCCTCCTCTCTTTCCAGTTTTACTGCTGTACTCCTGCTACACCAAAGCTTTTCTCTCAGAGACTCTCCTGGTCCAATGCCTCTCTTCCCACATGCATGTCATTTAGGAAGTCATAGACAAAATAATCGTCCCCTAAGTTGTGTATATAGTAGGAATTTTATGGTATGTAGCGTTTTTAACTTGCTTCTTTCACTTATCAATATGTATTTAAGGTTTCTCCATGTCTTTAACTGTCTTGATAGCTCATATCTTTTTATTGATGAATAATACTCCATTGTATGGATGCACCACATTTGTTTATCCATTCATCTATTGAAGGACACCTTGGTTGCTTCCAAATTTTGGCAATTACAAGTACAGCTACTATAAACATTCATGTGCATATTTTTGTATAGGCCTAATTTTTAAATTCATTTGATTAAATACTTAGGAGAATGATTGCTGGATTGCACAGTAAGACTATTTTCAGCTTTGTAATAAACTGGCAAACTGTCCTCCAAAGCGGTTGTATTATTTTGTATTACCACCTGCATAAATGAGAGTTCCTATTGCTCCATATCCATGCCCCCATTTGGCATTATAAGTAGTTTTGATTTTAGCCATTCTAATAGGTGTGTAATGATACCTCATTGTTTAATTTGCAATTTCCTAATAACATATAATATTGAGCATGTTTTCATATGCTTATTTGCCATATATCTGTATATCTTCTTTGGTGAGGTATCTGTTCAGATCTTCTGCCCTATTTTTAACTGGCTTGGTCATTTTCTTATCATTGAGTTCTAAGAATTCTTTGTATATTTTAGATACAAGTCCTTTATCAGATTTATATCTTGCAAATTTTTTTTTTCAGTCCATGGCCTATCTTTTCATTGTTGTAAAAGGTTCCTTTGAAGAGCAGACATTTTTAATTTTAATGAAGTCCAACATATCAATTTTTTTCATGGATTATGCTTTGGGTCTATGTCTAAAAACTCATTGTCAAACTCCAATTACCTATATTTTCTTCTATATTATCTTCTAGAAGTTTTATAATTTTATAGTTTACATTTGGTTCTATAATTCATTGAATTCATTTTTATGAATGGTATAATGTCAGTTCTAGACATTTTTCAGTTATACGAGTGTCCAGTTTTTTAGGACCATTTTTTCCATTGGATTGCTTTTGCTCTTTTGTCAACTATTAGTTGACAATATTTGTGTGGCTCTATTTCTTATTTATTTATTTTTTGTTGCATTATAATAGTTCTTTTTATATTCTAAATACAAGTTCTTTAACAAATATTATTTGCAACTATTTTCTTCTAATCTGTAGGTTTCATTTCATTTTATTGCTGCAGTGTCTTTTGAAGCACAAAAGTATTCAATTTTGATGAAGTTCAACTTAGCTTTTTAAAATCTTTTAAAAAATATCTTTTGTTTTTGGCATCATATCTAAAAAAATCATTTGCCTTTCTTAAGCTCATAAAGATTTATTTATGTTTTCTTCTAAGAGTTTTATAGTTTTAGCTTGTAAATCAAAATCTATGATCCATTTTGAAGCAATTTTTATGTAGGTGTGTAGTAGGAGTCCAATTTAAGTTGGAGAGCTTATACTATTTTATTTGAAGACATACTGTAATGATACAGAATTAAACAGCATCTCTTATCAGCATAAGCCTAGACATAAAAATCAATATAACAACAGAATCTAAGAAAAGACACACATGTGAATGATCAATTAATTTAACAAATGTGCCATGATAATTTGGGAAGACTGTGTTTGCCATATATTTTGTTAGAACAGCTGAGTATGTCTATAGAAAAAGGAATGAACTTCAGTCACTACCAAATAAAATATGTAAAATAAACCTAGAATGGATCACAGACCTAAATAAAAACCCCAAAACTATGAAATTCTAGAGGAAAACATAGTTTTACAATGAAATCATGGTCACCATGAAGTGGGTGTAAGCAAAGTTTTCTTAGGAACAAAAAAAAAAAAAAAAAAGCAAACACTCAAAAGAAGGAAAAAGAGCAATAAACTGGACTTCATTAAAAAATCCTCTTCAAAAAGCAACACTGATGGGCTTCCCTGGTGGCGCAGTGGTTGAGAGTCTGCCTGCCGATGCAGGGGATATGGGTTCATGCCCCGGTCCAGGAAGATCCCACATGCCACGGAGCGGCTGGGCCCGTGAGCCATGGCCACTGAGCCTGCGCGTCCGGAGCCTGTGCTCCACAATGGGAGAGGCCACAACAGAGAGAGGCCCACATACCCCCCCAAAAAAAAAAAAAAAAAAAGCAACACTGAAAAATGAAAAAGCAAGCCAAATAATGGCAGAATATAAGTACACTACCTAACAATGTAAAGAGCTTATTATCAAAACATATAAAAACCTCTCATAATAGAATAATTAGAAGTCAAAAATGCGCCAAAAAGAATGTTTAAGACGTTTAGTCATCAGGAAAATACAAAATAAAACACCATAATATATATTACTACACACCCACTTGAAAAGCTAACATTAAAATGGACTTGAGGATATGGGGAGGGGGAAGGGTAAGCTGTGACAAAGCGAGAGAGAGGCATGGACATATATACACTACCAAACGTAAGGTAGATAGCTAGTGGGAAGAAGCCGCATAGCACAGGGAGATCAGCTCGGTGCTTTGTGACCACCTGGAGGGGTGGGATAGGGAGGGTGGGAGGGAGGGAGACGCAAGAGGGAAGAGATATGGGAACATATGTATATGTATAACTGATTCACTTTGTTATAAAGCAGAAACTAACACACCATTGTAAAGCAATTATACTCCAGTAAAGATGTAAAAAAAAATACAAAATAAATTAAAGAAAATAAAAAAAATAAATAAACAGCAAAAAAGAGTGACAATACCAAGGGTTGGTGAAGACATGGAGCAAATGGAAATCTCATACATTTCTGATAGAAATGCAAAATAGTATGGTCATTCTGAAAACTAGTTTTCCAATGCCTTATAACATTAAAATACACTTATCATACAATCATACTTCCAGTTATTTTACCAAGAGAAATAAAAACATATGACTGCACAATAACTTGTATGTGTTCATATAAATTTGTTCATAAGAGCCAAACTATTCATCAACAGGTAGATGAATGAACCAATTGTGGTAGATTTATTCAATGGAATACAACTTAAGATTAAAAAAGAATACACTACTGATACATATAACCAAATGGATGAATCTCAGAAACTATTATGCAGACTGAATGATGACAATAACGATAAAGTGCATATGCTATTATTCTATATATATGAAGTTCTAAAATACTCAAAAAAGTCTATAGTGATGGAAGTAAGATCAGCAGTTGCTCGATTGAGGAATGAGGTTGTGTTTACAAGGTTGCATGTTATTTGTCAAAATTCAGCTCTATCCACACATTTTACTTGAT
The DNA here is from genome assembly GCF_949774975.1 of Lagenorhynchus albirostris. NCBI lineage: Eukaryota > Metazoa > Chordata > Mammalia > Artiodactyla > Delphinidae > Lagenorhynchus > Lagenorhynchus albirostris. The sequence continues at coordinate 51,662,306 of NC_083095.1, forward strand.
TGTGTTTTACTGTAAGTAAATTATACCCAAATAAAGTGGATTTAGAAAGTAATACAGGGACTTCCCTGGTGGCACAGTGGTTAAGAATCCGCCTGCCAATGCAGGGAACACAGATTCCATCCCTGGTTGGGAAGATTCCACATGCCACTGAGCAACTAAGCCTGTGCGCCACAACTACTGAGCCTGTGCTCTAGAGCCTGTGAGCCACAACTACTGAGCCCACGTGCTACAACTGCTGAAGCCCGTGTGTCTAGAGCCCATGCTCCACAACAAGAGAAGCCACCACAGTGAGAAGCCAACGCACCGCAACGAACAGTAGCCCCGCTCACCGCAACTAGAGGAAGCCTGCGTGTAGCAAGAGACCCAATGCAGCCAAAAGTAAAAAAATAAATAAATTTATTTTTAAAAAAAAGAAAGTAACACATTCCAAAACAAAATACAGTCAAATAGAACAAAGTCGAAAGCTAATAAAAAAAGAACCTAGGGGTAAAGCAGGAATAAAGACGCAGACCTCCTAGAGAACGGACTTGAGGTTATGGGGAGGGAGAAGGGTGAGCTGTGACAGAGCGAGAGAGAGTCATGGGCATATACACACTAACAAACCTAGTAAGGTAGATAGCTAGTGGGAAGCAGCCGCATGGCACAGGGATATTGGCTCGGTGCTTTGTGACAGCCTGGAGAGGTGGGATAGGGAGGGTGGGAGGGAGGGAGACGCAAGAGGGAAGACATATGGGAACATATGTTTATGTATGACTGATTCACTTTGTTATAAAGCAGAAACTAACACACCACTGTAAAGCAATTATACCCCAATAAAGATGTTAAAAAAAAAAAAAAGTAGGTCGTTCTTCAGCTTACATTGTAAACAGTTTAGGGTGTTATTTTTCCAGAAATATTATCTGCATGTGTATAAACTCATAAGTGCAAAATTGAGGGGTTTTTTTACTAGCAAAGGAGTATTTTTATGCATAAAAGCACGTATAGATGTTTCTTTTTATACCAAATTTAATAAAATAATAAATTTTAAAAATCCTGTTTCTTCCACCGTATGAAAATAGAGGCCAATGATAATGTCGTACTAAATTTGGTTTCCTCTCTACCTCTGTTCCTTAGTTCCAATACTTTGAATATAATAGCAGGTCAATACATAATCATTAAGTTAATAGAGCATATCTGGGTCTCTTCAACCTCACTACCAACAGGATTGGGGAATATATTTTGGAAAAGGAGCATGTGAAACGTAATAATCAGAGCTTGAGAGAGAGGTGTGTTTTAAATTTGTGTAGCAAATCAGAATTTAAAAGCACACTTTGCTCTACCAAAATTTTTATAACCTAGCCACTTGATTTATAAGGATTCTTTTCCTTTTAAAAATCAGTAAGCAAAGTGAAGTACCATAATTCTTCCTGCAGATTTATGTCATGCTGAAAAGTTGATCTATTCTTGGAAGATTAAACATAAACAATTTGGATAAATCATTAGTAATGAACAGATTTCACCTTGCTCTCACCCAAAATGATTTTTCAGCACTAAACCTCCTTGTTATATTCATATACATATTTAAACTGATGGAAGGATTTAATGGTGAATATACATTGAAGAATAAAATTAGTTGTCTATTCAAAGGAAAAAGTTTTGAAATGAATGAAAGAGCAAATCATTCACATTTTATGAACGTGAGGAGTCTGAGCCATTTTAGCTAAGGATTTGTTAGATTGTGAGAGTACACTCTTTTATGTGTCTCTAAAGTTTCCTTCTTATTTTCCTTGTGTATTCATGTTTTTTTAACAACCAGTCATGCACATTCTGTAGGAGTAATATAAATTCATAATTTAAAATAACATTTATCTAGAACTGGCAAAGTAAATAAAATCTGATTAGATATCTAATAAACCTCATAAAAGCTCAACTATTTTTTTTTTCTCTGTGATTTTATCAGGCAAAAACTAACAAAACTTCATATGATTCCTTTTTAAAAATTTTTTTTGGTGATTTCATAGGGGATAATTCAAGATCTGGATTCATGAAGTAATTTTCTAGGGTCACAAAATGGATTATTAATAGAGCCAGAAGTAGGTAAGTATTCTAGTCTATCAAAATTATCTAAATTACATAACAGCTTGCTTCTAATATTGTTTTGTCTCTTTTAGCATTAATCTACAGTTGGGATTTTGAAAGCATCAAGACATTAAATAATATTGCCTTATAGAAAAAGCAAGTTCACTTTATATGAAAAGTATCTAAATTAAGCAGTCACTGTTGGACATCTTCAATCATTATTTTAGGGCATGTTATTGGTTGTACTTTGAAACAACCTGAATTTACTGTGTTTAGGACAGAAGCAGACACCAACTGCTAAAAGAACAAAGAATGGCTACACAACTAGAATGGGACTTATCAGGGGACACTTGGAAATTGTGGAGAAAAAGTAGGCTATGTAGAACATAGTGTGAAGAATTAATCATAGAGGAGAACACTAGAATAGAGTTCAGCCCTCCAACAGAACCAAGACACAGCCCATATATCTCAATATGAAACTCAGTGGGTACAACATCCAATGCTCTGTGTTCCATATTCACCCAGATGTTTCTTTTTTGCATCAAAGAATTGAGAAATAAAATGGAAATTGTATTTTTATCTAAAATGCGTTCATCAATAACATGTTCAGAATGATTGAACTATTTTACAGAATGAAATTAAATTAAGGACATTTTTTACATCCAATTTTGAGTAAAATTTCCTTTTAATTGAATCTGCAATAGATTCTATATTCATTTGCTAATTAATGGTAAAGTTCAAGTTCCCATATTGCTCTGTCACAGTTTATTAACATACATGGGGATCACTAAGCACACTCAATCACAATTACAGTATTCTTGTATTTAAATATTTTAATGTTTTATCACATACAAGTACTCCTTTCTGAATATGGCAGAAAGAGTTACTTAACTAAAAATTCTAAAAAAAATTGAGCTTTACAACTAATGACACATTTACCATCTAAAATAATCCGTTATAAGATTAGGGTCAACCAATAAAAAATAGTGATGACTGAACAATGTCTTCTCAAAATGATTGCCACTCTTGCTTCATGCTATAATTCAGAGAAAAATATGTTAATTTATTGAATGTAGGGCTTTTATCCCTGAAATAATAGCACAAAGACAACTAGCCCTGTTATTTTCAACAATGACTATTTTATCATTGAAAATTATTGGAAATAGACTTTTGACTCTTCTTAGAAATGAGCCCCACACTAGAACACATAAGTTAATGATTCTCAAGCAATAAGACCTGAGGTTGCTGTACTGCTGCCGTGGTCCTTTGCTGGCTTAACATCTAATGGTCTCCTGCTATCTGTTGTTTACACCTTGAAGAAATAGGATTATTTATCCCAGCCTTGTAAATAAGTACACAACAATTTATCAGGACAAAACTGTTTTGTCAGCCTGTCTTATCTTATAGTTTTGCCAGTTAATGAACAATAACTTATTTTACCTCAGTAGCCTAACATAAATCACTGCTTGTTTTCAACAGATGTCAGAAGCACTACTGTCAAAGTTGATAGCAGTATAGTCTAAGCAAGTTAGAATAATATTAGCACTTATTTGCTGTTTTTTTTAATGTTACAGGCATTATATCTATAAATTTCTGTGTCATTTTGAACAATATAATACAAAATAACTTTCACCTGCAGTTAAATCTAACATATTGATCCCATACATTTTTTCCCTCCTGCTTCTCAAAACCCCATACCCCCCCACAAAAAATGGTAATACAAAATAAAGAAAGGGTTTAAACCAATAAGAGACCTGCAAAAGGAGAAATAATAGCATTCTGGAAATTACAAAGAGGATGGAAAATTTACAATAGCTTAGCAAACCACAGAAAGATAAATTAAAACCGCTCTGGGGAATTGGGGTGTGGTGGAAATGCAGCAAAAACCAGGCTTATTCTGGAAATTTATATCAAGAAAGATTCTAATACCTACTTCTGAAGGCTGAGTACAGAGGTCACAAGACGAGGACAGTTTGAACAGTGTTAGACTCCTACTATAGGTGTTAGACCCCTGTATTCCTTTTTTCATAATGACTGATTACTTTCTAGGGATGTGGAACCATATCACTTCTGATTTGAGCAACCATTAGGGCTGAAGGTGGAGGTGAATTGAAAGACTAAAATGAGTGGAGTTACATACTTATCTTCAGGATAAACATCAAAACTCTCACATCCTAGATTTTTCATTATATCCTTATTTTTTTAACAGTTACTTTGACTTGGGTATTTTCTTACTTGCAGCCAAACCATACTGACTGATATAGAAAGTTTATCAGCCATTCCAAGTTCGAGTTAGTGCTTGAAAATCTGCCTCAGCATAGTTAAATAAAGTACTCTGTCCCCATAGAGAGTGATAAATTTGATAAAAGTGCCAAGTCTTAATTTAAGTCACACTGCTATTCCACCAAAGTGTATTCTTAGACTTAGGAGTGAGAAGTAGCAAAAGTGTTTCTCCATGACCTTGTTGTCAAGTCTATCTGCTACTGATAACTCGGAATGTCTGAGTCTGGATATGTTAATGATCCTGGGTTCTTTGGAAAAGTGGAACATTTCTGCCTTTGGCCATTTCTCAATTTCTTGTAGATATCTAAATAAGTGCAATCAAATTGTATAATGAAATGCTAATACTAGTTATTTGTGTAAACAGTAACTGCCCTTTCTGTCCATTTATTTGTGTAACAAATATAAATAGACATTTCTGTAAGCATTACATTCTACTTTTATCCTCTACCTTAGGTGATTATGACACTCATTATTTTTGTGTATGTTCATACCATGTAATTTGCTCCAATCCTTAAAAAATTAAAGAATTTTTCTTTCATGACATTATTCTTGTGATTTGCAGCAGTTATTTTCAAACTGCATCCAGTCCTAGAGTTCTGCAGAGATAGGCAAAGGGCTTTCTTGGGGCTGGTGTGTGTATGTGTACATGTCTATGTATGATTGTAAGCAGATAGGATAAGGAGTCCCAGGAGAAAGAGACCCAGGAATGGCTTTCTTGACATAAGAGAAGCCATTTTTGGCCTAAGCCATTTTGTGATCTAAGCCTGGCCACAATGCTTGCCCTTGAACAATTCTCAGTAATCAATGATCTTAAGGGAACAAAAGAATGTAGGAACAACGGACTGTTATCAGGCAAGAGAAGTAACAATAGCAAAGATAATACATCAGCTGTAAAGTCTCCAAGTTCTCTTTCAATGGTAAAGATTAGCCTGAAGCACTCAACCACCAGACCAACTGGAACCTAAGGGGTGATGATATTGACTTTCCTGACCCTCCTGATTTCAATCAGCTAAAGCTTGGACTCTGTAGACCACCTAAGCCCCTTCATGAATATGCATACACTGCCCAAATCCCTTCATGAATATGCATGTACCCTTAACTTAAAATTTCCCCAATTTTGCTGTTCAGGGAGACTCTGCTTTGGGAAAGATCCCTGGTGTTCTCCTTACTTGCTGCAAGTAATAAATCCTTCCTTCTCTAATCTTTGGCTTGGTTGTGTCTTTTGGCTTGACACCCACCAAAAGGCGAACCCAGTTTCCGGGTAACATGATTGTATATGCATGTATGAAGGAGTGTGTATGTACATGTATGAATGAGTACATCTGTGAATGTGTACGCATTCGTGTATGTTTTTGTGTGTGTACCTAGGAAGTTATTCAAAGGAGTGTAGCTTCAGGATCCATCTCTTGCTTTACTCAGGGGAACTGTAATTACATTTCTTTTGATTTTTAAGCTTCTTATAAGTTTATATTTAGGAAAACAATGTTAAAGAAAGATTAAAATGTAAAAGGAGCTCAACAAACAGCTAAAAAATCTTTTCTAAAATAATTAGGGACATATGCACTTTAAATCCACATATAATCTCACAATTTAATTTGGCAAATATAGTCACCATTCTACCCTCCTAAACATTTTTTCCCAAGTGAGATAGCGCTCCACAAATAGCCATGTTTTCATTCAGATTTCTTTCTCTTTTATTTTTTCTTTTCCCTGGATCACCCTTTGGAAGAATTATAAGAAGCAGAAAAATTGGCAAAATCCAAGGATCATAAAGAAAAAATAAATGGAACAGGGCTAGATAATCCATAAATTGCACAATAAGCTTTAGAATAATGGAATTGATTCTAATTCAGAAATGGTTTGGCCTAAAATATTCTTCTCTATCTGTAGTCTGCGTATTTGCATATGCTTTCATAGAAATCAAGGCCAAATCACTTGGCAGAAATATCCTTACTATATTTGTCATTTTTCTAGTGACTTTAAAGCTTTTTCTGAATTCATAGAATTTTTAAATAATTTATGAATTTCTTGGAGATTCCTGGAGAGTAGGGAACACTAGTGGAAACACAACTATGTGTATAGAAATATTGATGACTATAGGAAATATAAAATTTGAATTTAAGGTTTTAGACATATGGCAACATGAAAAAATTAAACTGCCTTAATTTTTCCTATTTTCAGAAGTTAAATTTAAAAAAGAGAATGTGACACTCTCATAAGTAATACGCACATTGTATTGTACTTTCAATTTTTGATTGTCAGCACTCCATACTGTAAGGTCTCAAACTTGGCATTAGTATTACCTTCCAGCCTTGCAATGACTCTTCTTCCCTTCAAAGTGCAGGGTCCTACTTTCTCTACTAGAAAATCTAAGTTGGTCTCTTTTATAATGACTCATAGACTGCTGCAACGCATTGCCTGGCATTTATAAGATGAAATTCAAGGTATTTATTCAGTTGGAATTTGGATGTGTCATACACACATGGAGCTCCAACTTGTGTAAACTGGTAAAAACTTGTACGGATGCCTTCTCTAATGGCATTGATGTTCCTCAGGGCTCAGTCACAGGTCATCTTCTATTCTCTTGTTATATGTTTTTATAGATGATTAAATCCATTTTCCATAGCTTTTAAAAAGTTCTGTAACTTGACAATTCCCTAATTATTATCACCAGGCCAGACATCTCCTCTAAACCCCAGATTTATATATACACTTGCTTTTTGACATTTTCACTTGAATGTCACATTGGCATCTCAATTTTTTTATGTCCCCAAACTGAACTCTTGTTATCCAATAACTGAATTTTTTTTTCAGTGTTACTTATTATAGAATATGATATGGCTTAAAAAACAAACTTTTTTTTCTCCTTCTCACAGTCATGGAGGTTGGGAGGCCAAGGTCAGGGCACCAGGGCATTTTTGTCTGGTGAGAGTTCTCTTCCTGGTTTGCAGATGGACATTTTCTCCTTATATGCTTACATGGCAGAAAGGAGAGAAGAAGCAAGCTCTCTCTCATATCTCTTCTTATAAGCGTGCTAAGCCTATCATGAGGCTCCACCCTCCTGACCAAATGACCTCCCAAAGGCCCCATTTCCAAATACCATCCAAATGGCGTTTATGATTTCAACACATTAATTTGGGGGCGGGCGGTACACAAACATGTAGCCCATAACATAAACTCACATTCTGTCAATTTACAATTTCTCGTGATGTCTTCTTACACCACCTTCCTCTAAGTCAACATCACCTCTCATTAGATTAACAGCAATTATAATTCTGAACTGAGAAATGCCTTGATAAAATTTCTTAATGCTTCTAACTGCTCCTAAAGTGAAATTCAAAGTTATTAATAAGGTATTCAAAGCCCTACATAATCGACACTAACATCTATCTCCAGTCACTGTCCTCTTCCTATTGTATTTCTGCCACACAGAACTGCATTTTTCTCTGCTTCTTCAACATACATGTTCCTTCCTTTCCACTCTCAGAAACTTCCTTTGTGCTATGCTGTTTTGTCCTCCCAATTCCCTGCTTCCTTCTCCACATCTAACCACACCTTATTCTGCCTGACTTAGTCCTACTTATGAAGCAAGTTTCCACCTAAGTATCATTTCTTTAGGAAAGCTTCATCTTTTATAACACTTAACAGCCCCTTGATTGTATTATGTCTCCTTATATTATTTTGTGAAACACTATACTTTTCTTTATATTACTGATAAAATAATGATACACATTTTGTGGGGTTTACAGAGTCAGCTTTTAAGAGGAGACTTATGCTTTGAAATCCCTTCAAAAGGTATGACATTGGAGGTAAATATTTCATGTCTTAATAAGCCCAAGCAAACCAAGATTCCTTCAAGATTGGAACAGACTACTGTTTCTTCTAATACACCTTCTATGAAGAAATTGTCTTGTATTTCAGTGCCATGTAAATGAAAATATGTATTTTTAGGCACTAGAATTGCACTCTACATGACAAAATGCCATGCTACTAAAGGCCTTCAGAAAATGAAACTAAGGCAAGATCAGTTTCACACATCCCACCTCAGCTTCAATCTAGACTTTCTACTCCCTGCATTCAAGAGAGTATGTAATTGCTTGAACTATTTAAATGTATGCAAAGGATTCAACTCTATTTACAAACATTATGAAATTACTTTCTACTGTATTTTCCATACTTCTCTCCCTCATAGATGGTAAACTCAGTGAGGGCAGGTACCATGCCTCCACTTTCAAAACTGTATTCCTAGTGCCCAATACAGTGGCTGATAAATATTTCTCATTTAACAGTACCTGTCAAAATAGTGAATAAAAGTATGTTTTTGTTTGAATGACTTTCTATCCTGGTTCCCATATACTGTTATGGTATAACTAGGGTATGACATATCTGAGTGATTGTCAGGGATTTTGGTATCAGGGATCTCCTGAAGATAGAATAGGCTATGAGGTCCTGAAGAATAATTGACCAAGAGTAAAATTTTAGACATAGATTTGGATTAAGGAAGTCTTCTTGACTCCTCTCAAAATAGTTCAAGCATTGGTTCATATTGATGAATGTTTACTTATAGGGCAGATATGCCATGAACAAGTGGAGAGGAGAAATGTCATCTTATTCATACTTTTTCATCTAGAGCAGTGGTCTTCAACAGGAGTGATTTTCTCCTTAAGGGGACATTTGGCAATGTCAGGAGGCATTTTTAATCACCACACCTGAGCGGGGGGCTGTTAATGGCATCTAATGGGTGCAGTTTACTTGCCACTGCATGACTATCATAAACACAGGCAAGAAGAAATCAACTAAAATGTTAATGAATTGCTAAAAGGCAACAGTGGGCTTTGGGGTTGGTACAGAGTCTCTAGGATATGCAGACACAAGAGGAGTTTGCAAACATTCACAGGCTTGTTTCCTTGGGCCTCCACTGGATACTCATGAGACAAAAATATTATAAGAAGTATTCTGAAGAGAACACCCTCTGTCAGTGTTACAGGAGGAGATGCCTACTGCTTTAAGAAAGGCACGAAGCCCCACGCCTTACTTGGGCTCCTTTCTCAAAAGCCTTAAGCCCCTACTGAGAACAGTAAATACCCTCACACTCAAGACACAAGTAAGACTCATTTTTGCTGCGGGAAGAATAGAGACTATAAAAACTATTTCTACAGGTGGGGCTGGAAACACTCTTGAGCCCAGATTTCAAATCTAATAGACTCAGAGATCTTCTTCTACAGGCAGGAAACTCTCCCACACAAGAATGACCACAGATAAATTGTGAAATTTGGTTACCGAAAATAGCAACAGGAACATTAAGAAATCCTTGACACTGAGACCAAGGCCCATGTGTCCTGCATAAGACTGGGGTTGGACTAGGAAAACACAGAACTCCCCTTGCCCCACAACAAGCTTAGGAACCACTGAATAGTTAGCAACATCACTCTGACTCTAAATAAAGACAAGATTCCTTCTGAAGCAGTAACTGGTAGGGTCAGCTGAAAACTGGGCGTAGAGTTTTATCCCTAAGTTAAATCTTCTTCAACCCAGCCCAAACCCAAGCACAGGTACCTTCAGTACTTTAGAGATATTGTTTCAGCTTCTCTGACTTACTTGTTTCTGAAGAGAACTCTGCTTTGCCTCTTATCTTTGTTCCTCTGTCTGGAATATGTCTTTTTCTCTGGCTGCTTTAATAATTTACCTTTATATTTCTTTTTTCAGCAGTTTGAATATGATAGGTCTAGGGGTGTGTGTGTGTGTGTGTGTATCCTGCTTCGGTTTCTCTGTGTTTCATGGATTTTTAATCTTTTATTATTCCATTACTTTCATGAAACTCCCAGCTATTTTATAGTCAAATATTTCTTTTGCTCTACTCCTTCTGGAATTCCAGTATATTGACCATGTGATGTTGTTTCACAGTTCTTAGGACATCCTTTTGTCCATACTTTTTGTTCCTTTGTGTCTCACTTTGGGTAGTATCTACTAATCTATTCTCAAGTTTATTGATTTTTTTCTTTCCTGTAGGAAGTTCATTGATAAATATATCAAAAAAGATATTCATGTCTCTGATATTGTATTTTTTAGCATTTCCTTTTGATTCTTTCTTGTAGTTTCTCTCTTCTGAAATTCCCCATCTGTTCATACATATTATTTACCTTTTCCACTGGGCTCCTTACCATGTTAATCATTGACATTATTAAATACCTCTTTGATGGCTCCTGCACTTGAGTCTTCTCTGACTTTGGTTCTGCTAATTATTTTGTTTTCTTTTACCTTTTCTATATGTCTTATAACTTTTTATTGAATGTTAGGCATCCTGTCTGTGTAGGACAGGAGAGATAAAGTTAAATAGAATTTATACCCAATAATGGGCATATCTCTTCTCAGGCTATTAATGTAGGGGACTGTTCTGAAATAATTAGGGAGTAATTTGGGTTTCGATTTTGTTGCTGTTATGTTAACTTTAGTATTTTTTAGAAACTTTAAAAAATAACATGTACACTATTCTTATAAGATATGAACTAAACTTCAATTTTATAGATGATGAAACTCAAGATCAAAAGGATAAGAAAAGGTTCAAGTTTACACAACTTATGATAAAGCATCTTAAAGAGCCAGGTGTACTTCAAAGCCATTGTTCTTAATGGCTACCTATATAGCCTTTAGAATTTTAGAGCCCATGAGCATCTATGATAGGATAAAAGCTCCTACTAGGTAAGAAATTATAGGAGAGCTTCTAGCTGATCTCAGTGAGTGTAAGCCTCATGTCTCAAACTTGTTTCCCATGAGCACACTAGGAAAATCTTCAGTGGTATTTAGTGAATGAATTTTGGTCATTAAATTATCATGAAGAGGAAGGTCCTTAAAAGTCTAGATAATGTAAAATATTCAGTTTTCTCAAAGGGAAATAGATGAATGTTACAAATTATAAACTGGTGAACTGATATTAATAATAATACTAGAGTAAGTTTTGAATTAGTCATTTGTTCTCCCAAAAGAAAGGCTGGATCAATGAAAAACATATTTAGTTTTTTTTCTTTCATTGTCTGTAATTTCAGGGTGAACCCCTACCCAATATTTGGTTTTGATATTGAGATCAATGTGTGTGTGTGCACGCGCGTGCGCACACACATACACACACGCACACACCCCAAAAGGTTATGAAAAGGTTTATTACTCACATAATGAGGCTTTCTGGGGAGAATGTCATGGCTCCTAAGCAGGTCTGAAAATGGCTAGAAAGGGAAAGAAAATGTTATTGGCTTGGGGTTTCTTGTGGGCAGGAGGTGGGGCTGGAGTGAGGGATCTGGCATGTGGTTTGAACGTCTTGCCAGTGCTAAAGGAGAGAACACTCAGGCTTTCTTACATGGCTGTGCAGATGTGGGGCAGAGGGAAAGAGGAAGGAGTGAAAATTAAAAGCTGTCATCAGTTGAACATCAAAAATGGACCACATCCTTTATTTAAATGATGAAACTACTGATAGATGGGTAAATGATAAAGTCATTGTACATTTGCCTTCTTAGAATATTTACTCTTGCTTCCCTTCCTCTTCGCCCCACCAGGTGTTTTTTGGTCCTATCAACCAAGGACGTGTGTTAATTTCCTAACTTTGAATGTCCTGGGACCTGCAGGTAATGTGAGTTCAAACCTATAGTCACAAAGGGCCAACTTTGGTTACAGATTATCAAAGGAGATGCTTTAATTTTTCTACCCAGATCCTAGTAAATTTTCCTTATCATCTTTTGACCCTGGGCCTTTTTGAAAAATATGTAGTTATTATTTAGAAAAAATTTACTATGTTTGAATTAGTTTTCAGGACATCTATTCTACAATAATATTAGAAATGGACATTAATGTCTTTCTATTCCATTTTATTTCCCATTTAGACAGGTATAGCTAATTTTTAACATAGTACTTAATAACATTTATTCTGCATATAGGAAGGAAACATGTTAGAGACATTATAATAGAAACAATGTTTGGATATTCAAACTCAAAGTTACATAACTTGCATGATAACCTTTGATTTTTCTTTTATGAGGATTGATAAAATGCACTGTACAATAGAAGGGTAAATGTAAACATTTTGTGAGTCATAAAATTTTTTCAGATGCTTCTAAATTTAGGGTATATGTGCATAGATGAGGAAAATTAGTAATATTTTATTGTCTTTTTATTTATTAATTTATTCAAGAAGTATTTTGGGGCACACACATGTATGAGGAAGTGTTTTAAGTCCTGGGTATATAGTGGTGAGAAATAAAGTTATACAATTTAGAGATCTCATAGAATGAATAAAAATTTAGGTACAATTGAATTGTGTTTATAGAAATTAATATTTTTATGCTTATCTACATCCTTAGAGAACTTCCCAAATGATATATTTTTAAAGCCAAATATAATTAAAATTAGAAATATTAATTAGTTTCTATTTCAATAAGAAAAATGTCTTAAAATAACGTTACTAAGGTCTTTCCATCATCAATGTTCAACATTTTAATTACTGAGGAAATTTAATCATTAAAGTTATAAAAAACACCTTTCTGAAAAATTTTATTAACTGGTAATTCATAGAACACATCATAGGATGTACTATCCTTTATATTTTTTCAACTTAAGGCTCATTTAAAATTTTCTGTCTTAAACTTGTTAATACATTGATATTTCATCATGTCAAGGATAATTTTATGCCATTGATATAATCAGTACTGCTGATATAAAACCAACCTGGAATTCATATAGCAGGAGTCTGAAAATAGTCAACTAAATGAAATCCCCCAAGTGCTTGATGTATATTTCCTTGATTTCCCCAGAAAACGTTGGTGTGTAAAGCTTTAACTACATTATATCTTCAAAAGTTTCCATAGTTTAGGGGCCCACAAACAGGAAAAATAGAGTTGATTTAATTATTAATTGTACCCTACTACTTTCTAACTATAGGATCAACTCTAAGCCGTTAAAAAGGCTTAATTAAATAATTTTATTCTATTGCAGCCACCTCATAAATAATTTCATAGTTTCCAAAGGCATAAATTAAAAAATGATTATAGGAAATAGCTTTTCAGCATTTTTAAGATGCAGTAAATTATTGGAAAACTTGTAGGGTCAGTACTGTAACTGTTTAACTGCAGCATCCAAATCATACTAATTTGAACAGTTTCAGGAACACAAAGTAATATTAGATTTTGTTTTAAATGGTAATTTTATACCTACTGACATTCATCCTTTGCTATTTCAGAGTAGAAATGGAGCTTTTCTGCACATATCACTTTTGAGGCTTAATAAATGATCATATATAGTTTTATCCCTTCCCTAGAAACTTCATTTGTTTTTGTTTAAGTAATTAAGTTAGATTTTGGTTTCTTTTACTTTTTATGTATTCTATTTGTCTCATTTGAAGTGTTATTATCTCCACATTTTACACTTCATCAGAGCCACAGAACTATTATAGTTAATTCTCCTTAAGAGAATACTATACAGCTGTTTAATTCACAATGTTGAGAATGAAACCATGTAAAATGAACAGAGTAACAAAAATTATCTTAAATCTCTTGCATAACATACATTTAAATTTAATTATAGGCAGTTATCCTATAGTTATCCTCAACCAGAATACTTTTGTTCTGACTCATTTAATAGTAAACATCTTAGATCTTTACCGAATATATATAGAAAAATCTGAATAATTTCAGTAAAGTAGATAAAACAAACACACACATACAGAAAAGTAGAATTTCCTGACACAACTGTGCAGTGAGATGACTGTTAGTTGAGGTTTCTAAACTTGAAGGAATTACTCCCAGTGTCCTCAGAGTAACGCAAACTAGAGTCTTTCTATGCAGCCCACACCTGAAATTCTATCCACATGTATTTCTCTTTATTTTATGTCAACCATTTGTTTTCCACACCTGTATTTACTATCACGCTGACTTGATGAAGTGGAGAAAACACATTTTCAATATGCAATCACAAAAAGAGATTGACTGGTACCAACTCAATTAGTTAAAAAGTCTCTCTGTCTTTTTCTATCCTTAAGATTGCAAAATGTAACATTTATATGGGATATTTAGAGGGAATCATCCACATAAAGGCATGGGGAATTTGTAGTTCTAAGGCAGGGCTGATCGCCTCCTATGTCAGCTGTTAACTATTGAAATGATTTTCTACTGGTTGGTGAAAAGCTCTTGCCTCCAGTCCCTGAGGGCCACTTATGCAATATGCTCACTGAGACTCCTTCCTAGAGATTCTGAGGACCTTGCCTAAATCCAGGGGGAATTTCTGGCACAACAAAAGGTATCCAGGATCCTGCTCTCGTATCTGTTCTGAGTAGTTTGTGTTTTTTTCCATATATTTGTTAAATATGTTAAACATACATCCCTGGTGTAAGAGATACTGTTCTACTAGGAGACAAATTCTACATTACTGTTGGTCATATGATCTATTATCTGTGTATTATGTCTTAAAATATAAAAATGAGAATAAAACAAAAGTTGGTAAATAAACCCAGAAACGCATTATTTGCAGATTCAGTGCTCTTTGTATAGTGAAATATATGAGGTAAAGTATGAAAAAGGCTGAATGAAATGTCTAAGTCAGAGACAAAGACGCTTGTGTCCTTCCATCTTTCCCAATGAAGTCTTGAGTTCAGAGAGCAAATAAGGTGGTGTGAAGTGCATAGAGAGTTATTTAGCCTAACTGTTTGCAAAAGCCTAAACCACAGACAGGCAAAAATGATGTCCACCACTTTGACACAGGGGATTCTTTCACATCCATATTGGGGCAATTCACCCTAGGAGTTGTCATTTCAAATTTCTTAAAACCCAGATCAAGAAATAATGATCAGGGACTCTGAGCTTCCACTGCACGGGGCACTGGTTCTATCCCTGGTTGGGGAACTAGGATCCTGCATGCCGTGTGGTACAGCCAAAAAAAAAAACAAACAAATAATGATCATTACATGGAATTCTTTAGTCATCTCTCCCAGACATCCAAAGTAGAACCTATGAGTCAGGAGACAAGGATTTTAGACAGAGTGAAAAGGAAGGGATACTGTAGTAGGATTCTGATCCCTCCAATTACTACTTGTGAGACTCTGAAAATAACTTCCTTGATAAAATGTGAATGGTAATACTAGTTCAAAGAATTTTTTGTGAAGATTGACTATGATAACGTATGTAGCAAATATCAAGTTTAGTGCTTGGCATATTTTGAGAACTCAAAATGTGATATTATTTTTCTTATGTATGCTATTAATGATTATATACAATGTTAGTTTCCTTGCCATTGGAAGATTTCCATATTTTCTCCTTCTCTTATTTATGATTAAAAGTGCCAAGAGCAGAAAAATATCAAGAAAAACGAAGATGGAAAAAAGAAACTGTTAAAGAGTAAAGGGGCTGTTTATTTATTAATTTGGAGATAGTAGTATACATATGAATTATCTGCCAAAGTAACTTCCTATCTTTTCCCATCTGTGATTTCCATAAGTGAGTTTAGTCAGTGATCTCTCCATGCCCTCTCCTTGCCTCTTTCTCCTTACTTTTGGTACTTCTTCCCACATCAACACCAAGAAATATTCAAAATATTATTTAGGATCTTTTCTATTCTTGAAGGTTTTTGGTAGAAACATGTGTAAGCCCAAAAAACATCCTAAGGTGCACCAATTATTGGCTCAGCTGCATGTTTTTCATCTTTGCCAGTTTTCAGTCTGTATCTCAAAAAAGTTAGGTTCTGGGGAAAAAATGTCCCTGTAACCCAAAGCGATTCCATTGCTTCAATAGCTAGAATTCTCTTTGGTCTGACGTTACACCCTAGTTTCCACCAGGCCAAAACTGTACAGTAATGCAATTAAAACCACTCATTTCTGATTGGTAATATCTCACACAATTAAAAAAATTGTTTTATGTACAACTGAATTTTATTTAAAGAAATTAAGATTTTGTATGCTTATTTTCATCCTGAGTAAACTTCCCAAATAATACATTTTTAGGAACATCATATATGTTAGTGAGTGTTCCATGTGCACTTAGAAGAATATGGATTCTGCTACTTTTGATAAGTGCCTTTTAAAATACATCTAAAATATTTTTTCTGAGTTCTTACTTTTTCTGTGTATTCATAACAGCAATGTTTCTTCAGTTCTATCACTTTTAGTGCATTATAAAATATACCCTTTTTAAATGGGATCTAATAAGTATCAAATTTATTAGATTCAATTAATTGTCCTTTATTGTAGAGATAAAACCTAGTCTATTAAATTCATTATTAGATGGCTTAGTCTGTGAATTCCTATTATTTGTTTTTCATTCTTGTTCTTAACTGTGATTTGTCTTTTAACGATTTCCCTTTTGTGTTCTAATATTTAAGTATAAAACATATGCCACCTTCACAAAATGAGTTGATTACATCTTTTATGCTTCAGAATAGCTTATATGAAATGATAATTAGCTATTTCATAAAAGTTGTAAATAACTCTTCTATGAAATTATTTGGTTCCAGAAACTGTATGGATATATTTCCTTGCTAATTTAAAAATATTCACCAAGGTTGTTGGTCTGCTCAGTATTTTATTATGTAATGAGTCAACTGTGTTCATTCATATATTTTATAATAATCTACTTCAAGTGGATAACCAGATTTGTTGTATGATTATAGCTATATTCCTTGTATTTTTAACTACTTAGCACTTAAAAATCCAACTATGTTCATTTCCTGTTTTCAGTTCTTTTTTAAATTAAAATTTCTAGGATGAATGATATTTATTTATTATATTTCTCAAAGAACTATCTTTAAACTTTTGATCAGTTCTTAAGCTTTCCTGGTTTTAGTTCACTGATATTTGCTTTTATCTCTTCCTTGTGTTGGTTTTATTTTTCCAGCTGTCTAAACTGAATGCTTAGATCAATATATTTAATTTTTTCTAACTTAATGATAACATATTTAATTCTAGGATTTTAACTTATAGATATTTTGCGGGTATAGCCTATAATTTTTAGTCCCTAGGATTTAGAAATAGATATTTGCTATAGTGTTTGCCTATTTATCTTCAAAGGGAAGTTGGCCTGCCTTCTAAGTAACTATATTCCCTGCTATGCACAGTTAATGTTCCAAGGAGTAACCATTGGACCGATGTGAGACAATCCCTAGACTGGACAAAAAGAACTGGACCAATTTTACATATATATGTGAATTATATATATATATATATATATACACACACACACACACACATACTATACATATATTTATAAATTTATATGTGTATATATTCATGATACATATACACATACATATATACCCTATATATGCTTATATGTTCTGTTATGCATATATGTTTGTTATATTAATGTTATGCATCTAAATTAGCATATAGGACATATTCTATATGTTATTTTAAAATTGTCTATAATCAGATTTTGTATTTCTTATTAAACTTATGTTTTACAGATTCCAAGGGGCTAAAGTTTAAATACTGACACTTGGTTATTCATTTCCAGTGTTAAAAGATTATGGTAGGGCTTCCCTGGTGGTACAGTGGTTAGGAATCTGCCTGCCAATGCAGGAGACATGGATTCTAGCCCTGATCCAGGAAGATCCCACATGCTGCCGAGCAACTAAGCCCGTGCGCCACAACTACTGAGCCTGCGCTCTAGAGCCCGCGAGTCACAACTATTGAGCCCATGCGGCACAACTACTGAAGCCTGCATGCCTAGAGCCCATGCTCCACAACAAAAGAAGCCACCGCAATGAGAAGCCCGCACACTGCAACAAAGAGTAGCCCCCACTCGCCACAACTGGAGAAAGCTGGCGCGCAGCAACGAAGACCCAATGCAGACAAAAATAAATAAATAAAATAAATTAAAAGAAAAAAAAGATTATGGTAAAAGAATTGGTCTATATAATAGTATATTTCAGAATTTATTTTTTAAATCTATTTTTTGTTCTTTTTCTGACCCTCAAGGCTCTTTAAAATTAGTCTATATTCTGTATAGTATAATTATAACATATATACTAATCATACTTAATAAACATACTGTTACTGCTTATTTTTTCTCTGTGTTATAGATTAAGACTGCTTTATAGTGTTCCACTAATAATGTATTTCTATCATGTTCCTTTGATATTTTCAGTTGTTTCGTTTTATACATTCCATATTACACTAACAGATATTCAAAATTAATAATATTCATTATGAACCACAGAGTTTATTAATATAGAATGATGATAGTATTTTTTTGTCTTTATAATTTTTGCATTGCTTTTAAATATTAATTCTTCTATCCCTAGTATTTTATATACTTGTTTATGTTTTTCTTGTTTAAACAATCATTGTCACTTTGTTTTAGATTTATGTCTTGTAAACCAAAATCATGAACTGGTTTAATAATACTGCCTACCTCATAATCTTATAAAGATTGAGAAAATGTATATTAACTTTTTAATGCACATGCAGTGCATGGTATGCATGCAAAAGACCTATCTTATGTACATTATTAAAAATTATTATGATGATCATTATCAACATATTTTATTCATTCTTGCTGTTACTTTTGTTTCTGTGATTGGTCATATGACCTATACTTTCTTTTCGTTTACATCTTCCAATGATTTATAATTTAGTTTTCTTGCATATATATATTTTATATTGCATAAAAAATATTTTGTTATATTTCATTACTTATATTTTAACCAGCATTTTTCCAATTTTAGATATTAATAATGTCTTTTCACTTCACTTTAAGTAAAATTAAGCACTTAACATGCTTTTGCCAATTATTAACTCACATCCTTCCCTTTGTTAATACATGAGAATTTTAAACCTATTATGGTTTATACAATCAACATTGAATTATACATACATTCTTTTCCATGAATAATATTTTTTTACATATGCATTGTGTTTGAACAACACAATCATTCACATTTAACTACATGTTTAACTGTTTTAATATTAGTCTGCCTTCACAATAATAGTAATAGTAGTATTTCCAATATCTCAGTGTTATGGATTGAATGTTTTCATCCCCAAATTCATATGTTTGCATCCCCAAATTCATATGTCGAAATTCTAACCCCCAATGTGAAGGAATTAGGAGGTGGTGTCTTTGGGAGGTAATCAGGACATGAGGGTGGGGCCCTCTTAAATGGGATTACTGTCCTTATAAAAAGAGACATGAGAGAGCTTCCCCTCTCCCTCTCCCTCTCCCTCTGTACCCTTCCCCTCCCTGCTTCTTCTCTCTCTGTCTCTCTCTCACTCTCTTGCTCTCTCTTCTGCCCCCAACCATGTGAGGATACAATGAAACTGGAAACTGGAAAGAGGGATCTCACCAGAAGCCATATCTACTGGCTTCTTGAACTTGGACTCCCCAGCTTCCAGAACTGTGAGAAATGTTTCTAACAATCTCTGGTAACTTGTTATACCAGCCTGAACTAACTAAGACACTGTTTCTTACAACAGTGAACAATTTATTTCTTGCTCATGTCATGTGAGGGTTATTGTTTGGCTGTGGCTGTGCTGAGTTGTCATGGTTCGCCTGTACTTATTAAGGCTCATTCCCATGTGTCTTCTCAACTGGGACCCAGGCTAAAGGAGTAGGCACCATCAGGTACATACTTTTCACATGGTGAAGAATAATAGTAAAAAGACAGGGTCAAACTATGCACATGCATGTAAAACTTCTGCTTGGATGATGGTGTATAAGGTCAAGTCATTTTTCATTGGCCAGCAGCAGTCACATGGCCAAACTAAAGGGTAATGGAAAAATATACTCCTTCTACAGGAAAGCATGGCACAGGCAGAGAGGGAATGATAATCATGAATAAATACAATCAATCATAATTGTCTAGCATAAAACTCTTCTGCCAAAACTTCCTCTGCGTGTGTGTGTGTGTGTATCTTTGCTAAAGTACATCAGCCACTTGCATTTTTAAGAAGCATATACATAAGTAATATATTTTTTCACCTTTGCATCTTTGTGCTTTTAGAATATTTTTTGGTTATTTTTCCCTTAAGTAGGTATGAACCCTTTGGGGCACTAAAATATTCCCCTTGAAACTGACTTGATGAGTCTTTAGATCCAGGGAAAATAAAAGTAGATGGAAAAGGGGAAAAATAACATAAGAAATACTGATATTTAAAAGAGAAAAGGAAAAGAAACATCCTTAAAATACTAAACAAAAACAGAGTAACAGATTGAAAACTGGTAGAGTACAGGTAAAGGATTTCAGTGAACGTTTCAAAATGCTAACATAGTTAAATGCTGCTAAGAGATCACATAGGATAATGAGAAGAAAGAATCCATTATAGTTAATAAGGATGCCATTATTTTCTCGATGAGAGCACTTTCAAGAGAGTGATAGAAAAGATGTTATTCTACAGTGGATAGATGTGTAAATGAGAAGAGAGGGAAGACAAGCAGGTGCAGACAATCTTTCTTAGCCCGCTACTGTTTTCTAGGAGCACAGCACTTAGGTAAAGTTTAATTCTCTCCTACACAACTCAGTCAGCAAAACAATATTCTGGCAGATTCTTATTTTACAGAAGAAGAAAAGGAAGCTCAAAAAGTTACTAATTTATCCAATGACACACAGGTTGGATTCAAATCCAGGTAAAACTAATTCCAAAGGCAATCTTTTCCTTAAACTTTCCTTGTTTTCCTTATTTAAAACTTTGTTTTCCTTACTTAAAAAAGAACTCAAATTCCTCACCTAGACATAAACCAACTATGATTAGATGGCATTATTTACATCCTTCCAAGTCTAGATCATCTGTAGTTCCCATATTTAAATTCAACTCCATCAAGAATAATATTTTTTAATCATCCAATATAACTTTGCAACTTATTTATTTAGGTATTTGTTTATTGTGAATGACATTCTCACATTTAGATCAGAAGTCTAACATACTAGGTTTAGGTCATTTTGAGGAACAAAAGGTCATTATAATGCTGATGCCTTAGACTATATTGTTTTTCTTTCACTTTTATTGCCTTCTAGTGACTGTCTGCAGCTTTTGAAAATTAGATGGGAAAATTAGCAGTTATTTGTGTTGAACTTCCTACAATGTAATTGCTCTTGGGCATTTCAAAAATTAATTATTTTAAATAAAGTTATTGTTTGTTGAGCATTGCTAAGAAATAGTCTTTTTGTGTTTGTTATTTTATAAAAAAATTTGTGATAAAGCAGAATATGCATTTGGACATGTTTGATAAAAATTTTTCTTAAGCATTAAATGTACCTACATGCTTTAATAAAGCAAAGGCTATGGGTAAATTAATCCCACTCTAGGAAAAACATATTTTCTGCCATCTATACCTTTATTCTATTTTAATCACAACCAGAAATCTTCCTGTGGTAACTTACATGTAGCCACTATTGATTAAATCATTGAGTTATGGTTATTTGACATTCCTTTATTTCAGTTGTGTAATTTTTAAATGTTTATTGCATTATTCTGTTATTGTTGAATAATTTTAACTAGATCTTGTCTAGTTTACATTAATCAAGCTCTGGTACTGTGTAGAAATAAAATTTTTTAAATAACTTGAAAATATATTAATGCATTGCTTATGATGATGCTTAATAGAAACTACATTCATTTATCAATCAAATCATTCCAATCTTATGACGTTTACTTTTGAAAACAGTAAAGCAGCAAATAGAGTTTTTAAGAAACACACAGTGATTTTTTTTTTCTGGACGATAAAAATAATTTAAATATTATTGTGAAGTTATAAACAATGGTTAATACTACATATAACAGAATGAATTAATATCCATATTTCAATTATACTATCATATATCTTTTAGCTAGTGTGGACAAAATTTTAAGCAATGAAACCATCTACTTGTAAATAACTTGAAAAGGTAAGACTTGTCAAATGTCACTTAAATCAATCAGAAGAAATAGTAACTACAATGACATTTAGTCTAACAATCAACAAAAACAAAAAATATTTAATAAGATGCCACACTTGGAAGTTGATTTTGGACATTTTTTAAGTAATTAATATTTGTTCATTAACACTATCTAATAAACCATAATCATGAAATTTCAAGTACAAGAGCAGATAATTATTACTGTATTCAACACCACATTATTAATGTAACCTAAAGCCCATCGATACTTTTTTGAAAATGATTTTTTAAAAATGTACTTTTAAATTATATATTTGAAATTATCAACACATTGGTATTAGAAATATGATAATATGTTTAACTTACATATGTAACAAATAAATCTATTTAGAATCAGATAGTCTGATCCACAGTCATACAACTAATTTTTCCTGGCCAAAGAACTGGTGGCACAATCTTTTCTTATTCATACTTGTCCAGCCCCTACAACTGTGGGACTACTATCCCAGTTAGAATTAAACTTATGAAAGATTTGATAATGAAACAATTTTTAAAAATCAAAGTATGAGCTGTTCTGCTTATTATATAATGATTTCTCCTTAAGAAGGAATCATTTCCCACACAGAAGATTTTCTGGGAATTGGGGTATGTCCTACTTACTAAGATTTGATTGAAAATAAAAAGGCTCAGAATAATCAATAAGGAATATATCTAATTTATATTACATGAATTGCTCTAAAATTTTATTTTTCAGTAAAGAATATGTTTTATAAATATGTCTGTAAATATAGGTGAACTTCATTTTGTAATGTTTACTAGCATTCTGTAATGTGTATACCATTATTTATATCTTCCCTTATTGCCAGTCATTAAGGATTTCTATTTTAAAGTATTAAATGCAATATTTAATAAATATATTCACTTTCATAGCTTTGTGAACATATAAGAGTATTTGTGTAGTTTACATTCGTAGAAGTGATTTGCCAGATCATGAAGAATGCACTTATATTTTGATACTATTAAATTGCCCTCCAAAAATAGATTCTACCAATTTATAATCTGTTGTACATTAGTTTCCTTGTTTTCATAGGAAAAAGATTCTGACAGAGGTTGTTTGCAGATAGGTCACTCGGTGACACTCTTAGGAACAAATCCTATAAGAGGGTGATGGAAGCAGGATTGGGCAGAGGAAGAATTTGAATACATATGCTTTTGCAACAAACACTTTAGACGATCCCACAGGGAATTCTGAATCTGGATTGGCCATTCATGAGATGTCTCCAATTGTTTCAAAAGAACTAAGCTTTTGTAATCCTCATGTTTACTAGTCACTGGAAACAAGGTGCCCTCAGGTGAGGACATAACTTTGGGTAAAGCAGCCATCTTGGCTAAAGGTACTTTCTGGGAAATGAGTCAGACGTGAACTCTCATCTGACACCACTCCTGACAGTTGGGTATTGAGTGCTTTGGTCCTGGAAGGTAGCATCTGGGTGATGCATGACAGTATACACTACAATTTACCCTTTGTACCTCTCAGACCCACTTATTTACATAATAAATACACTACATCTAGCATCAGCTTCTCCAGAATTCTGGTTGGCCTCTTTTCTTGAAAAAACTTACAAGAAAAAGATTGCTAAGACAAACTGAATTTAGCATTTCTGCTAATCTAGGTGCCTTACCTGGTAGGGTGACCTAGCTCCTCCTCTCTAAAGAGTCTGATTCCCTGGTCATGGTGTCCTTTTCAGATCATGGCTGCACGCTTGTCCATTTACTGTTGATTTGGGGCAGGGTAGTACCTCCTAGATAGCAAACTTATTCTTTCCTGCCTTTCTTGTATAAGAGTGGCTGCTCTTTCCCTCTGATAGGGTCAATTAACCTTGCCAGGATGATGGTGTCTTGCCTTGCCTATCAGTCTCTTGGCATAATAAGCCTGAAGTTACCACACTGCAGCCACCAATTAAAGGCATTCAGAGCCACCAGCAAATGGGACTGCAGTGTGGCAGTGGTCATTTCAGTTTACACCCACATACTGAGATGTCCTGTGACAAAATTGGGACTTGTTTCTCCATCGTTAGCCAGATATACCCCCATACTGCCCACCCATAGGTATGAATTGAGGAAGTGGTGCTAGCGTAATAATGGTAGGTGACAGGGCATCTGAGCTGGTTGTTTGTACATCTTACTAGTACGCTTCTGCCCTGATCATGACAATACAGATATGTCCATCTAACCATGGATTGCTGCTGGCTCCTCCTTAACTTGTGATGTGTCTGAGAAAATACATCTCATGATCAGAGGTTCTGGTTACATGGTTATGTGACATCTCATACCTTTCAGGGTACAGTAGCATGCCACAGCTGTTTCTCAAATGATATACTGATACAGTTCTCTGCTGCAAATGACACGGGCTGTACTCCACAAGTCAAGAGTCTACACTGTAGTTCTCCTATTGGACCTTGTCATAGGCCCCACATCATGTCTTTTCCCAATTAAGAACCTCTAGGTTCTTAATTTGTATGGCTCAAGCTACAGAATAGATTACACAATAGCCCAGAACTCCTGAAGGGTCCTTCACTCCTCTGACTCACTGGACATCAGTACTCTTCCATCTCATTCACTGAAAGGATTGGAGCAGTAATCTCAAATGGAGAATATGCTTCCTCCAGAACTCAAAGAGGCCTTCTGGGAGGTACAAGATGTAACAATTTGTCTTCTAGTTTGAAATTGATATTCTAGCATGCCCCAGACCACTGGACTCCTAAAAACTTCAGTGGTGTTGCAAGCCTGTCATAAGGTTATCTTCTGTCATCTGGAACACTTGTATCTTACCAAGGACTCTAATGTACTTGTCAGCTCTTGCTCATATGTTCTGATTTACAGGATGCCATTGATATATTAGACCAATGTGATGCCTAACTGGTCCACACTCATTTGTCAAATATGATAGAAAAGTTAACTCTAGGACAGATGGTTGTTTATCTCTTGTGAATACAAAGTGCCTCTGCTCTGATCTTGCTTCCTATTAGAGATAAATAAGGTATTTACTAGATGAGTGGCTGTCTACCATGGACCTGAGACCATTTTACATGCTAAGCAAAGATACAACTGGTAAACAACTATAGTTGATGTTATTACTTGGTTAAATTTGTGGTAGTACACTACACTCATACTCAAGGATTCATCTAGTTTTTGTATAAGCTGGATTTTGGTGAATTAAATTGGAAAAGATGAGAATCACCACACCACATCCTTTGCAGTTTGAGGGTGACACTCATCTCTGTATTACCCTGAGGTATTTTTTTGTACACTAATTTGGCTGGGAAAATTTCAGGTCCTCTATTTGGCTCTCCCCACTGTAACTCTTACCCCATAGGAATGGAGAAGACTCTCCCGATGTGAGGGTTCTGCTAAATATCAACTAAGTCCACTTCAAAGACTAGGTGAAGTGACCACTTGGGGGTATTCTGTGGACTTCGAGGACCCAAAGGGAGTCAGATCTGAGCCAGGACTCCATTTATTAGTGGCCTCCATACCACCTCACCTTAGAAAGAATAAGAGATGGGAACATACTGATGCTTTGAGTTGTCAGGTATCTGTGTCAACTCAGACCAAGGGTCCCATAGTCCTTGAAACATCTGGGCATTATCCTTTCCCCAGTACACAGTGACCTGAGTAAACTTCTATAGGTCCCTGAAGAGAGGAATTACTGTCTGACCTTGTAGTGTAGTTGCAGGGTTCCTCTTCCTTTGAAACAGCCTCTCCCTTCAGCCATTGGGATGCAGGTCCGAAGACAGACTTAGATTCAGAGATTAGACCAGAGGTTGTGACTTTTTATGGGGAAAGCTGCCCTCAGTCTCTTCAATGACTTTTGAAATTTATAGATTGAACAAATCTTTGTTTGGCTGTCATCTATCTTACTTTTTGGAATTCTGTATTCTGTTAATCATAAGGATGATTTAATATATATGGTTTCATAGTATATTTTGAAATCTGATTAACTTTTTACAAAATTTTGTGGTTTTAGTAAATATTTTCTCTTCGTAATGAACATTAAATTTCTCCCAAAAATTTAGAGAAATTAATTTGCCTTTAATTGAATATAAATTGAAAAGAAGTAACATTTTAGAAGTTTTTACAGTTAAAGTTTTATGGTTTTCTTTATACAAATATTTCTCTCTCTCTCTTTCTCTCTCTCTCTCTCTATCTTCCCAGACAATTTATAATATAATTGTTTTAGTGAATGATGTTACTTTCTTTGCTTATTAAAGATTATTAAGAGAACTACTGAATTCCAAAGACATATATGGTTACCTTTCTAAACCATTTTGATTCTAATAATTTAAAAATTTATTTTCCTTTCTAAAAATTATTGTTATCATCTCAATGTAAGTTTTGTTTCCCTCATTGTTGACATTTATAGCTCTTTTTTTCTCTTATTGCATTGCATAGAACTGCCAATACCACATTGCCTTTTATTTGATTGAAGGAAATTATATCATGGTTATTTTAAATGGTACTCTTTCTAGTATTTCACCAATAAGGATGATTGGTGTTTCGTGTTTCGAGGAAATATGTCTTATTAATAAATACAATTTCTTCTGTTTCACCTTTCCTAAGTAACAGATTTTATTAATTTGAGGAGTTTAATTTTATCTAATGCTTTTTAAGCAAGATTACTGTTTCTATTCAATTTCTTCGACCAGCTAACATGCTAGATTGAACTAACATTTTTCTAATGTTGAACCATCTTTGGATTTCTGGAACAAGCTGAGGTTGGCAATGAGTTACTCTTTAAATACACATTTAACATTTAAGAACGGCAGATCCACACATATCTGTAAATAAAATTTGTCTATATTTACATTTTAAATTTCATCATTGCTTGGTTTTGGTATGAGAGTTATCCTAACCTCATAAATGATTTAGGAAATAATCCATCATTTTCAATGTTCTGCACATTTTATCAAGTATAGATATTGTTTGCTTTTGATAACTTTGTAGCTCTCAGAAGTCAGAGCCTAGACCTGGTAACCTTTTTATTTTTGATATTAATTCTTAAATATCTTAAAATGTTCCTATAAGTTAATTGTCTATTCTACTTCAGTTACTCTTGATTATGTCTTGTTATATACACTTTTTTACTCTACCATTCAGAGTATTTCTTGGTAGCCATTATCACAAAATACAACCTTCTGGGTGTTTTATCAACATTTTATCAGGGTATACAACTGAGTTCAGATAATCTTAGTGACTTGCTGGAAATCTACACATTTGTAGATTATGCCAGAACTACATTTCAAATCTCATTCTTTCAAGCAATCAGTTGTTCAATTCTGGTAGGCTCTTAACATTTTGTGGGAGTAACACTGTAAGGGTAGTTGGGTGACTTCTGTTATTGACTCTGCAGCTATCAAGCAAGCCACTCAGTTGTTATGGGTTTATTTCCTCATATATATGACTAGGTACATTTTGAAAGTCCTTTCAGTCTTGGACTATTGATTATATTTCTAATATAAAATATTATTTCAAAATATATACAATTTTCAATCTAATGTGAGAAGGTATTTTATAGTGGGAGAAAAACCTTCAGAATAATGATACAGTTTCTCAAGATATAAAAACTTGTAAGAAAACATCTGCTACATTGCAAAAGAAAACTGGGAAACAGTATTATAAATCCTGATTACAGTTTAATATCCTCATCTAAAAGTAGCAGAGTAAAATACAGAAAACTGGTTAATTTTTAACTCATTCAAATTAATAGATATTTAGAATATTATTTTAGAGATATTAACAAATATATGTGAATAAAAGATGTATTTTGGTGAAAGTACTTAATTACCAGATGTTATCAATAAACTCATTATTCACAGTATCATAGATTTGCCTAAAATAATTTGTGGTAATTGAGGACTTTTTTCTCAAAGTAGTATAAAATTAGACATAATATCATACTGAGGTATGTTCACTTAATTAACTTTTTCAACCTTCTTTAATGTTTTCATTGTTTTGTCTGTTCATTATAATTTAAAGAATATATATTCTAATTTATATGGCTATGCAAATGCCTATAAAATACTAGCACTGAAGCAAATTATGTGACATGGGAATTTATGTAGCCTTCCCTGAAGAAAATATTACTGCATAAAACAAAAGTAAATTTGCATGTTTTGCTCTTTAAATCCACTCATGAGCTAATAAAAAAACAATTCAATATCTAATTTATAATAAGTGTATATAGGAAAGCCATCATGAAAATAAAACATTCATTTTTAAGATTCTAGCCTACAGAATGTATTAACCTGTTATAGAAAATGTTTACACTTGAATGACTTGTAGAACTTAATTTTATATACGTATTACACTGTTAATTTAAAGATTTATTATTTTCAAATACAAGGGGAATTTAAGGTCATTTCCAAGAAAATTCTGCTGTGAAACAGATTATTCACATTGTATTTTCTATGTTTTTCATGTTTGTTATTTTCATCTTTTTTTGCTTGTAGGCTTTCTCAGAATCTAATTCATGTCAGAAAGTTAATTTAATGGCTTGCTGGAAGTTCAGAGTCCAGTTCTCCAAGTAAGCGTTATATTAGTATTCATATGGAAAACCCTATCAGTTACATCATAAACATAAGTTATTTTTATTCATCTTGGGAGTAGAAATATGTTCCTTTCTCCATTATTGGAAATTGTAGGGTAAATGGGTACAATGAATGATCCTTTGGTGTTCTTAGTGTTAAAGCAATAATCTTAGTATTAAAACAATGGTTCTGAAGTCTTTGCAAATACACTTATATCTATAATTCTGGAAAGTGAAAAATATAGGAAAATATATGAATAAATTACCAGATCACATGAATAGCAGAAAAACAATAAATCAGCTTTGAAGAAAAAAAAAAAAAAGAAAAAACAGTAGAGAGAAAGGCAAACCCTTAATTGTACTTATTGGATTGGACTTGACGACAGAAGAACTTGCTCTTCCTGCAAATTGGGAATGTGTTTTGAATGTATATGTATTATCAGGGAAAAATACAGCTGTGTGTATCATAACTACAAATATTCTTATTCACCTCTTCATGTGTAGTATAGATATAGCTAACTGTATAAGGACTTTTGTCCTTTTCAAGTCCTTGACACCATTCTGACCCAGGATAGTGAGGTAATATCTGGACAGTGTGTGTTACCTTATGGACTCTATAGTTATGCTTGTTATACCTATAAAAGGATGACACTGCTACCATTCTCCAGAGCAAATGATGTATGTAAGCGTGAAAGGTCTGAAAATTAACTCTTTACCCTCTCCCTCACTAAGTTAATGTATTAATTTTCTATTGTTGCTATAACATATTAGCAAAGACTTAGTAGCTTAAAACAACACATTTATTAACCTACAGTGGTGGAGGTCAGAAGTCTGAAATGGCTAAAACCCAGGTGTCAGCATGATTGTGCTCCTTTCTGAAGACTCTAAGGGATAATCTATTTTCTGGTCTTTTTCAGCTTCCAGAGGCCTCCCACATTCCTTTGCTTGTGGTCCCTTCCTCCATCTTCAAAGCCAGCAGCATCTCTAAATCTCTTTGGCTGTAATGTCCTGTCTCTCTCTTCCACATTTAAAAGACCCTTGGGATGATATCAGGTTTACCTGTAAGATCCAGGATAATCTCTTTATCTTAAAGTGTGCTAATTCACAACACTAATTCCGTCTACAACCTTAATTCCCCTTGCCATGTAACTAAACATATTCAGAGATTTTAGGGATTAGGACATGGGCATCATTGGAGGGGGTCCAGTATTCTACCTACCGCATCATGTTATAATGCCTTGTCATATTATTATATTAAAAATACCTTTAGAGTCAGCCAAGGGATTATTGAGTCCACCTGCTATAAAATAATAAAAGAAATATATGAGAAGAAACACTAGGCTGGGAGTCAGAAGGTAAAAATTTTAATTCTAATTCTGCCCTTAAGATATACATTGCGTTCACAAAGTCACATTGATATCTGTGAGACTAAATTTCCAAATATGGATTGGGTAACCTCCAAATTCTCATTAAACACTATAATAAAATTGATGGTTATGGGAAAGAAAGAATGTCAAGTCAAACCAGAGGCTTGTAAAATCGAAAGACTAAGTAGATAGTACTAGACCTTGAGAATTATCAGATACAAGACTCCAAAGAGGAACATAGCTGATTTTTTTACTTTCAGAATCAGACAAAGAAGGAAAACAATCCCAAACTCTGTATTGTTTTATCATTTTGGGGGCCATGCAGTGAGAGCTGGATAAACAGCCTTCAGTGCGTACATGGTCCACAGTCTCTGGAGGAAGAAATGACAGCAGGTTATGCACATGCCCCGGGAGACTCTGATATCATGGCAGAGAAAAGTTTGGGAATTAAGTGTGTTTTCTAACCCCTCCAAAAAGCAGTGCATAATATGTGAGGAGAAGAAGTGAGGACCCAATCTTCATGGAAATGTCTCTATTTTGGGTACAGAGAGGGTTAAAGCCCAAGCATTCAGACAAGATCTAGGATAGTTGAGAACTTTGATGACTGAACTGCAGAGCCAGAAACATCTCACATCCCAAGGATTTTTAGAGGGGTGAAGTGAATAAGCATTTGGAGGAGGGGGGAGCTTCAGATTTTCATGGAAATTTTTAATCTATCCTTCATGAACATATCATCAAATTTCTCATTATAATTTAATAGAAACTTATTCTCAATATAAGCTTCTTATACTATGTTCTAGCTATTTCTGAGACTTCTTGGATTAAGGAATTAACTATCAGGAAATATTATGTAAACTGACTACCCTTAGAATTTGATAAAAATAGCAGACATGAGTACATTTAAGAGTGCGTGGGTATGAGTTTGTGTGTATATGCATTAAAGTGGTGTTTATCATCTCTAGCTTACATAATTAACACATGATTGAAACTGAAGATTTATTAGCCTTCTAGTGTAACAAATATTTAACTAAATTTATTCTGAGAAAATTATAAACTTATATACTTGAATTCACGTTAGGGACATCTTACAAATAATGGACTTTTGTTGAGCTAGTGACAGTAGCGATCAAGAATGCCTTTTCTCTGTGAATGAAAGGGATTAGCAAGACCGAAAATGACACAGAGTAATGAGCTGTTTTGAAAGCAGTGGAAATAGAGAATTTGGGAACATATCAGGCTATCCCTGGGCATCCACATGCATCCTGGAATAACTTCATGTCCATAGCTAGGAGTTGAAACCAGGGGTTCAGGCTGCTACTCAAAAAGTCTTAATTCTGAGATTTGCAGACAAGTTAATTCTCTCAAACATACAAACATACTTTCTAAACAACTGTGTTACCATGACTAGAGCTGAAAAATATTTTACTATATTTTCTAATTTCCAGAGAGTATAATAATGCTATAAAAGAAAAAAGGAAGATTCATATTTATTTCCTTCACCTTTCAAAAGTAGTTTAAAAATAAATTATTTTCCAGTATTTCCTCTACCAAATTACATCATATATCCGAAAGGAAATGCACAGAGGCATAAAAGATAAAATAACACCTGTATGCATCAGAACAGACTAATAAAAAAAACATCCTGCATTTCTTGACAAGGAGACGACCTAAGGCTAGAAATAGTTGAGTTGAGTATGATAGAAAAATGAAAAACTGAGGGTACTCAGATGACTCCCTCATAGGGCTATTTTATGGCATGATTTATGGACTGAGGATGGGGTAAGCCCTACTGAGTGTATAGTCAATCACAGCAACAATAATTCACAACAATGCACTCACTGAGGATCACTCCAAACTGTGCATATACATTTTTAGAATAAAAGCCATACATATTTAAGTCAGCAATTTTCTAATGGGTCAGTTTAATTACTATCTCTTATGCTTAGAATTTATTTATTGTGTACCTGAGAATCACAAAGCCATTTATCAGCATACTGCTTCAATGGTTCCCACATTAATACATAATATTTAATTAACAAGGCTTGTAGACAGAGGTTTTTCTATTTGCCACTTAAGCAAGCTTCCTTTAAGTAGATATTTAGCCTAATATTCCTACTATTAGTTTAGAACAGGTTGCTAAAGGGTCACATTTAATCTCTGAATAGGCCAATTTTCATCCTATACTGCAAATTTTTACTAAGCATGCCTTTAACTTAGTCTTCTAAAAATTGTATTCATAAGACATTGCTGGTGGCTTATCATAAACAGTTATTCATCATCACTGAACATAAAGTTCATTATCAGTTTTGACTAAAAATGTACCCATCATATAATTTTCGTAAGTCAAAGCATATTCTTAATATTTGTACTATATTAAATAGAGACTACTAAAAGGAAAACTATAGGAAAATTGTCAGTAAACTAAAAACTAAAGAGTATTATGTAAACTAGTTGATACAATTTCAAGTGGTTGTAGATTCCGATATTTTCCTTCCACTAAAAACTGAGAAAGAGGGCTTCCCTGGTGGCGCAGTGGTTGAGAGTCCACCTGCCAATGCAGGGGACGTGGTTTCGTGCCCTGGTCCGGGAAGATTCCACATCCCACATGCTGCGGAGCGGCTAGGCCCGTGAGCCATGGCCAAAAAAAAAAATAAAACACCTAATAAAGAAACTTCTCCTTTTT
This sequence comes from Lagenorhynchus albirostris, assembly GCF_949774975.1. NCBI lineage: Eukaryota > Metazoa > Chordata > Mammalia > Artiodactyla > Delphinidae > Lagenorhynchus > Lagenorhynchus albirostris. The sequence continues at coordinate 51,695,124 of NC_083095.1, forward strand.
TTTTTTTTTTTTTTTTTTTTTTTGCGGTACGCGGGCCTCTCACTGTTGTGGCCTCTCCCGTTGCGGAGCACAGGCTCCAGATGTGCAGGCTCAGCAGCCATGGCTCACGGGCCTAGCCTCTCCACGGCATGCGGGATCTTCCCGGACCGAGGCACGAACCTGTGTCCCCTGCATCGGCAGGCGGACTCTCAACCTCTGCACCACAAGGGAAGCCCGAAACGTCTACTTTTAATGTAAACTTTTACTCTTTTACTTGGCAACAACGATAAAAATATTCAATTCTAAGTAGTGCATGCTGGACATTTCCTTTAGCACAATTTCAAAAGATTAACTAATTGACACTCTGAAAATTGCTGAATGGTACATACAATAAAATATAAGTAGATATGTTTACTGTATATTTATAATAATGACAGGTTGTTTTTGATTAATAGATGTTAAAGCTACGTTATGGTATATCATGTCTTCTGAACAGAAAGAAGCTCACTTTTGCTACATGATTTTCCCTCAAACAAGTGGTAGACATAGAAACAGATGCGAAAGCCAAATTGTCAACATTTGCTTTTCTTCTAAAGAGGAGATGAGATAAAATGAGGAAGGAGTTGGCTGATAAACACTGAGCAAGAAAAGAGTAGCTGCTTGGTTGTTCATAGGAGGTAATGTTCTGGGACACTGAGTGAAAAAACAAGCTGGAATAAGGATTGCCTTGGCTATCTGTTTGGCTGTCAGAGTTAGACATAATTCAATAAAGCTTTTATACTTAAAATTAAATAAAAATTATGGTCTCTATTTAGCTTTGTTAGTATACTACATGCAAACACACAAACTACCATCAAGCACAATCTAGTGTTTTATTCAGGCAAAGAGGAACATGTGACGATTCTCTGCCTTTTTCTGAATTGTTGGTAGGAATCTGAATAGACTACAAGCAAAATAGATGGAGTGGTCAGACATCTGCATATAAACTGTGGATTTATTCCTCCTGTTTGTCTAGCAAATTGTTATGAGACTTGCATGGATTTCTATAGGTTCCCCCTTCTAAAAACTTTATGGTAGGTAGTAAGCAGGAACTAGATTCCACCCTAGAATGAAAATATCATATGTTCAAAAGTATCTGCATACTTATCCACTTGTTCATTTCAACAAATATTTATTGAGGGGCTGTTGTGTATACAATACTGTTCTAGGAGTTGTGGATATAGCATATTCCAGAAAGACTGACATGGTCAGAAAGTCCGACATGGTCAGAAAGTCCTTGGAGTCACACATGCAATAAAGAGAAACCACAGCCAAATAATCAGATCCATCCTGGCTCTGATGATGCAGATGCTGGATTTTACAAACACATGCATTAAAACAGTATTATAAACATGATAAAGAATTAAAAGACAATTCTTTCAGTGATAAAAGGAAAATATGAGTGTAATGGTTGAACAAAAGGGGACTTTTACAAGATTAATGAAAACTATAAAAATGGAATTTCTAGAACGGAGAACTAAAATAATGAAATTTTAAAAATCCTAGCTAACCTTCACATCCAACTGCACAGAGCAGTAGAAAGATAATGAACTTGAAAACAGATAAATATAAACTTTCCAATCTGAAGAACAGAGAGAACACAGATTGAAAAAAAATGAACAGAACCACAGGGGCCTGAAGAACAATATCAAATAGTCTAGCAAGTATAAAATTTAAGATCCAGAAGAAAAAGAGAGTGAGAATAGGGCAGAAAAATATTTCAAGAAATAATGGCTAAAATTTTTCTGTATTGAATGAAAACAACATAGAGATTCTAGAAGTCCCATACTCCTAAAGAAAATGTGAAGGAAAAAGAAAAAAAAAAGATTTGTTATATCATAAATAAAGAGCAAAAAACAAAGATTTTTAAAAGAAATCTTGAAATAACTCAGAGAATAAATACATAGGAATAAAAATTTAAATAACTTCATTTATTATCAGAAACAATGAAACCAGAAGGTAGTAAAAGGATACATTTAATTGTATGAAAGTTAAAACTCCTATATCCAACAAAAATATCATTCAAAATGTGACTGAAATAGAGATATTTTCAGTTAATCAAAGTTGAAACAATTTATCAACAATGGGCCTACTCCACAATAACACTAAAGGAGATTCTTCAGATTAAAACAAATTGTTACAAGGTGGAAACCAGAATCTTCAAGAAGAAATTTTTAAAAATAGTAATTTTAAATATAAAGGACTATATTAATCTTTTTTTCTCATAATTTGCTTTAAAAACTTAAATAAAAAATAACACTATAAAATTCAATTGACTATATGGAGAAGAAAAAGATAGATTATCACAAAGAATGAGTATAAGGGAATAAATGACAATGCTGTTATAAGGTTATTATATTTACAAAGTGGGATGTAAGACATGTGAATTGTCAAATATGAAGTGAGAAGTTGGATATGTGGAGTAAGAGGTGAGAAATGTAAGATGTAAAGTGTGAAATGGCACACTACTGACTCTAAAAAACAATAATATATTAGGGATGTCTATTATTATATAGAGAGCTACCACTAAAAATAAAAATAATACAATGAAGTATACCTAATTGGTATAAATTAATATTCAGAGGTAATCACTCTGGTTAAAAAAGCATTAGTTAATTTCATGCTACCTTTAAAAAGCAAAATTTAAATATAAAAACACAAATAGGTTGAAAATTTAAAAATGGAAAAATATGCTAGATAGACCAGATATAAAAGGGCTGGTGAGACTATATTACTATTAGAAAAAGTAGATTTCAAGACAAGAAGCATTACAAAAGCAACACTAAATGGAGTAATTTATCATAAAGGTATTACAATCTTAATATGTATACGCCTAATAACAGAGCTTCAAAATTCATAAAGCACAAACTGACATATCTAAAGGAAGAAATAGACAATTTAAGAACATAGTTAAAAATTTGAACCTCATTTCACAGTAATTTTAACTGCCTTCTCTCAGATAGAAAAAAAAAACGGACAAAAAATCATCGAGTGTAATAAAAATCTGAATAGTACTATCTGAACTCAATGATACCTAGACAATATTATACTCAAGCCAATGATTGAAAATGCATATTCTATCAGATGTATATGGAAGATTCACCAAGATAGACTATTGTCACCACAAACATCTCAGTTCTCTGTCTGCCATCAAAATAAATTAGAAAGAAATGCAAAGAAGATACTTAGAAAGCCCCTAAGTATTTATAAATTAACTTTACTACTAAATAACTCATGAATCAAAAATAAAATCACAGGGGAAATAAAATACTTAAACTAAAAGATAGTGGAAACACAGCTTACCGACATTTGTGGCACACAGCAAATACAGTGTTTAAATTGAAATACAAAGTTTAAAGGACCACATTTTAAAAGAACTGGTTAAAATCAATGATCTCATTTCCCACATTGAGATGCTAGAAAAAAGAACAACAAATTAAACCCCAAATAATGAGAAGAATGGATGCAGTAAAGATTAGAGTAGAAATCAATGTAAGAAAACAAATAATAGATAAGTCTTATAAAGTCAAATGTTCATTTTCTGGAAATCAGAATATGGCTAAAATCGCAACAAAATTAATAAAGAAAAAAGACAAAACACACAAATACCGGGAATGAAAAAGGGGATATCATTACAAATTTTAAAGACTAAAACTGGAATATTTTGAAGAACTTTACTCCATGAAGTATAACTGAGATTAAGTGAACATGTTCCTCGAAAAACATAATTGACCAAACTAACTCAAGAGATCAAAAAGAATTTGTTTAATGAAGAAAACTCGAGGTCTAGGTAGTTTCACTGGTAAATTCTATCAAATATTTAAGGCAGGAATATACTATTCTTATACTTACTCTTTAAGAAATTAAATGTGACATGAGTGCTTGCCATTTAATTTTAGAGACTAGCATGACCCTGATACCACAAATCTCACAGACATTGAAAGAAAACTATAAACAAATATCCTTCATAACATAGATGGAAATATCTTCAACAAAACAATAACAATCTAGTAATATATAAAAAACAGAAATCCATCATGACCAAGTGGGGTTTAGCCTATGAATACAAGTTTAGTTTAGCATTTGAAAATAATCAATGCAATGCAACATAGTAATAGAATAAAAGATAAGTAATACCCACTTACAATTTAAAAAACCCTCACCAAATTAAGAATGAAGGAAATTTTCTCAACTAATAAAGTATATCTATAAGAAAACATATAGCTAATAATTGAATGATTCTTCCCTAAGATTGGGGACAAGCAAAAAATTTACACTTTTACTAAGTCAATCACCATGCTCTGCAGATTCCAGTTCATGAAGTAAAATAAAATAAAACAAAAATGACAAATACAAAAAGGAAAAAGACTGTTCAGCTGTGTTTATCTGAAGTCTACATATTTGTCTTTATAAAACAATTCCTAACAAATCAATCAAAAAAATTTAACTATAAGATGTGAATTTAAGAAGATTAGAGGATACAGGCCAATATATAAAGAACTTCCTTTTTCCTTTTATCTAATTCTTATTATATATTTAAAGTTTTCTTATGGTATTTTAAAAAGACAAACATTCTATTTTTATTCATGTATTTGTTACCCTGAGTTCATAAGACATTTATTTATGTTTCCTTTTACCTATCAGGGTCTTCAGTTTATTAATATCCATGCATTCCTCTCTAACAAGACAAGTACCTTTCTTTGTTCTCATCTGATCTGTTTACCCTCTGTCTATGTAGATATTTTGCTTTAGATTATACTGATATTTTTTAAACATTTTACTGTAGTATAATGTACATACAGAAGGGTTTATATTTCATAAGTGCTGGAAGAATTTTCACAATATCTTAGGTAACAAGTTCTCATCAAGAAACTGAGCATTACCAGCTGCCAAAAGCCACATCTCAGGTTCCCATGCAGTGACTGCAACTGTCTGCAACTCTTTCCTAACTTGTAAAAATTTATATTAGTTTAGCCTGTTTTTTTTAATATGAATATTATAATAGGACATATGCTCTTCTGTCTGATTTCTTTGGTTCAAAATTATACTTGTGAGATACACCCATTTTACTTCATGTAGCTGTCAACAACTCATTCTCACTGATGCATAAAATTCTACTATAGTAATATATGATATTTATTTATCAATTCTATTATTAATGGACATTTGTTTTATTTTTTCCTAGTTTGTGGCTATTATGAATAAATCCTTTATGGACATTTTTATACATGTCTTTGGTGAATATACACTTATTTATCTGGGAATATAACTAGGTATGAATTGCTGGATCTGAACATATGTGTATATTTAGCTTCAGTAGATACCGACAGTTTTCCAATGTGCTACTAATAATAATCTTTCAGCCGTGTATAAGAATTTCAATTACTCCAAATTAGTGCCAAACTTTGGTGGTTTCCATCTGTTTTATTTTAGCCTTTCTTGTTGGCTGATATATTTTTAATGTTTTGATCACTGTGTATTTAAAATAACAATAAATTTAACAAGAGTATTAACTCACAATTATCTTCCATATGTACTTCCTCCTGGGTTCATTTCTGTGTTAGTCTGCTAGGGCTGCCATAACAAAATACATCAGACAGTGGCTTAAGTAACAGAAATTTACTTTCTCACAGTTCTGGTGGCTGTAAGTCCAAGATGAAGGTGCCATCAGGGTTGATTTCTGGTGTGGCTTCTCTTTCTGGCCAGTAAATGGCTTCTGTTTCTCTGTCCTCACATGACCTGCTTTCTGTGTATGTGCACACAATCTCTTGTGTCTCTTCCTCTTCTTATTAAGACACCAATCCTCTTGGGTTAGGGTCTGGTCCTAAGGACCTTGTTTAACTGATATTGTTTAACCTTAATTATCTCCCTGAAGGTCCAATTTCCACATATTGTTACTTTGGGAATTAGTGCTTCAACACATGAACTTTGTGGAGGAGAAAACAATTCAGTCCATAACATTTTCCCTTCTTGCTAAAGTATATCTCCCAAGAGATATTTAGGTAAAGCTAGTTCAGTAAGTGTTAAAATTTTATTTTACCCGTATGTTTACATGAAATTTTACCTTGATGAACAATTCTAAATTTTAATAGACTTCACAATTTTATTCCATGGTCTTCTTGCACTTGTTAACATCTGTTTCACTCTTTTTTCCTCCTACTCCATACCTCATATTTGCTATCCTCCTACTCTGTTGTATGTTTTCTTCTGTAATCTTCTAGCATATTATATAATTTACTGTGTTATTGTATCTATTGCTTATTTTATTTCTACCTTCTAATGTAGAAACTGGAATAGGGCACAGACCTTTAATGCTCTATTCACTAATGTGTTCCATGCACCTGAGAAGAGTGTCCAACTGACAGTATGTTTTCAATAATTTCTTTTGCTATCCTTGCTTTTTCAATTTTTTATATATTTTTCAGGTATACATGACTTACAATATTATACTAGTTTCAGGTGTACAACATAGTGATTCAAAATCAGGTGAAGCTGAGATCAGCATCGTGGAGTAAGAGGACATGGAGCTCATCTCCTCCTACAAACATCAAAAATACATCTATATGTGAAACAATTCTCATGGAAAACTAACTGGAAACTGGAAGAAGAACAAAAGCTGTAAGAAAGATAAACACATAATCAGGTAGGAAGGAAAAAAAAGTGATCAGGTCAGAACTTGTGTCCCTGTGAGGGGACTCAGAGGAAAAGGGATTACACAGGTAACACTTTCCCTGGGGAGCGAGCAATTCAAGCCACAGATTGGGTGCCCTAGTCCTGGGGTCCTACATGAAGGAGACAAGCCTTCTTGGCTAGTTGGAGGATGGCTGGGACAAACAGAAGTACTGTGGGAAGCCTAAACCCCCCTCATGAGGAACGCATGTACTGGCTAGCCCCTGAGGCATGACAGAGAGCGGTCTGCTCTAGCAGCTGCTGGGTTTCCCACAACTACCTCTCTGTATGCCCCAGGCTAAAAGAGGCTATTATATTTGTTAATATATATGCACCCAATACAGAAGCACCTAAATAAATAAAGCATACTAACAGACATAAAGGGAAAATTTGACAATAATAATAGGTGACTTTAATATCCCACTTACATCAATGAACAAATCATCCAGACAGAAAATAAATAATGTAACAGTGGGCTTAAATGACACAACAGACCAGTTGGACTTAATAGAGGACATTACATCCAAAACCAGTAGAATACACATTCTTTTCAAGTGCACATGGAGCATTCTCTCAGATAGATTACATATTAGGTCACAAAACAAGTCATAACAAATTTAAGAGGACAGACATTTTATCAAGCATTTTTTCTGACCACAAAGTTATGAAACTAGAAATCAATTACAGAAAGAAAAATGGGAAAAGCACAAACACATGGAGACTAAACAATATGCTTCATTGGGTCAATGAAGAAATCAGAAAATACAAGATAAATGAAAATGGAAACACAACACTCCAAATCTATGGGATGCAACAAAAGCAGTTCTAAGAGGGAAGTTTATGGCAATACAGACCTTCCTCAAGAAACAAGAAAAATCTCAAATAAACAACCTGAACTACCACCTAAAGGAATTAGAAAAAGAACAAAGGAAACCTAAAGTCAGCAGAAGGAAGGAAATAATAAACATCAGAGAGGGAATAAATAAAATAGAGATTAAAAAACAATAGAAATGATCAATGAAACCAAGAGCTGTTTTTTGAAAAGATAAATAAAATTGATAAACCTTTAGCCAGGTTCATGAGGAAATAAAGAGAGAGGACCCAAATAAATGAGATAAGAAATGAAAGAGGAGGAATAACAACTAATACCACAGAGATAAAGAAAAGTCATAAAAGAACACTACCACAAGTTATATGCCAACAAATTGGACAACCTAAAAGAAATGGACAACTTTCTAGAAACACACAACCTGCTAAGACTGAATCAAGAAGAAAACAAAAACTTCCCAGCAAACAGAAGTCTAGGACTGTATGGCTTCACAGAGGAACCCCAAACATATAGAGAAGAACACCTATCCTTCTCAAAATATTCCAAAATATTGAAGAGGAGGGAACACACCCAAATTAATTCTAAGCCAACATTACCTTGATATCAAAACCAGACAAAGACACTACCAAAAAAAGAAAATTACAGGATAATATCTTTGATGAATAGAGATGTAAAAATCCTCAACAAAATATTAGCAAACCAAATCCAACAACACATAAAAAACATACACCATGATCAAGTTGGAGTCATCCCAGGGTCACAAAGATGTTTCAACATACACAAATCAATCAATGTGATACACCACATAAACAAAAGACAAAACCCACATGATCCTCTCAATAGAAGAAGAAAAAGCATTTGATAAAATTCAGTATCTATTCATGATAAAAACTCTTGGGTATAGAGGGAACATATCTAAACATAATAAAAGCCATTTATGACAAACCCACAGCCGACATAAACAGTAAAAAGCTGAAAGTCTTCCTGCTAAATTCTGGAGCAAGACAAGGATGCTCACTCTCACCACTTCTATTCAACATTGTATTAGAAGTTCTAGCCACAACAATCAGACAAGAAAAAATAAAAGGTATACAAATCAGAAGAGATGAGGTAAAATTATCATTATATGCAGATGACATGATACTCTATATAGGAAACCCTAAATACTCCACACAAAAACTATTATAACTGATAAATGAATTCATCAAAGTTGCAGGGTACAAGATTAATAGATAGTAATCTGTGGCTTTTCTATACACTAACAAATGTTCTCTTTCTATCAGAAAGAGAAAGTAAAACCAAAAAATTCCATTTAAAATCACATCAAAAAGAATAAAACACCTAGAAATAAAGTTAATCAAAGAGGTGAAATACCTATGCCCTGAAACCTATAAAATACTGATGAAGGAAACTGAAGGTGATACAAAGAAATGGAAAGATATATTGTGCTTTTACATAGGAAAAAATTATTATTGTTAAAATGTCCATACTACCCAAAGTAATCTACAGATTTTAATGCAATCCCTAGATAATACCCAAAACATTTTTCACAGAAGTAGAACAAATAATCCTAACATTTACATGGAATCACAAAAGACCCTAAATTGCCAATTTTGAGAAAAAAGAGCAAAGGACTATTATTCCATAAAAAATAATGAAATTCTGCCATTTCTATCAACATGGATGGACCTAGAGAATATTATGCTTAGTGAAATAAGCCAGACTGAGAAAGACAAATATTGTATGATATCACTTATATGTGGAATTAAAAAAAAATACAAGTAAATGTATACAGCTAAACAGATATAGAAAACAAACTAGTGGTTACTAGAGGGAAGAGAGAAGTGGGAGGGGCAAGTTAGGGGTATGGGATTAAGAGAGACAAATTACTATTTATGAAATAGGTAAGCAACAAGGATATGTTGTATAGCACAGGGAATTATAACCATTGTCTTTAATGACTTTTAATGTAGTATAATCTGTAAAAATACTGAATCACTATGCTGTACATCTGAAATTAATATAATATTGTAATTCAACTATACTTCACTAAAAAATAAATCAATAAGTATTTTTTTAATGAATTAAAAGAAAATGGACTTATCTGCTAACTTGTCTTTCACTGTATACTGGAGGGAAAACAGTCAAGTACGGGAAAGTGCAGTTTGTATTTATCAAGGTAAGTTTAGGGAACAGAGGATCACACCTCATGGTAAAAAGTCCTTGTGTGGCAATCTGGAGCTAAGACTTCTTTTTTGCCTAGTATCTGCCTTTCAGTGAACATTGCCTTGTCACCAATCAGAGTAATACATTCTTCCAGGGGTTGCCTAGCTCCTGGATTCAACTGGAAGGCAAGGATCTAACCACCACCCTTTTCATCACCACCACTAACGCTTGTAGATGATGTTAGGCTAAGTCTCCTGTTTAGCATAGAGTGGAGCAAGAAATTATTTGCTGATGAAAATGTAGGCTACCTGTCCCACATTCATGATACATTACAGTTTTGCACTTTATCTGCAGCATCTACTTCCATCCCTACACACACCCATACAGACATAAACAGAACCAACAACCTTCTTTTACCTCAAATAATTATCTTAGTTTTTATGGCTGAGGAAAGAATCCAAAAGCCCACATTAATTTGCCATTTTCCATAGCAAGCTTCCAAATAGCAAAAAAGTGGCCAGAAAAAAATGTGCTTATAGCTTCAAATTTCTGATGGGAAATAACTGTTACTGAAGAATTCCAGATCAAAGTAAGCCATTCCCCAGATTGAGTGCAATATATGTGAAGACATTTAAAAGACTGCAAGTTTAGTATTGATAAAAGCTCAACAAAAAAAACATGGAAAGATAAACTTCAGGGAGAAGAAAACTGAATACAAAAGTAGTACTAGAAAAAGCCACATAGAGCAAAGTAACAGAAATATATTTTGGCAAATCACTTGTCATTTTCATAAATCCAAATTTGAGGATGTGTTAAAAATAAGTCTAGTATACTAGACAAAAATAACAAGATGAAAAGGTAGGCAATTTATAAACCATCCTAACTTACGAGAAAAATAAAGATATTAATTAAATTTAGATTTTATTAAAATATAAGGGCAACCATTAAGATAATATAAAAAATATATATTATTTTAATCACAATTGCGGGAGCAAGGAGATAAAGAAAAAGAAAACTATAAACCCAAAGGAAAATGGGAGAAAAGAAAGACACTCAGGTAAAGGTTATAAATTGCAAAATAAGATTTCAGAATTGATTGCCCCAATAAATAAAGAGCAATTAAACTTACTTAAAGGGAGAGTTTACCCAATTAAATTTCAAAAGCCAAAATAAGAACAGATAGATGATGATCAGAAAAACTTAAGGGAAAATTTGTCAAATCTTCAAAAATGAAAGATTTTTCTAATTTAACCAAAAATTCTTCCTTGAACATATAAATAGACTCCAAAGCTATCTTCTTTATCAAACTCCATTTCTTTCAAAGCATGTATCACTCTGATTTTAGTTATTTGTTTACTTACTTATAGTCTGCTCCCCCTCACTGGAATATAGTCTTCTTATAGGCTTAGTCATTATCTTATTTAACAGTGAGTTCCTGTGATGAAACAGTACCCTGGAAATAACACACAGTTAAAACACAGAATTATTTTTCCCCAAATTATCACAAATGATAATTTGCATTAATTAATTGCTTATTAGCACAAATTAAAAAATTCTAAAGGATTAATATGTAGGATATAATTTCTAGATACAATTCACTTATATTGGGAAGCAAACAATTTAGAATTATGGGTGAAACAAGTATTTTGAATATCTTTAAATAAAGTACAGATGAAATATTATACATTAAAATTGAGAGTTACAGTAAACTGATATTTAGAGAAAAATTTCAGACTTAACTACATTTACTTAAAAAAACAAGGTAATAAAGGAGATTAGTATTTAATTCAAAAGTCTGGGATGAAAGAAAATAAAAAGAACAAAATAATAACTTAAAAGGAGGAGAAATTAATGAAATAGAAAAAAAATAACCAAAAGTAGAATTTAACAAAACCTAAGGAGGAACTTTGAGGATCTTCATTGCAGGCAGTATGGTGAATTAAGCCTCCTGAACAGCATTACTAAAAACAAGTAAAATACAGGATAATAAAGTATAAAAATAATCTCCTAGCTATATCACTAAGCAGATAGGAAAGGCATCCCAAGAGGATGAAAACAGAGTGAAATTGTAACACAGGCAAGCTCACAAGCTTCAAAGCTAGTGTTCACTCAGAGCATGTTTACTGAACTCTGGTGCATTTCAGCCTCCATGTTTGTTATATATAAAAATTTTTCTACAAAACTCAATATTTTCTGTCACTCTAAAAAAAACAATAAAATGTGAAAATAAATAAAACTAAAAACATATCTGGTAAAAACAATTTCAGAAATATAAGACTATAGAGGAAACTTTAAAACTCAAATAAATCAGTCTCCCAGACTTCAGACTATACTACAAAGCTACACTAATCAAGACAGTATGGGACTGGCACAAAAACAGAAATATAGATCAATGGAACAGGATAGAAAGCCCAGAGATAAACCCACGCACATATGGTCACCTTATTTGTGATAAAGGAGGCAAGAATATACAGTGGAGAAAAGACAGCCTCTTCAATAAGTGGTACTGGGAAAACTGGACAGCTACATGTAAAAGAATGAAATTAGAACACTCCCTAACACCATACACAAAAATAAACTCAGAATGGATTAAAGACCTAAATGTAAGGCCAGACACTATAAAACTCTTAGAGGAAAACACAGGCAGAACGCTGTATGACACATATCACAGCAAGATTCTTTTTGACCCCCCTCCTAGAGAAAGGAAAATAAGAACAAAAATAAATGGGACCTAATGAAACTTAAAAGCTTTTGAACAGCAAAGGAACACATAAACAAGACAAAAAGACAACCCTCAGATTGGGAGAAAATATTTGAAAATGAAGCAACTGACAAAGGATTAATCTCCAAAATTTACAAGCAGCTCATGTGCTCAATATCAAGAAACAAACAACCCAATCCAAAAATGGACAGAAGACCTAAATAGACATTTCTCCAAAGAAGATATATAGATTGACAATAAACACATGAAAGAATGCTCAACATCACTAATCATTAGAGAAATGCAAATCAAAACTACAAAGAGGTATCACCTCACACCAGTCAGAATGGCCATCATGAAAAAAATCTACAAACAATAAATGCTGGAGAGGGTGTGGAGAAAAGGGAACCTTCTTGCACTGTTGGTGCGACTGTAAATTGATACAGCCACTATGGAGAACAGTATGGAGGTTCCTTAAGAAACTACAAATAGAACTACCATATGACTCAGCAATCCCACTACTGGGCATATACCCTGAGAAAACCATAATTCAAAAAGAGTCATGTACCACAATGTTCATTGCAGCTCTATTTACAATAGCCAGGATATGGAAGCAACGTAAGTGTCCATGGACAGATGAATGTATAAAGAATATGTGGCACATATATACAATGGAATATTACTCAGCCAAAAAAAGAAACAAAATTGAGTTATTTGTAATGAGGTGGATGGACCTAGAGTCTATCATACAGAGTGAAGTAAGTCAGAAAGAGAAAAACACATACTGTGTGCTAACACATATATATGGAATCTAAAGAAAATGGTTATGAAAAACCTAGGGGCAGAACAGGAATAAAGACACAGATATAGAGACTGGACTTGAGAACACGGGGAGTGGGAAGGGTAAGCTGGGATTAAGTGAGAGAGTGGCATGGACTTATATATACTATAAAATGTAAAGTAGCTAGTGTGAAGCAGCCTCATAGCACAGGGAGATCAGCTTGGTGCTCAGTGACCACCTAGAGGGGCGGGATAGGGAGGGTGGGAAGGAGACACAAGAGGGAGGAGATATGGGGTTATATGTATATGTATAGCTGATTCACTTTGTTATAAAGCAGAAACTAACACACCATTGTAAAGCAATTACACACCAATAAAGATGTTAAGAAAAAAGTTCTATGACTGTGGATTTGTCTGTTTCTTTTTGAAGCGATCTCAGTTTTTGATTCATATCTTTTCAAACTCTTCTCTTAGGTATATAAACACTTAAGATTGTTATATCTCCCTTAATCCTTTATTATTATGAAATTAACTTGTATAACTGGGATAGTACACTTTTTTCTGAAATCTATTCTCTGTGATATTTATATAGACACTCCTGCTTTACTTTGATTATTGTTTGTATGATTTATCTTTTCCTATTCTTTTACCTTTAACTTAGTCCTGTTTTTATATTGTTTTTGCTTATTTGTTTTTTATTTGTAGATAGCATATAATAAAATATCTGATTTTTAATTAGGATGTTTAGACCATGTATGTTTTATGTGATTGCATTATGATCTGGTTCAATCTACTATCTTTCTATTTGTTTTCTATTTGTTCTATCAATTCTTTGGTCCATTTTTCTTTTTCTTGAAATTTCTTAATGCTCCATTTATCCCCTTTGTTAATGTATTAGTTATAAATTTTGAATTATTTTTAAAATTTTAGTGGTTGACTTATGGTTTATAGTATGTATCTTACACACCAGATCTACCCTTTAGAGATATTATAGCACTTCAACAACAGTGTAAGAACCTTACAGTGGTATACTATACCATGGCCTTGGTTCTGTTATTGTCATACATTTTACTTCTACACATGTTATCAACCTAACCCTATGCTGTTACCATGTTTGTTTAAATGTCAATTATCTATTTAAACAATTTATGTATTTAAGTAATAAGAAAAAATAAGCAATTTACTCACATGGTTACCATTTTCAGTGTTCTCCTTTCCTTTTTGAAGATTCATATTTTCATCTGAAACAACTTTCCTCTGTCTAAAGGATTTCCTTTTATTTCATAGTTTGTGTCTTCTGGAGATGACCTCTTTCCACTTTCATAAGTCTTCAAAATTCTTTGTCTTCCCTTCTTTTTTTGAAAGGTATTTTGGCTATAGGACTGTAAATTGACAGGGTTCTTTTTTTTTTTCTTTCAGTACTTTATCCTGTTGTTCTTGCTGGCATTGTTTCCAATCTGATGGCATTTTTATATTTGTTAATTTATTGCATCTTTGTCTTCCTTTTTCTGACTTCTTTAAGATTTTTCTCTTTATAATTGACTCCAAGGGATTGATCTATTTTCCTTCAAGTTGGTTTCTTTTGTGTTTTTTTTGTATTTTTAGTTTGATGAGTTTTTTTGTGAAGTGTGGGTTTATAGTTTAATCAGCTTTGGGAAACTATTGTCTGCAATTTCTTCAAACATTTTTTCTTTTGTCCTCTTTCTCATCTTTGAGAACTAAGATTAATTGAATATCTTGAAGTTATCAAACTATTTGCTAATTATTTGCTAATTTTTTAAATTCTTCTCTTCATTTTTGATTTGGGTCATTTCAATTGAGATATGTTCAAATTCACTAATATTTTCTTCTGCAGTATTTAAAGTGCCATTAATGTCATCCAGTGAATTTTGCACATCACAAATTATAATTTTTATTTTGTAAAGTTTAATTTGTCTCCTTATCGCTATCTCTCATTTCTCTCTAGCTTTTCCAATACATAAAATATAGCTAGAAAAACATTTGTTTTTCTCTACCAGTTCTAACATTGGTTATATTTCTTTGTCAGTTTTGATTGACAGGATTTTAATCTCTCTAGGTGTTGTATTTCTCTGCATGTTGATAAAATTTTATTGAATACCAGACCTTTTTCATTTCACCTTGTTGTGTATTGGACATTTTTATATTCCTATAATTTTTCTTAAGCTTGTTTTAAGACATGTTGCTTAAACATAGTTTAATCCTCTCACAGTTGCTTTTAATATTTATCTGGAAGGAGCAGAGAAGCATTTAGTTTAAGGATGATTCTTTCAAACTATATAGGCAAAATATTTCTGATTATTTTACCCAGTGCCCTGCAAGACTAGAAAATATCATTATTCATATATTTAGTGTGGATGCTTAGATATTTCAAGTAGGAAAGTAAATATGGTATTTGTTATTTGATTTTGGCTCATAGAGAAATCATAGCATTACTTTTGATGTCATATTTTGCTAAAACACACTTTGAATGGAAATATAATTGAAATAATATTAGCGGAATTCCCTGGTGGTTCAGTGGTTAAGAATCCGCCTGCCAGTGCGGGGGACATGGGTTCAATCCCTCGTCCGGGAAGATCCCACATGCCATAGAGCAACTAAGCCCCTGAGCCACAACTACTGAGCCTGAGCTCTAGTGTCCGTGAGCCACAACTACTGAAGCCTATGTGCCTAGAGCCTGTGCCTCTCAAAAGAGAAGCCACCATAATGAGAAGCCTGCACACTGCAATGAAGAGTATCCCCTGCTCACTGCAACTAGAGAAAGCCTATGAGCAGCAACAAAGACCCAACACAGCAAAAATAAATAAATAAATTTATTTTAAAAAATGAGGACTTGAAATGTTTTTTTTTTTTTTAAGAAATAATATTAGCAATGGCATTGCATAGAGATGTATGTGATGCTCAGGTAAACCATTTTATTGGCCAATTATATATTAATTATTTCCTTCATCTTAGATCCTTTAAATGAGAACTGGAATATGACATATTATGAACGCATATTTAAATCTTGAAATCTACTGATTACATAATGTTTTTCAAATAAGGCAGTTAGCAAACTTACATGTCAAATGAAGGAAAAGTTAGACAATAAACAACATCAAACAGTTGAAGCAGTTTGCCAAATTTTTGTTTATCTCCTTTATTATATATATTCTGTACATATTTCATCTTTAGGGTTTATAAGCACATTTATCAGTTTTCAAATTGTTTATTTTATTAAATAGATTTTCAAAATTATTCAAACTGCCTGTGTTATTCTAATAGGAAATAGTAATGTGATTATAGATATTTCTCAGTAATTTATTTTGGCTTTGGCATGAATATCACAGAAACACAGGCTTTGGAGACCAAAACCTAGGTTTAAATTCTAGATTTGCTAATTTTTTGCTCTGTGTCTCTGAGGAAATTAGCATGTATCTTTTTTCCTTAATGAATGTAATTTTAATTTCACAGGTTTATTGTGAGGACAAAATGAGAGGACTGCAAAGAGCATAGAGTATAGCAGGAGTATTGTAAAATATAATTCCCCTGTCTAAAATTGCTAGCATCAATTTAGCAGCAAGGCTGATGGTCTGAGTTCAGACCTGATATCATTTAACTAAAATTATTACCAATTTAGGTCTGATATATGAGATCAAGATGACTAGTATGTTTCAATTCACATGCTCATGCTGACTGATTTGTTGTGGCTTCCAGGAGTACTGTATTGAAAAGCATTCAAAGCTGCATCCAGATTCAGTGAGAAAGAGTTTAGTGATTGATTAGTGGTTTCCCATCAGGAAATGTTTGTCATTTCTTGTAAAAACAAGAATGAGTCATAAAATTGTGGATACTGTTGGCATAATTTTGGTTGCCCAAAATCTACTTTAGCTAGGCTTATTAGAAGTTTTTAGGCATAAAGGATAAGAAACATATTTCTGGCAAATTATAAAAGCAAAGATTTAATATACAAATTGGATACACTTATTTCTTGCAAGCAAAAATGCTTTGTTTTGAACTTTCTGGCCTATACCTTCAATTCGATACAATATTCTTCATGTTTAGACAGAATTATATATTATTAAAACATTATAGAAACTCTAGGAACAACAGAGATTAGAATAACAAAACAAGGTAATATGCATTTGTACTACATATATTGAACTTTAAATAATAAGGTAAATTTAAGTGGATATTGAGAGCAGATGCATCTCCCATCAAACAAAGAAATTTGGAATATTAAAATATATATATATATGACCAACAAAGAAAGAAAACAGACCCCTAGGTGCAATAAATGACAAGGATAAGCAAGTCTGAGAATGGTAAGAGGGATATGAATATTTAGTGGTGTCCCCAGGGGAATCAGACCAAAGAGGTTGATGGCTAGAGTTTAATGTCCATGCCAAAGCAGACAGAGAAATAGAATAAAGCTCGCTACACAACCTAGGGTACTATGAGGGGCCCTCTTATCACTGAAACAGGAAACTGAAAACATTCCACCCACCAGTCTGGGTAGTCAATAAGGAAAATATGTGATGGGAAGAAAATAATAAAAGAGATAAATAAACAAATAATAAATAAATAGCAGTATATTTTTTAGATATATAATCATTAAAATTTAAATAAACATTTTAAATAAAAGAGTGGGCATATCTGAAAAAATAATTGATAGCATTATTGACAAATCTGAGCAAATCACCAAGAAATCAGGAGGAATGAAGATATGTAAAATATTAAACAGCCATTAGGAACCATTGAGGATAACATGAGAAGGATAGAAACTAATTGTACTTTTGGCATTATAGAATGGAGAAAAAGGAAGTTCTATTTGAAAAAAAAAGATTGTGGTAAATTTTTCAGACCTTAAAAAGAAATCCTAAGTCCTTAGATAAAAGCAACAGAAAAGTTCCTGAACAAGAGCAAAACAAATCTGGGCCCACATACACCATTCTGAAACTATAGATCATAAAATGTGCAGAAAAATCTTAAGAGATACAAAGGAAAAAGCATGAAATGAACAAAAACTAGTCTGAAAACAAACATCTCATCAATAATAATGAATGCCTTTAGACAAGAGATTAATATCACAGAAGCACTAACCAGTATATCTGTCCATCCAAGAATAACTCTATACTCAACTAAGCTATCATTCAAAATTTATTGCAAAATACAAATACTATAAAACAAAACATTAAAAAAAGGTGAAACAATTTCCTACTCATATACTTTCACTAAAATCTAGCCTCTACCAAAAAACAAACTTCTCAGTAAGAAGGAAAGAGTGAGATGGCAGGATAAAGAATGACCATAGGAATCTGTAAACATTTAGGTAAATAAAACAACTGATTACATAGTAAGGTTAGAAGGAAGTTATAAATATTTGGTAAATTCTGAAAGTTTTAAAAATTATAAAAGAAGCCTGTACATACTGATTTATTTTAGACATAGGAAAGCTAAGTGTGCATCTAAAATTTCTAAAGTAATAAAAGTAGAATATATAACTTCCAAAGAAGCAAGTGTGTAAAAAAGGCGGGGAAAAGAAAACACAATAAACGCAATAAATGATTTAAAAAGAAGGTGCAAAGTACATGGTCAATAGGAAATACCAGATAAAATAGTAAATATACATCAATGTTTATAAATACTCACAAAATATGTTAAACAGATTAAACTTCCCTGAAAATAGATACTTTTCAGTTGGGTTAAAAATATGTTTCCATGTGCTCTTCAAAAAAGCTACACCTTTTGATAATTTATGTTTTTCTAGAATATTTTTCTTCATTGTAGTTAAAATAATTGTGTTGAATAACATGTATAGTTGAAAAAGATAGAAAATGACATGCCAGGAAAATGACCATGAAGTAAAAACACAGCAATATTAACATCAGAGAAGTATATTTTAAGACAAAAATCAAAATTAAGCAAAAATTGCTTACTGCTGAAGTGAAAATTTAAGAAACTATAAAAATCATTATTCTATATTTCATATTAATAAGGAATAGAAATATAAAATTGATAGAAATTGATGCATTCAAAATCATGTGGTCAATTTTAATTCAATTTAATGAGTAAGATAGATAACACATATTAGTAAGGATAATGTATGCTAAGAACACAATTAATCCACATACTTCAAACTCTGTACTGTGAAAGTAGATGCATTTTCTTTTTCCTGGTACATGTAGGACATATATAACATTAGATCATGTACTAGGTCACAAAGCAAATATCTACAAAAATTAAATATTCAATGAAATACATTCTATGGCCAAAATGTGATAAAATTAGAAATCAATTACAAAAAGACAGACAAGAAATTCCTACTTGTTTGAAAATTAAAGCAAGACAAAAATAATTAATAAAACATAAAGAGCTTCTTAACAAGTTCAAAGAAGAAATTATTATGGTAATGTTTGGAACTAAATGGCAACAGTACCATTATAAATCAAAACCTGTGGGAAAGTCTCTAGAATGGTATCTATAAATTAACTTATAATGCACATTTCAAAATAAGAATCACTAAGAAATATTAATTAAACTAAGGTCATTAGCACAGCTTTTCAAATATTTCTAGTTTTTATTTCTTTCTAAGCATGTGACAGGATTTTACTTCCTTTCCCCTAGAATTTAGTTAACCATTTGACATTTTGTGGCCAGGGAATTTTGAGAGTCACAATTCAATGTGTCATGATTGGGTGGAAATTTTAAGCACCATATCTGAGACACCATATCCCCTTTCTTCTATTTCAGTGATTGTAGAAATTGATGTCAAGATAAGGCCTTCGTCAGCCTGAATCCAAAGATGCATAAGTAAACACCCTGTAAATCAACACTGAATATGCAGCATGAGTAACGTGAGTAAGAAATAATTTTTTGTGTATATTTCACCAAGATTTTAGAGTTGATAGGCATAATCTAGACTACGCTATCTTGTACAGGCACCACTGAACTTAAGAAATTAGAAACAGAAAAAAAGGTCATTGAAAAGATTAATAAAGTAGATAAATCTTAAGCAAGATTTTTCAAGGAAAAAGTAAATCAGATGCAAATTAAGAACAGTAAAATTTAAAAACCGATGAATTTGCACATGGAACAGAGGATGAACAAATCACAAAGGGATACTATAAGACATTTTATACCAAATATTTTGAGATAAATTGGAGCAAAATATTCTAAAAAAATATATAAAACACCAAAATCGACTTAAGAAAACACAAGAATCAAACTGTAGCCTTTAAAGAAACTGAATTAAGTTTCAAAATATCCTCCCAAAATGCATCAGGCCTAGATTTATAAATTAACCAAACTTTCAAGTAAGAGATACCCTCTATCTTATTCAAGGTATTTCAGATTATGAGAAGTTTCCCAGTTCAATTTATAAAGCTAATCTAATCTTGTTACCAAAAAAGTGGTAAGAGAACCCTATCAAAATAAAAATTATGGGACATTGATTACTTTTGAAAATTATTAAAATTTTTCTAAATAGTTAGCCTGGGCATACATTTTCTAGGTGGCACAATCCAAGCACTCCCTATGTATATTCCAACTAAATTAGAGTTATGCTGAAATACAGATCCATCCAGGCACCAAACACCTGGGAAGCAATGGGAAGGTGAACCTTGGAGAGGGCTCTTGCATCCAGCTTTGGACAGGTCCGTTGTTTTTCCAAAGTGGTTTTCTTTGTGTGCCACATGTTAAAAAGAGTTGGGATCACTGTCCATTTGTCTTACACCTACTCCAATTCATGTATTTGCTATTTGCCACTTCCCCATGAACATTCTAGTTTGTAATCATGGAGTATCTGAGAACTAATTTTAGTTTCACTTAACTGAAAATAATATAGTTGATAATAAGAATAAAATAATGTCAGGTGCCGCCTTTGGGTATAACTAATAAAGTAACTCTAGGTTATACAACTTTAGGTTAAATTTCCAGTATGTTATAAATTCAAATACATGATAAAAGAGACATGATATTATTGGAGCTTTATCTTATTATTTTAATTTGTCTATTGTTCTTTTAGTTTTTTACATGAAATATGCTACGTTTTACTCCACAGACCATAGCTCTAATCCTAGTAAGCTATTGAGTCCCAGTTGAATTGGCTGCAAGGAGGAATCACTGAAATCATTATTCTGACAACAAAATGAAAGGTCAAATACTACCCATAAGGAATTGGTAGTTATCTTTGTATATAAATGATAGAATGTTAGCTATATGTTAAATTTTATATAAGCACGAAATATCTTAATGGTTTTTCAAGAATTTCTGTGATAGCTTCAATTTCATACTGAGGTAAATATGTGATAGAAGTTTTCCACATATACTAATTCTTGAAAGCAGTATACATCTAATTCTGCTGTAATATCCAGTTGTTTTATTATTCTGCTTTGTGATTTCTACTTTATTTTTATCATGATAGTCGTATAAAATTTTTCTCCCAAAGCTCTTTTCTTTTAACATCTTTATTGTATTTGTTTTGCTGTTTTCCTCAGTATGAATAATTACTTGATTTGAATATTATTCTCCTAAACAAAACATAACTTTGTGCATTTAAATTCTTCTAGAGTTTTTTAAAATCCATCACCTGCTATCAAGTGAGTTTTGTGTCCACTGCCACATGTTTTATAAAGCCAACCTGATTTCTCTTATAAAAATGTGGTAGCATAAAATAGGTGAATCATATTCTTATTGAGTGCTTGTTGTTTGGTATTTTTTATTCTAATGAAGAAAAAATTCATATTTAGAGTTAGATGGTGATAACAGGCATTTTTAACTGCTTATAACATTTTTAGCAAAATTCATATTTTGGAACTAGAAATGAAAAAAATGAAATAAGTATAAAGATTGTCTCTATCATATATAAAATTTTTTCTAGCTTGTTATGGAAAAATATTCTGCCATTATGGTAATAAAAAAGCAGGACTTACCCCACTCCCAATACAAAATTCTTACATTTTTAAAAAATGACATATCACTGGCAGTGGAATTGTGATGTGTGACTTATCACAAAACTAACAAATATTTAGAGATCATTTGTCATTACTGCCATCTAATTGGTCTTGCACAGTGCCAGACAGCATGCAATTCACATAATAAATATTCAGCAAATATTTAATTCATGAACAAATAGAATTTGATGTTTCAATTTATAATTGAAACATCAAAAACCCATATTGTGTTTGCTTCTCCCATTCATTATGTTTTGCTCTCCTGGCATTCTATCCTTCATGTACAAAACAGAGATAACTGATTCTTCACTCTTCACATGACTTGAAATGTCACCATTTTTAAAAAAATCTTTATTGGACGTTGTCTCTGATTGAAATTACAATAGGAGATATTTTAATGAAACTCATTAGAGTTAATTTTCAGTAATATACCCACTAAATAATTTATCCACAGGGGAGAAGGTTATGGGCAACAGCCCTCTCATTGTTTCCCACATCACACTTGACCTGCCAGTCTGGTTTTATCTTGTCTTCCTGGATTGATTTTATGCCAGTTCTTGTGTATTCCTTGTGGCTATGACCATAGTTTGGTCAATTTTTTTTTGTCATCTTCTAACCCTACCTTGATCCATGAGCTACTCAGTTTTTTATACAAACTGGACTAGTTCTGTGTATACAATGTTTTCAAGGCCAAGTCCAGCTCCATGGGACGGGTACTCCTCATAGATCAATCTAGTCTTTCTCTCAGAGGAGGAATCAGTTGGAAACTATTGAATGCAGTAAGCTTCTGTTTGTTAGATGACTTATTTTTTCAAATAGTTCGCACAGTAATTAAGTTTATAAGTCCAAAAGATTTAGAGTGTGTGCATAAAAGCTCAGGTAGAAATTTCTACTCTTATTTTCAAGTAATGTTTTCAGTATATAACTTACCCAGTTAAATTTGGGGTGCAAGTTGTCAAACATTTTAACAACATGAGCTATATTTATATTTGTCAAATAAACACTGTTCATTACTATTGACCCTAATAGTCTATGTGAATCTTCATACTGTAGACTCAGTATCGCAATTCTCATTTAACTGAGAAACTTCTTTAAATGCATTGTGTTCCATTTAATTTATATTATGTTTAGACAAAGAATCCCAGATGGAGAGAATACACATTTAATATATGAGTACTTTTATTTTAGGTATAGGAATACCTAAATAGGAACTTCTTTTTTTAATAGAGGATTTTAAAAACTTTATATCTCAGGAAAGATTCAGATTTTAAGCCATCATCTTATATCCTTATTTTTAAAAAGGTTTGTTCAAAGCTGATACCATATTGGATAAATATTTTCACTTATCTCCAAACTAGGTTTGTTACTAATTTTCAAGGTCAATAATGATAATGGAAACCTTTCACATTTCCTATTTAATAATATCAGTTACCTTTACTTTGTGCTATTAAGAGTAGGAATAGTAGGAATTTTCATTTTGAGCAGTGAGAAGCTCATTATTTTATTTATGCATTCATGTATGTATGTATCATGTATGTACGCATACATGTATGTATATATTTATGTATGTATGTATATATATATGTATGTTTATCCATCTTCCTACCTACTTATTTATTTATGGAATTGGCAGAGAACAAGTCTAAATCAGATTTAGTTCAATTTCAAATCAATGTATATTGGCAGAAAAATCACTACAGATATTGAAAATCTATCAGCTAAGAGCTGATTGGAGTTCCAGCTCACTCAACATATTTAGTGGGGTAAGTATCAATAGCTTTGATACAGATTCATATATGGTTACACGGGTTTCTCCATACAACTTTTTTTTTTTTTTTTTTTGCGGTACGCGGGCCTCTCACTGTTGCGGCCTCTCACGTTGCGGAGCACAGGCTCCGGATGCGCAGGCTCCGGATGCACAGGCTCAGCGGCCATGGCTCACGGGCCCAGCCGCTCCGCGGCATGTGGGATCTTCCTGGACCGGGGCACGAACCCGTGTCCCCTGCATCGGCAGGCGGACTCTTAACCACTGCACCACCTGGGAAGCCCTCCATACAACTTTTATTCAAAAGTTGATTTGTCCTCTCCAAAGCATAAAACCATGTAAAACAATTTAAACTAAATGTGAATCTGGCAAGTTGGGAAGATTGACAATTTCAGAAGTGAAGTAATTAGACACTTTCACAGGTCACATTGTTTTGTTGCACTCCCGGTCCAGCACTCCAAATGCATAGTGCTCAAAGGTATTAGTTTGGTAAGTGCACAAAACAATTAAGCTTCTTTGTGGCTTTGTTTTATTTTCATTATTTTAAATGAAAATGCCATATAATGTACTACACATATTTCTATACAAACTAATATGCATAATATAAAATATACTCTGAAATTAATTTCAAAATGTTCATCTCTAGGGAACTGTTAACCTTGAACCAGTGTGGTTAAAGGTACCATATAATCTAATTAAGATATTCAGTATGAGGACAGCTTGAAATTTTTATAATGTGTCGACACTGGATATTTTTTCCTCCTATTTTGTGTTTAGATTGTTTCTTTATTACTGAATTCATAGGGGTTGGTTTTGTTTTGTTTTTATTTAAGCATTTGTCAAAATATATTGAGTCATTTTATTTCACATACACTCCTTTCTAGTGCTGTCTCATGGCTACCCCCACTACCACAGGTAATAAATATTAACTCATTGATGTATATTCTTGCATATTGAATGCCATGGTCATAACTATATACAAAAGCATTCACATATAAACATACACGTTTATATTCAGTTACACACCTATATATATTTATTTTCCATTTTAAAAATAGTTCAATATTATGAACATTTTTCTGCATTTTGCTTTGTCATTTTTTGGTATGTTATGAAAATCTAAGTCAGTTGTTATATCTAACATATAGTTTTTAGTATCAGTACAGTGTTCTGTGTTTGGATAAATTATGGCTTATTCAACCCTCCATCTATTGATGAGATCCTTTTGTTTCTAGTATTTAACTCTATAAAAAAGAATTCAATAAATATCTTTATGTGTGGGTAATTTTATACAAATGAAATGCATTCCTACGACTGGATGTTAAAATCAAAGGATGTAGGCATTTTAATTGTTATTTGAATATGGCTTTCCAAAAATGCATATCCATCATTAATATATATATAAAGCATATTTAATAAAAGCCTATCATATATCCACCACTAAAATAAGAGTACATATCCCCTATCATCATTGGCAGAAGCATTTGGAATCATTCCTTCTAAAATTTTTAATCTGATGGGTATAAAATTATTACTAATTATCATTTTATATTTTTTGACTGCTTGGGAAATTGATAACTTTTCATATATTTACTATCATATGGATTTACTTTTCTGTGAATCATTTATTCATATCTTTACCCTTGTTTTTTTTTAATTGTAGTCTCTCTCTTTTGGTTATCAATTTATGACATGAAGCATTGCTTTACCTGAAGATATTATATTAAGACTGTAATCTTACTCTTGTTTTGGATCCTTTCAAAATTAATACTTTGAACTTTCAAAATGTGATATTTACCTTATTATTAACGTGTTAATCATAGAATGATACATGCATTTAAAAAATTGCTAGGCAATATATGTGCTTTAATTCTTTCTCTTGCTCTTCTAATTCTTGTAAATAGTAACTGGTAAATTTTGGAGTATAAGATGTTCTTTAGAGCACATCTGCTTTTAACTTCCTTTCCTCTGGGAATGATTTTATCTCACATTTATTCCTGAAGTATATTTTCACTGGATATAGAATACTGGGCAGACAGTTATTTTCTTTCAGTACTTAAAAAAAATGTGCCACTTTTCTTATGGTCTCTAAGATTTCTGATGAGAAATCTGATGCCTTTGTTGTTCCTCATGGTTAATGCATAGTTTCTCTCTGTCTGCTTTCAAGATTTTTCTTTGTCTTTAATTTTCAGAAGTTTGATCAAGAAATGTCTAGACATAGATTTCTTTGATGTTATCCTGTTTTCATTTGTTCAACTTGTTTAATCTGTAGGTTTATGTTTTGTTCTTTACCAAATTTGGGGAGTTTTTAGCCATTGGTTTCTTCAAATATTTTTCAGTTCCACAAGTTCTTCTTTTTCTGACTCTGATGAACAATTATTTTATTAGATCTTTTGTTATTGTCTCACAACTCTCTGAGGATTAATTTCTTTTTTTTTCAATATATTTTCTGTTTGTTGTTCAGACTGTATAATTTCTATTGCTCTATCTTCAAGTTCATTGATTGTTTCTTCTGTTGTTTCCATTCTTACATTGAGCCTATCCAATTTTTATTATTTTTAATTTGGCTATTGTACTTTTTAATTCAAAAATTTTCATTTGCTTTTTCTTTATGTCTTCTATTTCTTTGCTGAGATTTTTGACAGTTTAAATGTTTCAAGAACATTTGCAATTTCTTGTTACAGTATTTTTAACATCAGCTGCTTTGAAATCCATGCCAGAGATTTCCAACACCTGTGTTATCTTAGTGTTAGTGTTCATTTATTGCCTTTTCTCATTCAAATTGAGATTTGTTTAGTATGGTGATCATTTAGATGTGTTAATTTGACTGGAGGGTAATCCCCAGTTATTCAATCAAACACTAATCTAGTTTTTCTGTGAATATATTTTGTAAGTGTAATTAAAGTTCACAAACAGTTTATTTTAAATAAGGCATATTGTAGATAATCTAAGTCAGTCTGAGTCAATCAGTTTAAAGGGCTTAAAAACCTAGATGAGACATCCTTACAGAAAAAATTTTCTCTTAAAATAGCAGCTTCAGCCCATGCTCAATACCTCCAGTCTCTTCTTCCTGATAACCTGTCCTATGAATTTTAGACTTGAATAGCCAGCCTCCAATCAGGTAAGTCAATTCCTAGCAATAAACCTCTTAATATAAATCTCCTACAGGTTCTTGTTTGGTTAAATCTTTCCTGATATACCTGATTCTTAGAATGACAAGTAATTTTGCATTGTACACTGAACATATTATGTGTTATAAGAATACTCCTTTGTAAATATTCTGTTTCAGTTGGTAGCTAACATGCTTAGGTTCAGAATGGTTTTCCTGGTCCACTTCTGTGTGTTATGGTTCAAATGTGGATGGACTGCCATCTCAGTACTAAGAGGGGTGGAAGTCAGAATACCTTTCATAGGATCTGCTGGGTAGGGGCAGACAGAAAATAAATTATAAGGAAATATAAAACATTAAGAATTAAGAAAGAGTAATGGGAAGGATAAATATATAATAGACTATTCTCTTCTTGATACTTTAAAATTACATTTGAGAGTTAAAAGCAAAGATAATTATAAAATGGTTTAATCTGGTTCTCAGTGTAGTGAAGAGGTAATATTTCAGATAACCATATCATAAAGGAAAGAGGGTAAAGGAATGAAAATGGTGATGAGATATCTGCATTCCACTTGAAGTTGTAATCTACAGTCTTAGCAGTCACACTCCTAGGTATTTACATATGTAAATTTAAAACTTATGTTCACACAAAAACCTATACGTGGATTATTATAGCAGTCTAATTTATAATCTCTAAAAACTGGAATCTCTAACTAAGATTTGCTTCAACATGTGAATGTTTTGTGGAATAGTATCCCAAACTATTCAGGGATAAAAGAGAATGAACTATTGATGCAGGTAACAATATGGATGAATCTTAAAGATTTTTTGCTAAAAGGAAAAAGCCATACCTCAAAGTCTACTTTTTATATGATTGCATGTACATGACATCCTGGAAAAAGTGAAAATATTGGGAAGAAAAATAGTTCAATTATTTTTTTTTTGGATTTTGGAGAGAGTAAAGGGTTTACTACAAAAGAAATATGCAGGGAAATGTTGAGGGTTATGTAACTCTTCCGTATGACAATGGGTTGGTGGATGAATGACATTTTGCATTTGTCAACATATGTATAACTTTATATCACAAAGTGTGAAATTTAAGGAAAAAATATTTTAAATCAACCAGAATGTTGGAGAATCTCAGAATGGATTACAAACTGTTACAAATATGGTGTGTGTTAGAGAGGATCTAGAAGCAGTGACATCTTAGTAGAAATAAGCACAACCAGCACTTAGGTTTTAGTTTAAAATACCAATTCTCCAGGAAAAGAAATCAGATATTCCTGAAAAAATTACCAATACCAGGCTTGAAGCAGGTAAAAAAAAATACACTATTAGCTGGAACACTTTACAGTCCTAAAAGTTTTTATGTGCTGAGAGACAAAAGAGAGATAGATACATAAAGAAAGAAAGAAAGAAAAGAAAGAAAGAAAGAAAGAAAGAAAGAAAGAAAGAAAGAAAGAAAGAAAGAAAGAAAGAAAGAAAGAAAGGAAAGAAAGAAAGAAAGAAAGAAAAAGAATCACAGAGGGCACTGTGAAAGAGCTCCCAATGGCCAAAGCTGGAACAATTGAGCATCATAAATTGAGTTATTTATATAACATAGTATTAGAATATAACATAAATCATTAAATAAATATCAATGCATCCATACGGACATACATAAATAATTGCATAAATAAATACATGGCACAGAAAGGACAAATCTTTAAAGAATTCCAAATAATGTATGGGGATACTCCCTCCTACAGAAGGTACAATTTACTTCTCCTCCCTGTGTGGGCTGGATTTACTAATGTCCAAAGAACACAGTACAGAAAGGAAAACAGAGTAACTTTACATGAAGTCTGGAAGCTTCACCTTAAGCAAGTGATCAAGGAAACCATCACTAGCAATAGACATGTCAGTATCAAGTGATAGTATAAGAAGGCAACCTCCCCTCTGTGGTATTCTTCAAAATCCATAACTCCAGTTCAAACATGAGAAAACATCACTCAAACCCAAATAAAAGGACATTCTACAAAATATCTGGCAAATAACAACTACTGAAGCCCGCGCACCACAACAAAGAGCAGCCCCTGCTCGAAACTAGAGAAAGCCCCCCACAGCAACGAAGACCAAATGCAGCCAATAAATTAATAAATAAATTTATTTAAAAAAATATCTGGCAAATAGTCTTCAAAAGTATCAAGATCTTGAAAAACAAGCAGAGTGAAAAACTGTCACTGACACACATTGTTACTGTTCCCAGAGGACTTTGTAGTCTTTTTATTACCAAATTGCCTCTGTTAAGAACGCTTACCAAAATTAACCCTGAGTTAATTTCTTCAGGAAACATTTTTGTATTCCTTATGCCTAGTGCAGGGCCTGGCACAATTATTTTTTGTTTTAAATTAATGTATTAATTGCTTTCAATAATCAAAGTTACATATTTGCTACTGGTTTTGCATTCAGTCTCTATATACTTCTTTCTCTCAATTTACCACCATTAACCTTCATCTTGCTACATGGAATTCCACAACCTAATGCTACAATTCTTTCAACATGCATTAATATTATACAGGCTTAGTATAAAAGAACATGGAGTACACTAGGCATCCAAAAAAAAAAAAAACCCACATACAAACTTTAGTATTCTCCTCATTGCCTTTTCATCACTAGGCTTTGATAATTACCTTAAAGCAGAATCATTCATCTTCATATAGACTCTCCTTTGATTCCTTCCATTATTCCAATTAATCATTTGTTAACATCTTCACTAATCCCTAATCTGTATTGTTTATAGTCTTTTATGATCCCTTAGATTCATTTCTGTTACAAAAATGCAATTTAAAAACTTCAAAAACAAACTACTATTAAGGTTCTAGAAAATCAAGAGAATAAAAATATGTAGAAAAATGCCATTTGCAGCAATATGGATGGACCTAGAGACTGTCATACAGAATGAAGTAAGTCAGAAAGAGAAAGACAAATAACTTATGATATCACTTATAGGTAGAATCTAAAATATGACATAAATGAACGTATCTACAAAGCAATAACAGACTCACAGACATAGTGAACAGACTTGTGGTTGCCAAGGGGGAGAGGGAGTAGGGGAAGGATGGATTGGGTGTTTGGCGTTAGCAGATGCAAACTACTATATATAGAATGGATAAACAACAAGGTCCTACTGTATAGCACAGGGAACTATATTCAATATCCTGTGACAAACCACAATGGAAAATAATATAAAAAAGAAGGTACAACTGAATCACTTTGCTGTACAGCAGAAATTAACACATTGTAAACCAACTATACTTCAATTAAAAAATGTAGAAAAATGATTTTTTTCTGGAAAATATTGATATCAGAATTGTCATTTTTTTGGTCTTTCTGGGAAGAAGGGTTTTGTATAATCCATTTAAACTTGGGCAAGTTATTTCCTATAGATATAAATTTGAGATATTGTATTAATCAATGGTGTGCTGGTAAGCCCACTCTCTAAAACAAACCAAAAAAAGAAATGAACTGATTTGCAGCATTTGCTGATGTTCATGATGTAAATACTCCACCATGACCAAATTCAAGCAAAAAATATGGTATCACTGAATTAGAAAGAAAAGCACTAAGTCAACTATCATAAGCCACTATGAATCAGCTACAGTGCAGTGGGCACTGCTCCCGGTATTGTCTGGACCTCACAGAAATAGTATAATTTCCCATGTTATCTATGAAGCCCAAGGAGACTGTGTTTTAACATGAAATGATCTCAGGCCCTTTTTTCAGCAGTTTGGAGAAAGTTTGTTCTTCAATTAAGCCTGAAGCTGGGCACTGTCAAGCAATCAGATTTTCCAACCGGATGTTCTAGGTGAAAGCATTAAATGTTAAATTAAATTTAACCAAAATTAATTTTGAATTTAAAAAATTTTAAAATACCTTTGGAAAACCAAAGATATAACCAGGTTTTGCAAAACATGTTCAATAACTTTATTTTTTTTTTACAGATCTTCTCCTGTAATTGATATCGAGTCTCATAGCGTTGTGGTCGGAAAAGATACTTGATACAATTTCAATTTTCTTAAATTTACCAAGGCTTGATTTGTGACCCAAGATATGATCTATCCTGGAGAATGTTCCATGAGCACTTGAGAAAAATGTGTATTCTGTTGTTTTTGGATGGAATGTCCTATAAATATCAATTAACTCCATCTCGTTTAACATATCATTTAAAGCTTGTGTTTCCTTATTTATTTTCATTTTGGATGATCTGTCCATTGGTGAAAGTGGAGTGTTAAAGTCCCCTACTATGAATGTGTTACTGTCGATTTCCCCTTTTATGGTTGTCAGTATTTGCCTTATGTATTGAGGTGCACCTATGTTGGGTGCATAAATATTTACAATTGTTATATCTTCTTCTTGGATCGATCCCTTGATCATTATGTACTGTCCTTCTTTGTCTCTTCTAATAGTCTTTGTTTTAAAGTCTATTTTTTCTGATATGAGAATTGCTACTCTAGCTTTCTTTTGGTTTCCATTTGCATGAAATACCTTTTTCCATCCCCTTACTTTCAGTCTGTATGTGTCTCTAGGTCTGAAGTGGGTCTCTTGTAGACAACAAATATATGGGTCTTGTTTTTGTATCCATTCAGCCAATCTGTGTCTTTTGGTGGGAGCATTTAGTCCATTTACATTTAAGGTAATTATCGATATGTGTGTTCCCAGTCCCATTTTCTTAATTGTTTTGGGTTCGTTATTGTAGGTCTTTTCCTTCTTTTGTGTTTCTTGCCTAGAGAAATTCCTTTAGCAGTTGTTGTAGAGCTGGTTTGGTGGTACTGAACTCTCTCAGCTTTTGCTTGTCTGTAAAGGTTTTAATTTCTCCATCAAACCTGAATGAGATCCTTGCTGGGTAGAGTAATCTTGGTTGCAGGTTTTTCTCCTTCAACACTTTCAATATGTCCTGCCACTCCCTTCTGGCTTGCAGAGTTTCTGCTGAAAGATCAGCTGTTAACCTTATGGGGATTCCCTTGTGTGTTATTTGTTGTTTTTCCCTTGCTGCTTTTAATATGTTTTCTTTGTATTTAACTTTTGACAGTTTGATTAATATGTGTCTTGGCGTATTTCTCCTTGGATTTATCCTGTATGGGACTCTCTGTGCTTCCTGGACTTGATTAACTATTTCCTTTCCCATATTAGGGAAGTTTTCAACTATAATCTCTTCAAATATTTTCTCAGTCCCTTTCTTTTTCTCTTCTTCTTCTGGAACCCCTATAATTCGAATGTTGGTGCGTTTAATGTTGTCCCAGAGGTCTCTGAGACTGTCCTCGGTTCTTTTCATTCTTTTTTCTTTATTCTGCTCTGCAGTAGTTATTTCCACTATTTTATCTTCCAGGTCACTTATCCGTTCTTCTGCCTCAGTTATTCTGCTATTGATCCCATCTAGAGTACTTTTAATTTCATTTATTGTGTTGTTCATCGTTGCTTGTTTCATCTTTAGTTCTTCTAGGTCCTTGTTAACTGATTCTTACATTTTGTCCATTCTATTGTCCATTCTATCTCCAAGATTTCGGATCAACCTTACTATCATTATTCTGAATTCTTTTTCAGGTAGACTGCCTATTTCCTCTTCATTTGTTAGGTCTGGTGGGTTTTTATCTTGCTCCTTCATCTGCTGTGTGTTTTTCTGTCTTTTCATTTTGCTTATCTTACTGTGTTTGGGGTCTCCTTTTTTAGCTGAAGGTTCATAGTTCCTGTTGTTTTTTGTGTCAGTCCCCAGTGGCTAAGTTTGGTTCAGTGGGTTGTGTAGGCTTCCTGGTGGAGGGTACTAGTGCCTGTGTTCTGGTGGATGAGGCTGGATCTTGTCTTTCTGGTGGGCAGGTCCACATCTGGTGGTGTGTTTTGGGGTGTCTGTAGACTTATTATGATTTTGGGCAGCCTCTCTGCTAATGGGTGGGGTTGTGTTCCTGTCTTGCTAGTTGTTTGGCATAGGATGTCCAGCACTGTAGCTTGCTGGTCGTTGAGTGAAGCTGGGTGCTGGCGTTGAGATGGAGATCTCTCGGAGATTTTTGCTGTTTGATATTATGTGCAGCTGGGAGGCCTCTTGTGGACCAGTGTCCTGAAGTTGGCTCTCCCACCTCAGAGGCACAGCACTGACTCCTGGCTGCAGCACCAAGAGCCTTTCATCCACAGGGCTCCTTAATTTGGGATGATTTGTTGTCTATTCAGGTATTCCACAGATGCAGGGTATATCAAGTTGATTGTGGAGCTTTAATCCGCTGCTTCTGAGGTTGCTGGGAGAGATTTCCCTTTCTCTTCTTTGTTCTCACAGTTCCCAGGGGCTCAGCTTTGGATTTGGCCCTGCCTGTGCGTGTAGGTCGCCGGAGGGTGTCTGTTCTTTGCTCAGACAGGACGGGGTTAAAGGAGCCGCTGATTCGGAGGCTCTGGCTCACTCAGGCCGCGGGGTAGGGAGGGTCACGGAGTGTGGGGCGAGCCTGCGGCGGCAGAGGGCGGCGTGACATTGCAGCCTGAGGCGCGCCCGTGCGTTTTCCCGGGGGAGTTGTCCCTGGATCCCGGGACCCTGGCAGTGGCGGGCTGCACAGGCTCCCCGGAAGGGCGCGTGGCTAGTGACCTGTGTTCGCACACAGGCCTCCTGGTGGCGGCAGCAGCGGCCTTAGCGTCTCTTGTCTGTCTCTGGGCTCTGCACTTTTAGCCGCGGCTCGCGCCCGTCCCTGGAGCTCTCTCAAGCAGCGTTCTTAATCCCCTCTCCTCGTGCACCAGGAAACAAAGAGGGACGTAAAAGTCTCTTGCCTCTTCGGCAGGTCCAGACCCCTCCCCGGACTCTCTCCCGGCTAGCCGCGGTGCACTAACGCCCTGCAGGCTGTGTTCACGCCGCCAACCTCAGTCCTCTCCTGGCACTCCGACAAAAGCCGGAGCCTCAGCTCCCAGTCCCACCCGCCCTGGCGGGCGAGCAGACAAGCCTCTCGGCTGGTGAGTGCCGGTCGGCCCGATCCTCTGAGCTGGAATCTGTCCGCTTTGCCCTCCGCACCCCTGTTGCTGTGCTCTCCTCCGCGGCTCCCAAGCTCCCCCACTCCGCCTCCCGCAGTCTCCGCCCGCGAAGGGGCTTCCTAGTGTGTGG
This sequence comes from Lagenorhynchus albirostris, assembly GCF_949774975.1. Classification (NCBI taxonomy): domain Eukaryota; kingdom Metazoa; phylum Chordata; class Mammalia; order Artiodactyla; family Delphinidae; genus Lagenorhynchus; species Lagenorhynchus albirostris. The sequence goes on from NC_083095.1 coordinate 51,729,223, forward strand.
ACACTTTTCCTCCTTCACAGCTCTCTCCCGCTGGTGCAGGACCCGTCCCTATCCTTTTGTCTCTGTTTAGTTTTTTCTTTTGCCCTAACCAGGTACGTGGGGGGTTCCTTGCCTTTTGGGAGGTCTGAGGTCTTCTGCCAGCGTTCAGTAGGTGCTCCGTAGGAGTTGTTCCACGCGTAGATGTATTTCTGGTGTATCTGTGGGGAGGAAGGTGATCTCCGCTTCTTACTCTTCCGCCATCTTCCCGGAAGTCCTCAATAACTTTAAAACAAAGTATTAGACTTTATTTCTCCAAGAACTTTCAGGTTTGCATAAAAATTGAATGGAAAGTGCAAAAAGTTCTGATGTACCCCTCACTACCACCAACTTTTCACACACACACACAAATACACACACAGGTTCTCTGATTATTAGTATCTTATAAGTAGTGTGGTGCATTTGTTACCATTGATGAACCAATACTGATATATTAACTAAAATCTATAGTTTACATTAGGATTCACTCTTGGTGCTGTACATTGCATGGCTTTTGAAAAAAGTATAATAATATATATCCATCATTATGGTATCAGACAGAATAGCTTCACTGTCCTAAAAGTCCCCTGTGCTCCACCTATTCATTCCTCCCTCTCCCAAACTCTTTGCAAACACTGATCATTTTACTGTCTCCAATTTTTCCTTTTCCATAATATTATATAGTAGAATCCTACAGTATGCAGTACAGCCTTTTCAGATTGGCTTCTTTCGCTTAGTAATATGCATTTTTCTCCACATCTTTTTATGGCTTGACAGCTCATTTCTTTTTAGCACTGAATACCTCTTTGTATGGATGCACTACAGTCTATCTATCTATTCACCTACTGAAGGACAACTTCTTTGCTTCCAAGTTTTGGCAATTATGAATTAAGCTGCTATAAACATCCATGTGCATGTTTTCGTATGGACATGTTTTCAGCTTTGAGTGAATACCAGCTAGTATGATTGCTGGGTTGTATGATAAGAGTATGATCCACATTCTCACCAGCATTTGGCATCATCAGTGTTTGGGATTTTAGCCAACTGAATTAGTAGTGTCTCATTATTTTAATTTGCAATTCCCCTGATGACATGCGACGTTGATAATCATTTCATATGCTTGTTTGCCATATGTATATTTTCTTAACTATTTTTGAAGCAAGAATTTATTATAGAATTACCTCAGTCTAAGTGTTGGGAATAAATGGAAAGCAAGATCAATAAATGTTTGGAGTTAGCATCAGGTTGGTGCAAGTACAATTGCTGAGGAAGTTCACATGAAGGACATCTAAGTGTTTTATGAACCCAGGACAGAAAGGTCACTTTTTATTGATCTTAAGTCAGAATCTAAGAGAACATATGCTTAATATATCAAAGGCACAGTGAAAGAGTAAAACCTGACAGGCACTTTTATGCTGCTATATTATAATGAATGTTTATTCCCTCCCATTTGTCAGCAATGGTCATTAAT